>NW_026000016.1:19593075-19941250 GCF_001458135.2 Marmota marmota marmota | reverse complement strand
TTTTTTGTTTGTTTGTTTTTTTTTTTTTTTTTTTTTGGTGTTAAATTTTTTTAGTTCCGGATATGAATCTCATCAGAAGTAGAGCTGGCAAAGATTTTCTCCCATTCTGTAGGATCTCTCTTCACACTCTTGGCTCTTTCAATGTGCAAGAGCTTTTAAATTTGATGCCATCTCACTTATTGATTCTTGGTTTTATTTCTCAAGCTTTCTCTGACTTTATTAACAAAGTCAGAGTCTGCACCTATAAGTTGGAGTGTTGGCTCTCTGTTTTCTTGTAGCGGTTATAGTGTTTCTGGTTTATCTTTGACCTATTTTGAGTTGATTTTTTTGTACAGGGTGAGAGACTGGATTATAGTTTCATTTTTCTACATATGAATATCCAATGTTCCTAGCACCATTTGTTTAAAAGGTTGTTTTTTTTTCACCAGCATATATATATATATATATATATATATATATATATATATATCATCTTCTTCAAGGATCAAATGACTGTATCTACATAGGTTTGCCTGTGTCTTCTACTATTCCATTGGTCTTCATGTCTGTTTTAATCCCAATACCATGCTCATTTTGTTACTATAGCTCTGTAGTATCATTTGAGATCCAGTGTCATGATATCTCTAGCATCATTCTTCTTGATCAGGAGTGCTCTGGCTATTCTGGGTCTTTTATTATTCTGTGTGAGTTTTAGGACATTTTTTTCCTAGTTCTGTGAAGAATGTCACTAGTATTTTGATGGTGATCCCAGTGAATCTGTAGATTGCTTTTGGTAGTATGGTCATCTTGACAATATTAATTTTGCCTATCCAAGGAGATGGGAAGTCTTTTCATATTCTAAGGTCTTTTTCAATTTCATTCTTCTCTATTCTATAATTTTCATTGCAGAGGTCTTCCAACTCTTTCCACTATTTTTTGACTCTTCTTTTTCTCACATCACACATCTAACCCATCCAGAAATTCTGTTGACTCTAACTTCAAATAGATCTGTGACCCAAACCCCACTCATTGTCACCTCCTTGATCTGAGCTGCCAACCTCTCTTGCTGGATTTGCTGTAAGTTTCATAGCTTGTTCCCTTCTTCTGTGTCCCCATCACACATCTATTTCCCACACAATAGTAAAAGTTATTCTTTCAAAACTTGTCTGCTCAGGAAGGCACAGAGACAAACCCACATAAATACAGTTATCTCATACTAGACAAAAGTGTCATAAACATATGTTGGAGGAAAGATAGCCTCTTCAACAAACAGTGCTGGGAAAACTAAAAATCCATATGTAGCAAAATAAAATTAGACCCCTATCTCTCACCCTGTACAAAACTCAACTCAAAGTGGACCAAGGACCTTGGCATTAGACCAGAGACCCTGAGCCTACTAGAAGAAAAAGTAGCCCCAACTCTCCATCAAGTCAGCTTAGAAACCAACTTCTTAATAAGACTCCTAAAGCACAAGAAGCAAAACCAAGAATCAATAAATGGGACTGTATCAAACTAAAAAGCTTCACAGCAAAGGAAACAATCAAGAATGTGAATAGAGAGCCTACCAAATGGGAGAAAATCTTTGCCATGTGCAAGTATTAATTTCTAGGATATATAAAGAATTAAAAAAACATAACACCAAACAAACAAACAAAAAACAAATCACCAAATCTATAAATGGGCAAAGGAACTGAACAGACACTTCATGAAAGAAGAAATATGATTGGTCAACAAATGTATGAAAAAATGTTCAACATCTCTAACAATTAGAGAAATGCAAATGAAAACTACATGAGATTTCATCTCACTCCAGTCAGAAGGGTAAATATCAAGACTATAAGTAACAATAAATATTGGCAAGAATGTGGGAGGAAAGGTACATTACTGGTGAGACTGCAAATTGGTGCAATCACTCTGGAAAACATTATGCAGATTCTCAGAAAACTTGGAATGGAACCACTATTTGACCCAGTTATCCCACTCCTTGGCATATACCCAAAGGACTTAAAATCAGCAGCCACATCAGTGTTTGTAGCCCCTCAACTCACAATAGCTAAGCTATGAAAACAACTTGGTACTCTTCAACAGATGAGTGGATAAAGTCAATGTGGCATATATGAACAATAGAATATTACTCAGCACAAAGAAAATGAAATTATGGCATTTGCTGGTAAATGGATGGAACTGGAAACTATCAAGCTAAGTGAAATAAGCCAATCCCAAAAAACCAAAGGCCAAGTGTTCTCTCTCATATGTGGATGCTGACATACAATAGGCAGGGGAGCAGGAGGAGTGGAGGTTCACTAGATTGGACAGGGGTGGGGTGCGGGGGGAGTAGGGGAACGTAGGGGGGATGGGAATTGGAAAGACTGTAGAATGAATCAGGTATAACTTTCCTATGTTCATATATGAATACACAACCAGTGAAAATCTATATAATGTAAAACCACAGAAAGGAAAATTATACTCCATGTATTTTGATATGACATAACCTAATGTTGGAAGTCATACAGCATCATTCCCAGCATATTGATCTGCATATTTTGATATGTCAAAATACATTCTATTGTCATGTATAACTAAAAAGAACAAACAAAAAATTAAGAACAAAACAAAACAAAAACTTGTCTACTCAAGGCCCTCCTTTTGATTCCCCAATTCACTCAGAGTAAAATCTAAAGTACTTACAATGGCTTTCCATGAGCTGTACTCTCTCCCCCATATCTCTCAGACCACTTTTCCTACTATTCTTTGATTAGAAGGAAAAAATCAAAATTAGCAAGCCAGGCTTATCAGCCTGTAAATACTCCTAATACATTTCCACCTCAGGGCCTTTCCACAAGCTCTTTCCTCAACCTGGAATAATCTGCCCAGATAGATACAGGCATATGGGTCACTCTCTCCCTCCTTTAAATATTTTCTCAATGAACTACCCTGACAATCATGGTAGATCATATTTTCCAAAGATGGCTACACCAATACATTCCCCCATATGCTCTTCTTATAACATGATAGTGATGCTCCATCATTAAGTCTATGTTCCTTCTCCTTGAATCTGAGTGGAAGTTTGAAATTGCTTTGGGCAGCACAATATGCTGGAAGTGATGCTGTATGACTTCCAACATTAGGTTATGAAGAGTGATACAACTTCTCTCTAACAGTGGCACCCCCTTCCCCATCTCTTACCCTTAGGACAATCACCATTGGAGCCCAACTTCCAGGAAACCCAGATCACATAAAGAGGGTCATGAGAAAAAAAAAAAAACTGAGGACCCAGACAATAATCTGCGTCAACTGTCAGTAAATGAACCATTAGCCGGACATCATGAAGCAGAGATAAATCACACCCATTATGTCTTGTCTGAGTTTCTGACTCCCAGAAACCATGAGAGATAATAAATAAGCATTGTTACTTTAAGCCACCACAGTAAATGAATCGTCTACTCCCCAACTCCTAATTTCCCCTACTTCAGTCATTCCCAACCATGATATTCATCTTTTACTTTAGCAGTTTATTTAGTGAGTTATTGTTTATTATCTGCTTCCCCTCTAGAAAGTAAATTCCAACAGGGCAGACAGCTCAAAAATATGTATCAAATGAATGAATGAAGACTACAGCTACTGGTGGGTATTTAGAGTAGAGAGTAGAAAACTGGGAAAAGAGGAAAGAAAAGAGTCATTTTTAAAAGATGTCTTTAAATAAATGAATAAATGACTCATGGGAGGAAATATTTTTTCAACCAAGGATGCCAAATATTTTCATAGGCTAGTTTTTGAATCTCTGAAAACTGATAAGGAAGATAACATTACCCCCGTTTAACAAAGAAATGAGGCTTAATGAAGTTAAATCCAGAGACCATTCAGCATCTGACCTGAGTTTGAACAGACAGCTTCTTCAGATTTTAAGTAGGTAAAATTAGACAAGTTACTGAAATTTTGATTACATTTATAAAGGACTTAGCACAGTGGCTGGTAATAGCATGAAATAATGCTATCATTATCATCATTGTTATTCTTTATCATCATTACAACTATTATTATTATTACCATTCGTTTCTGTACAGTTAGAGACAGCAAACATAATACCTACTTTTATAAACTTGTTTCAGAAAAATAAATAAGACAGTGCCACAACGAGTTTATTACAAGGTCTGGGGATGTAGCTCAGTAGTGAAGCACTTGCTTAAGATGCATGAGGCCCTGGATTCAATTCCAGTATCACACAATAATAAAAACTAAAAATTAAAACAAGAATTGAATATACTAATAAATGATACTTTGAAGCAATATAATAATAAGTAGTGGAGCTAGAGTCAATGTAGGCATTTGTGTGCTACACTGAATCATATTGTCTTTAGAGATTAGATTTATATCACAAAACCTACAGTAGGTATAACATAAAGACATCATGGCTTTATATACAAGGCATTTTTCTAAAAATTGGAGTAACCATTAGTGATAGCTCAGTTTCATGAAAGGGAACATTTTGCCACTAGAATTTTCCAATTAATGGGCAGAAAACCATGTACAGGGACTATCAGAGAGAAAAATGCACACAGTGGCAAAACTGGATAATTTCCAACATCTCTTCCAGGGTGGAGATTCTGGACGTAATGATTCCCGGAACCTCTATGCCATTTAGGGAAGCCTAAGTTGGACTCAATGCAGAAAAATGGGAATGAAGGAAATTATTTTGAGAATACATTTAACATTATTTTCTTCTCAAAGTGTGCATATAAAATAAATACTCTAGGAGAATTTCAAAAATTTGAAATGAATAGAAATCATGTTTCATAGTCATAGATTCTATAATAGCATGTTTAAAATTTTGACATCCATATCACCAGTTGTTTGATCTCTGTTTTACATATTCCAATTTCTTGGAGGTCAGCTGCTTCAGTTCTTTTAATATAGCACTTCAATGACATGCAGATAGGAGAAGGTTAAAGTTTAGAAATTGCTCATGTGTAATTATGTTATTCAGAGACATAAAGGAGAGTCAGTCATGAAAGAATTGAAAAAATAGACATTTTGGCTAGGAGTATATTTTGTGTAATTCACCTCTCTTATTTCAAGTTCTTTTCTTCATAGGAGGAAAAACAGAACAATGTTTTATAAGATTCCAAATAACAAAAAGAAAGAAAAAAAATTACTTAAAAGCTATTATAAGCAATATTTACTTGTCTTATTCTTATAAGAGATAGTGCCTCATATTTCCTGGAGCTATTCATCCCAGCTAAATATCCATTAGTTTCATTTAATTCTCTGTGCCTTATTTCAAGGAAAAAGATAGTCTCTATCAGGGTGAAATTAATATATACTGAACACCTATAAAGAAAGAGGCGCCATACTAAGTATTATCAGGCTGTGAGAAGAGTAATGGTGTATATTTGGGAAGACTTTAAGCCTAGTGAGTGCAATTCCTCCCTCTGGGTTCTAATCCTTTGTCTTCATGTCCTTTCTCATCTCACACAAATGAGTCACATAACTCTCTTACCACCTCAATATGGTGCTATCTGAATCAGGTAAGAATTGCCAAGACCTTCCCACACGGGATGGTCAGTTGTTCTCATTGGCCAGGTGTATCCAGATCTCAAGAAAAAAAAAATCATGAGTATCAATACTTCTCTGGTGAATTTAATTGGTTTAAATAGAAGAAAAATTCTTAGATCTCACTTGTACAGATTAGAGAGAAAATTTAAGAGAATCTTACTTTTTTTCTTTTGCTTTTGTGTGACAGACTATTTGCCAAACTATGACCCTGGATTTTCAAGAATTGAGGGGTGTTTAAATGGAAAACCCCTCCTCTCTTGTGTATCTCATAAGAATTAGCATCCAGGGATTTCTAAAATATTGACCTGGGGCTGGGATTGTGGCTCAGCGGTAGAGTGCTCGTCTAGCACATAAAGGCCCTGGGTTCGATCCTCAGCACCACATAAAAATAAATAAAATAAAGGTAAAAAAAATAAATAAAATAAAATAAAATATTGACCTAACAATCTTTTAAGAACTACTAAAATTCATGAAGAAAATAACTATTTTAGGAGATTGGGCAGGAAAATCAGCATCACAGTAACTTTTAAGGACCTCCTGCTTTTTAAAAATTTGACATTCAAGGGTCAGATATTTCATCTTGTTTGAAGGGGTGTTCAAGTGTGGGATGCCCAGAAAGGTGAAAGGTTTGTAAAAATTAAGAGGTCATTCAAGTTCTACTAAGCCCAGCACAAGTGACTGATGGGTGAGAGATCCACTAAAAAACTGCAAGACCCTCACAACAGCTGCACCTGCTGCACAGAAAGGGCCTTGAGCCAGGAGGGGGATGGCAGCAGCAGAACTTCCACCATCAGCATGTGAAGGCTGATTCAAGTCACAATTTAATGTGAAAATGGCTGGTGCTGCCATGGCTTTAGTGCCATTATAAAAATATTTCAATGCTCTGAGGATTAAGACTATCTGATAATGAGCAATGACATGACAGATCACAGCACCTCCTAGGAAATCCATGGGATCAATGACACAGGGGGAGAAGATAATAAAACAGATTATAAATGGAGAGAATAGACAGAAGACCCCATGGTCTGAGGCAGACCTCCTGGGAAACAGTTAATGATATCCATCTACATCTTACAAACACCAATGTTGCTTCATTTTGCAGTAACATCTATTTAAAGTATTCTGGCACCACCATGAAATCTGTTAGTCGTTTTGGAACCATCTCAAATCAGGAGTAAGAGTGTCCCCCTGTCAATTTCTTATTTTCTAACTGACTGTCAGGAAGAGTCTTTCCATGTCTCTGGAGACTAAAAAAGCATATGGGTCTTGGAGTTGTTCTGATTTTTATGTAAATGATGTAGTTCATTAGTGCAAGAAGATAATTCATTTCATGACTTCAAATAAAATATTTACTACTTGGAGGCAAAACATAGCTGACCATGACACTCAAACAAAACTGCATTAAAACACTATACAGCTAGATACTGTTCTAATTTGTAAGTGGATTGATTTTTGCAAGTGAATATACAGTGTTAACCCATGGTGATAGTCACTGTGAACTTATTCTCCTCTTAAACATTTACCTATGCTTTAAGGACTTATACAAATTGTTTCCATTTAACTACTTCAACCTTCATAGATAATCATTCTGCCCACTAAGTAGTTGATCTTGAGACAATATCTTATGTTTTGAGACTTAATGAGATGTTGCTTTCTAGAATGATCTTTTGCTTGCCTTGGTTCCATTACTGCACTGTTAACTGATAGAGGGTCAACGCCATGTGTTTACTTTCTTCTGCCACCACCACCCCCCAGACCTGACTGACAGCTTTGTGTCTCACTGAAGGAATACTGTGTACTCACTTGACTTCTTGATTCAAACTCTGGAGTTATACCAACATACACAAAGTCCCAAGGTGAAGTAATCTGGAGTTATAGATAATGCTTAGACCTTGCAATGTTCTATTTTTTCTGAAACATTTTCTACACATCATTATGTCCATCCTTTACCTGACACTATAAGGCAAGCATAGAAGGTATTTGTACTGCAAATTACAGATTTTTTAAAAAATTGATTTTACCCATAGTCACAGGATGAAAGGTTCTCATACCTGGGACCAGTATTTATGTTTTCTGCCTTCTGGACCCAGGATCTTTCCATTCCATATGTTATTATGCACTTTGATAAATGAAAGCAGTTATTTTATTTGGACAAAATAAAACCAAATGATAATCATTTGTCTAATAATGAAGAGGAAAAAAGCAGTTACATATTTTTGTATGTAATTCAAATCAAATCATATATAAGCATTTACCAATTACTGATCTAGTTGCTTAGCAACATACCTTCATATTACAGGGGGAAAATGTCTCAGCTGAGTGAGTTAGGTCAGGGCCAGAATTAGGATGAGAAAGGCAAATTATATGAAAATGGCTTCTCCATTTCTACAACCTGGAGTGTGTCCTTGCATAATAATAGCAATAGCAGCTACCCCAGGGCCACACACATCATGATACCATCTACCTCCACCTCATGCTTCTTCCTCTACTAATGTGAAAAGAATGTTGCAAGCTGCTTAGAATGCATCTCTGTGGTGCTCCAGGGAACTTAATCAATCAATCAGTACTTGTTGAATGACAATCATCCACAAAAGAACTATGGCACTGTAAATATCACCAGAACTGTCTTTGAGTCACTCAGCAGCTGCTCTGTATTAGTGTCTACTCCTAAACTGCACAGATGAGAAGAATCCACACCACAAAATGTTATTGATAACTTGATATTGGCTCCAGAGCAGCAGAAATAAAGAGCTGGGGGAAGCCTAAAGACACACAGCAGGTAAACCCACTCCACAGCTGAGGAACTTTACCATCCATGTCAACGGAAAGCTTCCCCTGGACTGTGTTACTGTGTAGCACATCATTCACTCATGCCTGGAGGAACACTAAGGGTAAAAGGTATTTTTTGAAAACGACACTGCTTGTGGCTCTTGCTAATCCATTTATGTCTGCATTTTTTTCCATGGTCAGAATTATAGATAAATGAAAATGGGACCAAAGGCAAAATAGTGGAACCAAAATAAGAGTCCATTTCTAAACTAATTTTTGGAATGAAACGAATTCAGGGTAAAACAAACAAAACAAAACCACTCTGCTTAAAGCTAGGTACATATGAAAGTGTTTGCTGAGCCAAACTCCTTTACGTCAAAATAGTGTGTTCATATGCCCAAATAAAGCAGAAAGTGTTTTCAGAATGAGCCATTGGCATGGAAATTTCAACAGAAGCACAAAGTGAGAGTTTGTTATTTAGATTTTAGATTTGGATTTTAGAAATACCAAACAAATACTCCGTTGGTGGCAAAGTCTGTACTTTGCAAGGGTATCTGTCTCAGAAACTCTGAGAGGCCTCCTCTCTCTGTTTCTGACAAGTGCATGAGGGATTCTGTCTGTCTGATGCTGTGACACTCAGGGCTCAGGCTGCTGCAATGCATGTTGGGATTCAGAGCATTTTAAGATTGACTCTCCCTTTCCAGGGGTTAACCTCCACCCCCAGCCTATGGTACAGTCACTGCTGTGTTCAGTACTCTGCTGTCCCCCAATCTTGGCTCACCTCTGCCTGTGTGGCAGCAGGATACCAGACACTGTGGATGACCTCCACAGCTCCCTTTAATATTTCATATCATTAGGACTGTGACAGAGCTACTTTACTAATGGCCAAGATGCCATCTGCAGGGGCTGGGTTTTCAAACCAGAGAAAGTTGGGAACTTGTGCTCTAATGAAATTGATCTCATCCAGAACTTGACAAATTAGTGCCACATACAATGGGCAGCTTAAGAACATGTTGACTTTCTTTTAGTAATTGTCCATTTCTATATGTCCAGCAAGCCCAGCAGGCCAGACCCGAATACCACTATGAAAGCAAGTTCAAGATTACAACTAAGAGGAAAACACTCATTAAAACCAGAAAAGTTCTGCTTCTAGGACCGAAAGACCTCATGAAGGTGTCAATTTCTTTGGGTCTCCACAATTTTTCATATTTTTAAGAGACGGCACCTCGCTTTTTCAAGGACATTGGAAGACAGAATAAACCAAAGCTGATTTACAAGTTCAAGTGGAATAGAAAAGTGTAAAGGAACCGTGTGAGGTGGCACATGCCTGTAATCCCAGCAGCTCAGGACGCTGAGGAAGGAGGATCATGAGTTCAAAGCCAGCCTCGCAAAAAGCGAGGTACTAAACAATTTAGTGAGACCCCCTCTCAAAATAAAATACAAAATATGGCTGGGGATGTGGCTCAGTGACTGAGAGTCCCTGAGTTTAATCCTCAGAACCCGCCATCCCCAAAAAAAGTGTAAAGGAAGATATTAGCAATTTATAAATGCCTTTGATGCCATGTGACAAATACTTTGAATTGTGACTGTAGCTTTTAGCTGCTTTTTTTTTTTGGGGGGGGGGGGTAGGTCCTGGGCATTAAGCCAGGGGCACTTAACCACTGAGCCACAGCCTTGGCCCTTTTATGTACTTTATATTGAGTCAGAGTCTTGCTAAATCGCCTAGGGCCTTGCTAAATTGCTGAAGCTGGCTTTGAACTTGTGATCCTCCTGCCTCAGTCTCCAGAGTCACTGGGATTATAGGTGTGCACCACTGTGCCAGCTACCTGCTTTTTTCTTCTCTCTCTCTCTCTCTCTCTTTAGCTCCACATTATTATTTATTTCCATTCAGACCTACAAAGCCCCACTTCCTTTCCTCCATGCTGTTCTAGAAGGGTAGGCTCCAAACCTTCCAGTACACACGCATAAGAACTTTATCTGGGAGGAAAAGAATGTAAAGAACATGATAGTGTAAGGACATTTTGTTTTAGGTATTTGACTATAAATGCCCTGGACAATGACAGGTAAGGAGTCCCTAGATGAGAAAGCCAAGGGAGACAGAATCAATCACCCAGTTCTTCATTTGTTTGCATCTGACCTCTAGCCAGTGACCACACAGCTGCTCAAGCCAGTGGCCATGCAGCTGGATTACTGATGACCCACCACACTTGTGCCCCACTTCTACCCACTTTTGTTCCTGTTACTTATCTGTACCAAGCTCTGGGTCTTAGTTTTCCCAGATTCCTTCCTAGCTTCCTCATATTAGGTTCCTGATCTGCATCCTGGCATCTGCTTACCTGCTTGATTTCTACTTGCAAACCTCAGCTCTAGCCTCAGTTGATCTCCCTTTCTCATCTATTTGCACATAGATGCTCATGTGCTTTTTCCGGTGCTATCTGACCTTCTAGTTATCAGTCCTTTCTGCCTAGATGTTTCCTGTTCACAGATCTTTATGTTCCTGACCTTGAGATAGATAGGAATTTGGGGATAAAGAAAAAGAAAGATACACTGAGTCTCAAAAGAGAAGTGCCAAGGAGCAGTTGGAATGCAGGAGATGCCCACAAATCTTTGAAATGCAAAACAAGTAACTCCTGAGCCCCTAGCCCCATCTTTGCCTGAGAAAAGTAACAGGATACTAGATCAATATGCAGGCACTAGAAAAACTGGCTCAAAATTGTGTAACTGCCCTGACTCCTCAAGTCTAACCCCTAGCTACGGTAACCCTATAAATATTAACGCCCCAGACCAAAAGGTTGCTGCCTCTCCCTCTGGAGATGTTATGCATTCTCATTTGAATGTACTCCTTATTTACCCCAAAAAGCATCTCCCCCTTAATATAGCCTGCATTCTCTCTTGAATGTGTATCTGCTTTGCTAAATAAATCCGTTTGTGCTTCTGACTGCTATGTGCTGAAAATTCTTTTCCATCAGGTATGACAAGGACCCTGCTTGTCCTGAGTGAAGGTCCCCCTCCTTTGATTACAGCCTGATCTAACCAGCCTCAAGCCTCCTTAGTACCAGGAAAACTGGGTAATTTCTTAGCCCCACCTGAATCATACCTGTGCAAATTGGGCTCAATACATAAATAGAAAGAATTGTAAACACCAGATCCAAGTAAATGGGTAAAAAGTAAGTTTAAAAATCCGTTCCAAAGCCAGACAAAAATGATTTTCATTAAGTGACTTTAACACTCTCTTTCCTAAACATGAATAATGGAGAACTGGCTAGGCTTATTGAGCGGAATTGGTGAGACCATCTACAACACAGTTATTTCTGTTGCCTATAAATATAGACAGAGAAAAAGATAATCATAGGCTAATTAAAGCCCATTCCTTGGAAAATGCCAGTGCCTGATTTTTCTGCTGAGAAACAATTGTCCATAAAATATGCATATATATCTTCTACAGTACAAAGAACTCTCCAACTAAAATTAAGATTCCTTCAAGGAATAAACATATTGCAGATAATTTGATTTCAAGAATCTAATGAATCTTATGTTCTTTTCATTACATCCTGCTGCCCTTTAGATGCTATATCCACATGGTCTCTAGTTAAATCATTTATACATGTGCTAATGTAATGTTAAAAAAAGAAGATGCTCAAGATCTCCCATAAACAGATCGTCCATTTCAAAGCCAAGGGGAAACAGTAATTCCCATGGAGTTTGTCTTAATATTTGTCTTCCTCCCCTGTTGGGTAGAAAAATATCTTTGAAAAGTGTAAGTAACTGCATAAGCAGTTGTGTTGCTCATTTTAAATGTCTTTATTCTAAAAGAAACAGCGGTTTATTCTCACTCTTACAAGATTTTGATCATGTGAAATTAAAAACTGACATGAAATTACACACTTCAGATATAATTTGTTGCCTGAAACAGCAAATTGCTATCAAGGTGTGATAGCTAGGAATGGGCAGCATTTGCAGAGAAAGTAAAGCCTTTAATCCATAAATCTTTGCTCAGTACCTGTAGCTCTTTCAGAGAAAAACTAATTAATTGTCAATGCTGGGTGACATGCTCTGTGGTTTGGGGGCTTCTTGGTTAATTAAATTTGAATATAACAGTTTCATTTGCTAAAGGAAGTCATTTCTTTTTTCCCCTTTAATACCAACATTTTTATTTAACAAATTATTGTCTGAAGTTGGAATCTGAAGAAATCATTAACTTATTTCAAAGAAAAACAATTTGCATGGGATCCTTACATTGCAATATTAAGTACCAGATACAGAAGTGGGTCAGGAACCGTGCCCCGGACTCTGCTGCAAGGCTGGACTGCCCCAGATTTCTGGTGATATTTAGACTACTGGAACCTTAGCAGCCCCAGTAGAGGCTAAGAGGTAGAAATTTATACCGCCCACCACTCTATCTAAAGTTGCCTGGGATGAAGTTTATACATTGGCTGAAAACCATAGAAAAATCACAATGTGCATAAAGTTCAGACATCACAGTCTAGCTAGAGCAGAGGAAAGGAGACAGCTTTTGTTTTTAATAAGGGACAAAGATCATCTCCATGGAGAAGACAGCAGAGATAAGAGATTATTTTTGACCAAAATAAGTTGTAAGAAAGAATCTCTAGTAATCATGACCAAACCAGCCTATAGAGGAAATTCCTTTATCAACTTTGCCTCAAAACTGCTAATGAAGACTTAAAATTTGCTTCTCATTGTACATACTTGGCTGATTATTCCTATGGGGGCAGGACAGTTAGGTGATAAAGAGCATGGGAAGACAACAGAAAGGAGGTGTGGAGTGCACTTCTCCACTGACAGGATGCAAATTGAGTACTAAGACTACTTATTCTCTCTGTTGGAAGCTGTGCTGCAGCACGGTGTGCATGTGTGATGCGTGCATGGGGAGTGTTATGGTTTAGATCTGAAGTATCCCCAAAAGGCTCCTGAGTGAGACAATGTGAAACAGTTTAGAGGGGAAATGACTGGGTTATGAGAGTGTTAACCTAATCGGTGCATTAATCTCCTGGCAGGGATTAACTGGGTGGTAACTATAGGCAGGTAGGGTATAACTGGAGGAGGTGGGTCACTGGGGGCATGCCCTTGGGGTTTGTATTTTGCCCCTTGTGATCACAGTTCTCTCCACTTCCTGATTACCACTGCTGAGCAGCTTTCCTCTTCCACTCTCTTCTGCCTCACCTCAGGCCTATAGCAATGGAGTCAGCCATCTACGGACTGATACCTCTAAAACCATGGGGCCAAATAAATATTTTCTCCTCTAATTACTGCAAGGAAAAAGCTGACTGAAACAGGGAGAGGGTAGGAAGAATAACTAAGAATTTAAAAATAAGAAGAGCCAGGCAGAGTGGTGCATATCTGTAATCCCAGTGGCTGGGGAGGCTAAGGCAGGAGGATCTCAAGTTCAAAACAAGCCTCAGCTACTTATGGAGGCCCTGTCTCAAAATAAAAAACATAAAAGGGCTGGGGATGTGGCTCAGTGATTAAGCACCTCTCAGTTCAATCCCTGGTACCCCCCCAAAAAAGAATAAAAATAAGAAGATAAGCCAGGTACAGGTACACACAGCTTGTCATCTCAGACTGTGGAGGCTGAGGCAGGAAGATTGAAAGTTCCAGACCAGCTTTAGCAACTTAGCTCCTTAAGAACTTAGTGAGAACTTTAATTTTGGTCTCAAAATCAGAAAAAAAAGAAAAGAAGGGGAAGGGGAAGGGGAAGGGGAAGAGGAAGAAGAGGAAGAAGAGGAAGAAGAGGAAGAAGAGGAAGAAGAGGAAGAAGAGGAAGAAGAGGAAGAAGAAGAAGAAGAAGAAGAAGAAGAAGAAGAAGAAGAAGAAGAAGAAGAAGAAGAAGAAGAAGAAGAGGAAGAAGAAGAAGAAGAAGAAGAAGAAGAAGAAGAAGAAGAAGAAGAAGAAGAAGAAGAAGAAGAAGAAGAAGAACTGGAAATTTAGCTCAATAGTAAAGCTCTCCTGGGTTCAATCCCCAGTACATAATCAATCAATTAATTAATTAATTAAAATAAAAGGTAAGTCAGTGGACTCCTTTCATGGACTTCATTGTTTTTAGTTAGAATTTTATGATGCTTTTCCTAGTTCCTTTTTTTGTCTTATAAAGGGATTATTTAAAAAATATTTTTGAAAAGAATTACCAAATAATTAAATACTGCTTTTAAGAAATCACTTTGAAGAAAATTACAGGAAATAGAGAAATTTATCAAAATAAAATGAAAATTTATTTTCAATTCAATTTCCTATTTAACTCAGTAACAAAACCTAGGCCATGTTAAACTGCATATTTAATGTTTACTTTAGAAACATATTATTTGTAGGTAGGTGAAGTTTATAATATATAAGATTAATTATTTTATTTTGTGGATTCTGTTAGTTACTGGAATCCTAAACTAAATGTCCCTTTCACCCCCACCATTTTTTTTGCAGAATTCAGAGCATAATTATACTATTTTAAGTAGTCATATGGATTTAAAGTACTATCTCAACTTTACTATCATGTTAATCATAACTATAATTGTCTAACACTGAATGCTTGGCTAAGAAGAAAAATTGCCAGGTCTGATTATTTTTAATACTTATTTTTCAGTTTTAGGTGGACACAATATTTTATTTTTATATGGTGCCAAGAATCGAACCCAGTGCCTCACACATGCTGGGCAAGCGCACTACCACTTGAGCCACATCCCCAGCCCACCAGGTCTAATATTATTATGAGGAAAATCACACTGATGCTCTGATACAGTTCCTAGAAACAGATTATATAAAAGGAAAAAAAAAAACCTGTTCTCAAAATCAGGATGTCAACAGCTGTGTCTGGTAATAAATTGACTTGCAATTGGACAGAATGTAATTCATGTTATGTAATCAATCAATCAATCATCTTCTTGTGTGGATTCCCACATTTACACTACACATATGCTCCTACAGATTGCCTGTAATTTCAGTTTTTATAAATTGAATCTTACTTAACCTTGATTTCTATTAAAAATTCAGAGATATCTTTATGAATGACATTCAATTGATAATGGTTATACTTAAATATCTGAACTTTCCTTGTACTCTGTAAAACAAACCACTAATAATTAACAAATGCAAAAAACCATACAATGCTGTATTCAAAAATACACTGAAATGACTCCTAATGTATGACTGATTACCAAGAAATGGTTAAGAATTTACATAAAGGTTTCTTCTCTTTTTATGCTAGACTTTGATTGCACAGAAAGAATCCACTTATTTTCAAAATAGATCATCCTGGCACAGATTTCATATTTAGTATTTTGAAAGATGGAACAAGTCGTCAACAGTGTTAAATACCACTGAGAAACTTAAAAGACAAAGAATCCTAAATGTCCATTGGATTAGAATTAATGAATTCATTATTGATCTCAAATAAAATCAGAAGAGAGCTGGAGCATGTTTCATGGCCTAAGAAGTCAATGGGGAATGAGGAAGTCAAGGGTCTAGACCATTCTTTTGAGCAATTAAAGTCTGAAAGAAAAGAAAAATGTGAAACGTTAAAATTTGATGCCTTTACCTAAATGCCTTGTACTGAATAATGATCACATGGTATGGCTTTGTTTTTGAGAGGTTAATAACAGCAACCATAAAACCATTTCTATATCTTATAAAAATTAAAAACAATATCTTTCATCTTATTCATCCATTTATTCATGCTATTTCATAGAGAATGATTAAGTATCTCCTATTTATATGAGGCTCTGAACTTTATGGAAACTAAGGAAAATGGAGGTTTATAGATTGATGTCCCATTACCCAGTATTCCCTCCCTATGTAAGGATTCATTCATTCATTCATTAAATCAATCAATCCTCCAAGAAAGACTGGGCACCTCCTGACATATCATGCATTACTTTATTAGGTGAGATTAATACAAAGTAAGCCTAATGTTAAAAAATTTTTTTTTTGGAGTCAGGTAGGCTTGGTTAAAATCCTGGCTCAGCCACTTTGTAGAAGAATAAGAGCTATCTTATTCTGTGTGAGGGAAAGGGCAGAAGGTGTGGCAAAGCAGCCCTCAGAAGACTTGTACCACGTAAGAGCTCAATGAAAGATTTGTCCCCTTTCTCTTTTATTTCTTTCTGCTCCATTTATCTTAGTGTCCATAGATTTAGAGCCTACTTAATGTCTGAGTACAATAACCAACTTCACTGGATATTATTAGATTGTTTATATTCAATATAATATATATGGGTTATATATTTTATATGTGTTATATATACACACATTTTATACACACACGCCCACCGACACACACACATTTTATAATTCTTGTATGTATATTCTTCTAACTAGTCACTAATACGTATTTGAAGATCTAAGGTACCTTTGTAAATTGCTTAAAATCAATTGGGGAAACTGGTAAGAAATCCTCAAGCGAAAGTTACATGAAACTGTTCTTCTATTTACTGGTTTCTTAGGTGGGTGTTCTTTTTCCTTGCATTTTTTTCAAGGTTGCTGAGATGAGCTCATGTCCAGTGGCATACTATATGTAATGTTGTTAGTAGTCAATTCTTGAACTTCTTTCAATATTAGTCCACTTAAGTAGGTCAAAATTAGATGTTGTTCTTTCAATGTTAGTCCACTTAAGTGGGTCAAAATTAGATGTTGCTAGGGTCTGAATTTTGTATCTCCCTCAAATTCATATGTTGAAATCCTAGTCCTCAAGATAATGGTATTTGGAAATGGGACCTTTGAGGAACTGATTGGATCATGAGAGCAGAGCCCTCATCAAGAAGGTTACTGCCTTCTATGAGGCCAAGGGAACCATTTGCCCCTTCTGCCAAGTGAGGATGCAGCAAGAAGTGCCATCTATGAAGCAGAGAGCCCTCCCCAGACCCTGAGTCTGCTGGTGCCTTGATCTTCAATTCCTGTCTCTGGAGCTTTAAGAAACAAATTTATGTTTTCTAAGTTACTCAGCACATGTTATTTTTGTTAGAGCAACCCAAATGGACTAAGAAAGATGTTTTCTATGATTCTAGATTGTTTACAAACACTCTGTTTAACTCAATCTAGACTAGAAAATTGCTCAAGGGCACTTTCACACTTAGGATTTCAATTGAGCTCATAAAATGAATAAAAGGTGGGTGGAGAAAAGGTTTATGTAAATTAATATTTGAGATGCAATATATGCTTTAGCAAAAATTTATTTAGTATTATATTATTTTAGTATTTCAGGGTTCCCTCAAGAGAGGTACAAAATTACCTAGGTTTAAATCTTTCTGCCACTCACAGCTCTGTGACCTTTCTCTCTCTCTCTCTCTCTCTCTCTCTCTCTCTCTCTCTCTCTCACACACACACACACACACACACACACACACACACACACACAATATCTTAGAACAGTTCCTGGCTCATAGTAGGCATCCAGCAAATGCTTGCTACCATTATTGCTATAATAAAATAATTTAGAAAGCAATATCCTAAATATTTTTTAAGATTCTTTCCCATATCTTTTTAAAATATGGATCCTAATGAGTTAGGTGAAAGAGACCTTTGCTTTAAGCCCTGCTGCACGGAGTCAACCTTGAACACTCCCATTAGGGTCTGTCAATATTGTGATTCACTCTATGATATTGACTCTGATCTGGGTTTAGGGTCCTGAACATCTTGAATCTGAGTTTTGGTTGTACTATTGACTTGAAAGGTCTCATATATCATTAAGAAAGGTCAAAAAAGGGAACTTCTTAATTTGAACCAATAAATTGGGGTCTTCTTCAGCTTTAAATCACATGTCAGGAAATCTCTGTCAGTGCAGTTGTTTTGCCCTGAAAACCACCAGGTGAAACTAGATTCTTATGTCAACCAGATGTCTGGCACCTTTGTGTACTGGAGGCAATTAGTTACTTAGTAGTTGCTCCTCTGACAGTTTGTCTTCATTCTAGAATGACCAGGGACTGGACAACAGATTGTCAACTTCACTGCCTCACCAAGACAGTGTAGACAGTGTGTTGGGGCACTTTTAGAGCAGGTGTGCAAAATCGATATGTAGGCAAAAACAGAATACAAAAATCCTGAGTTGAGCACCTACCCTCTAGCCCACAGTTTAAATGGAGTATGGACAGTAACACCTTCCATAATGCACTAGAAGGAGATACATTGCCTGTTCTGGTGACAAAGACTGAAAGCCCCTGTATCTCTCACACCAGTCATATGGTCCCTCATCAATTAGAAGAATGGGCCAGAAGTGGAACTCACCATACTGCTTCTCACAACAGGCAATAATTACTTGCATCTTCCTCATAAAACTGAAAACTCTATAAAGTCAGGAGCCATCTGTCTTTTTGTTTGTTTGTTTGTTTCTACCATTGTATTGCCCAAATTGCCTGGTCCATAGTGAGTACTACTCAAACATGGCTGATGGCTCGCTGAATAGATGGACTGACAGAAGGATGGATGAACAGAGTTGGCTCAAAATCCATGGCACACAGATTTCTCTGTCTGAACGTCTTGCTGATAGGCCAGTCCTCACATGCTTCCCATCCATAAAAATATATGGAAATACTGATTTTGATGTTGACTTTTATTCAAGGATTGCTTCAGCCCAGAGGTTCTGCAAGGCTATGCTTTGGGATTTATTTGACTACCTTCCCAAACAAGCTTGTCAGATTATATTAATAACTACTTCATCATCTATGGGGAAGGTGATTATTTTTATTCTGAAGGGTGGTTAAAATAAGATTCTGTTTATTGCTTTTTAAAGAGTGCAGTCCAGGGCTGGGGTTGTGGCTCAGCAGTACAGTGCTTGCTTAGCACGTGTGAGGCCCTGGGTTCGATCCTCAGCACCATATAAAAATAAAATAAAGATGTTGTACCCACCGAAAACTAAAAAATAAATATTAAAAAATTCTCTCTCTCAAATAAATAAATAAATAAATGGTATTGTGTCCAATTACAACTAAAAAATAAATATTAAAAAAAAGAGTGCAGTCCAACCTTTTGAGATCTCCCCAGATTCACCATTATCTTTGCTTCCTGCCTCCCTGTCCACAACTTCACTAAGGCTACAAAGTCTGTTAAGGGAAAGGAATATGATCAGAGCTGATGCTTAATTCTGCCTGTTAAGATGAATCCATAGGAGTAGAAAATTTTGTTAATATTTGTATTGCCAAAAATGGTAGCTGGTATACAGTAGATATTCATATTCACAGAATGAAGGAATGAACAAATAGATTTTAATTTGTTTTTAAAATTTTTCTGGCTCCTTGATGATAATGCATGAAATATTTTGTAGTATGGAAGTTTTCAGGCTAACATGTTCATAAAACAAATATAATTTATTACACTCATTATAATTATTTTTGTACATCATTATTAGTCTATGTCCAACATTTGTTTTGCCAAGTCTTTGGGACAGGAATTTTTCTGAAATACACTCACTGGGTTCTCTATGTGTCCAGTCAAAGGCTGTAGACTTTTGTTTCATAAGATTAATTCCAAAAGTCACTTTTGATTCGATGATTGTTTTTCCCATTTCTGACCTTTAGAAAACAAACCATTTGCTGCCGGACTAGCAGGGGAGGGCTCTCTTTCTTTCCTCCAGAGGGGGCTCAAAGTCCATGTTTATTCCTGGCTTATTCCTGGGGTAGTTTTCAGCATAGAGTTGTCTTTAGCAATTCTTCATATTTATAGGATTTACATTATGAGAATTTGGTGTTCTAAATATATATATATTTCTCAAAGAAAATAAATCAATGACATTCTTATACTCAACTAATGATGACATTTCAACAATTCGATTGTAATCCTATTTTGCATCTTCTCAGAATAAAAACATGGGTTAAGCCAAATACTTAATTGCACATTTTTTTTCTCTGTTGGATGCACAAAGCTTTTAAAATAAAACAAACATAATGTTTTAAGTCCAAGTTTAATAAAGTGAATTCTCTACCAAAGTCCATAATCATTAGTTTCACTTGGAACTAATTTTCTATATTCTGAATTTTAAAAGCTCTCTTTCATTGTGTTATTAAGATAACTTCCTGTTCTTATTTTTTACATACATGTCTTATACCTCCTTTCAAAGTTCCTGGAGGATACATCCAGTTTCTTTAAGTCAAATATATATACTACAGATTGCCAGGACTTTACCAAAAATTGTTGAATTGGAAGAATAAATGCATGAATGGATCCAAGAATGGATATGAAAGACTGGGATATTTCTCACTAACTTAGCACGCAAAGTTTTAACACAGTTCCTTTACCCAAAATGCCATTCTTCAAAGAGAGAAAAATCAGCAGAATGCATGATCTCTAAGAATTCTCCCAGATCTAAGATGCAATTATTTCTATAACCATTGCAATACTTCAACTAATGATGAAAAAGCATCCAAAACACTTTTCTACACTGCTTTTGTATTTTAAAAGGTTCATTAGTATCTTTTCAAATTACCTGAAAGGTGCTATAAAATCCTGTAATTTTTTTTTATACTATAGATAGTTTTGCAGTAAGGACTTCTGATTTTTCAAGTGAAATTAGGTTGTTTGGACTCATTCTCCTGTTTTCCTTCCTGAATAGCTCTCCCTTTGCAAGCAGAGATTTTTAGAAACAGATAAATAGGAATACAATGAGTTATAGAGTAGTGTCTTAGACCCAACAGTCACAAGCCAAGGTCCTAATTCCACGTATGTGTCCATTTGGACACCCTCCCCCTTGTATTGGCCCATGAACTACTGTTTCCAATCATGTTTCTGCATCTTGTATGATACATGTAATGGTTGGAATCTTAAATGCCCCCCAAAGGCCAATGTGTTAACTACATGGTCCCCAGGCTGCGGTGGAACCTTTAGGAGGGAGGGCCTCTGAAGGAAGGAAGGTAAGTATTGGTGCCCTTGAAGGGGGCTATTGCCACTTTGGTCCCCCCACCTTCTTTGCTTCCTGACTGCTGTGAGGTGAGCAGCTCTGTTCTATCACTCACTCTTGCCATGTTTTGCTTTACCACAGGCCCCAAGCAACAGGGCCAAGTGACCATGGACTGAAACCTCTGAGACCACGAGTCAAAATAAAAATTTTCCTCCTTTTAAGTTGATTTTTTACTCCAGCTATTTTGTCACATAACACAACACTAACACAATACAGTTCTCATCATTATAATATCCTATTTAATGTGATCTATTACTAATCATTGCTTATCTTGAAAATATGGAAGACATTCATTTCAAATCATCAATGTAATATGAATATAATTGCAGGACACCCATCTATTTTCATATTTATGTGCATAAATAAAGATTCAAGCTAATTCCTCTAAAATGCCCTTCCTTTACAGTCACCTCCCACTTCTCCTTTCAGACTCGCCACACAAAGCAGAATTCTTACCTTTCTTCCATGTTCTGATAGTATTTTGGTAATACAATCACTTTGTGGCATATCACAATATACTATATTATACTATAGTAGAATTAATTTATATCTTAACCACTCCTCTTCTTGATTTACTTTCAAGTCCCCAAATCCTTCCAGAGAGTATCTGAACATATTTGGTGCTCAATAACTGTTTGTGCACCATATCTGTTTCTCCTCCAACATTTTATCTACAGACCTATATTTTACAATTCAATTACTGATTGGATTTTTATGTATTTATTTTTATGTGGTGCTGAGGATCGAACCCAGTGCCTTACACTTGCTAGGCAAGTGTTCTACCACTGAGCCACAATTCCAGCCCCTGATTGGATTTTTATTAAGCTCCTGATAGAGTTTAAAACATAATCCAACGGGAATTAAATGCAAAGATCTATTTGCTATCTAACAGAGATTAAAATCTGCACAGATTTAGTTGCTATTGCCAAAAACTAAATGTAGGAAACTATGCGTTCTGTCCCCATTTACATACTCATAGTACACTCCTTTCCTATACCCAGGGCCGCATTGCAAGTTTTTACCTACACTTACTAATCAGATACCAAGAGAGAAAGCCCCCTGATGGTGGGGTGAGGTGAAGGCAGCAGTGGTGGAGAGCAGCTTGAGCAATCAGCCCAGCTCTGCCTCCCCAGCCCCCCTTCACCAGCTCTTAGTCCCCGGTATACAGGGACAGTCTGGCAACTGGAACTTTTGTGTTCAGCTGAAGAGAATGTGCAAATGACAGTTTGGGTTGTCAAGGAGCTTATTACCTAAGCAAGAAGCTTACATATTTATGAGCTGACATCTCAGATTTGTGGCTTTGCAGGATTCCTCAATTTCCCTTTAGAGCAGCCAATAGGTATAGAAAGGCCTTGCAGGCTCATTACTTCACCCCACACCTCCACCCCCTGCACCCAGACACAGCAGGTGGCTCATTTGTGGAGACATCCAGGGTCAAAAGAAAGTGAAAAATGAACCTACACAAATTCCTGGGCTGGACCTGAGAAGGTGAATAATAGACCCACGGTTATACTCACTCTACTGGCAAAGGCAGCTGCAGTGGGGTGTGTGTATAGATATATGTGAAATTAATATTTACATCCCTGCAGGGTTGTCTATTAACAAAGCAAGTGCAGGTACATGATTTCACATCATCCTCTGGACCATCTTGTGGCTCTGCATCAGGACTGGTCACTGGAAATGTCCATTCCTCTTAAACATTTTTTTTTCCTCTGCAAAGAACAATTTTCTGCAGGGAAAACAGACCTAAGAGCACAGAAGAGTTCAAGCACTGCCACAGAAAACTCATTCTGCCTAATTAAAAGGAAAAAAAAAAGAAAGAAAGAAAAGAAAAGAAAAAAGGAGGGGGTTGGTCCAGAGCTGGGAATAATCCATCATCATTCTCCTTAGCTATGGCTAGTCCCACAACAAAAATAAACTCTGGCAGGAGAAACAGAATAGAACCCAACTACTCCTCTGATGAGAGGGCTTAAGAAACACAGCAAGGACCCAAACTGAGGCTGGAATCCAGACCCAGGTTTGCCACACTCAAAACTCTTTGCTCCTTCTTTGACTGTGCTACCTGCATGATGAGGCTTCCAGGAAGCGAGCGAGGTGTATTTTCTGTGCTCCAGGACCCCTTTGTTTTCTCTCTTTTGCCACTCTTCTTTCTGGAACCCATTCCCTTTCTCCATCCTCCCAGGGAAGACTCTGAAATCCCTCTCCCATAGCTCAGGTAAAGGTAAGTTACAGAGTGATCCCTCCCAGGGGCACTGGCTTTCAAAGCCTTGCCTTTCATTTTGGAATGAAAAGTCATGTTGCTCACAGAGTTTCAAACATCAGAGCTTCTGGCCCACATAGAGTCTGTCCTGCTTCTGTCACAAAGAATGGGCCTGCACCGCTAGGGCAGGACAAAAGAGAATGTTGTTTTGTTTCACTAAAATGAATGAATCTTCGTATCTGAGAAACCAACTAAAATCTTGGCACTAAGCGTACATGTCCTCATACTGTTTCAGAACTGAGGGCAAGGGCGCAGCACTCTGCTCACCGAAGTCTTTCATACACATTATTTCATTTCTTTTACCACTAGAGTCCTATGACTGAGGCAGGGCAGGGAGTCTTCATTCCTTCTTTCATTCATGTAACTATTCGGCAAATATTTATTGATCAGAGCCCTGGTCTTGACACAGAATACAGAGCTTGAAGACAGAGCTGGCACTCTTAGAGTGATTACAGTCAGGGAGGTGGACGACAATATCTACATGGTGAACCTCAAGATGGAAAGATGGAAGAGCCATGGAGTTGCACAGGAGGTAGCCTGGCCCAGGCTCAGGGGTCAGGGAGATTTTACAGAAGAAAAATAGAAAGAAGTTAGCCAAGAAAAGGAGAACATGCCATGAGGGCCCAGCATGAGCCAAGGTGCGGAGAGTGGCAGAGTAACACGGTTAGAAAAATGGGCTGGAACACAGAGGAGAGGTGGTAATTTCTTAAGGTCCTATGAGTGTTTGCTAAGAGCAGGGACTTAAATACCCAGGTCTTGACTTCTATTCCAGTACTCTTCTTGTGCTAGCACATTGGTCTCCAGCTTGGTACTATTGGGAGGTGGTAGAACCTCAAAAAGTTGGGTTCTAGAGGAAGGTCTTAGATCATTGAAAGTGTGTCTTTAAAGGGGCTAGTGGCATCCTGGTTTCTTTTTTTCTTTGTCTTTTGCTTTCAGGCCACACAGTGAACAGTTTTGCTCAGCTATGTACTTCCACCATGATGTGCTGCCTCAACACAGGCCCAGAACATTTGAGCCAACCAATCACAGGCTAAGACATCCAAAACCATGACACAATAAACCTTTTCTCTTTATAAGTTGATTGTCTCAGGTAATTGTTATAGTAATGGAAAGCTGACTAACACATGAGTTAAGCTTTGCTTACATTTTGTTGATATGAAAAACAGAAGTTTAGAGAAATTAAGCAATTTGATGATCAGTAGTTAAAATGTAGGTAACGACTATTGGTTCTACCCAGTTTTGATGTTTCCTACTAGCAGTTTTTTTATGGACACCTAGAGAAAGACAAGGAGAGACAATGTCTAGGAGAGAAGGCAAGTGCTTCCAATCAGGAAAAACAGCACAAGCATTTTTCACAGGTCATCTTTCTTTTCCAAATTTATTTTGTTGTCTTAAAAATCTAATTATAAGAATTCCTAGGTTTTATTTTTTAATTGACAAATAAAATTATATATATTATGGATATATGTGTATACACGTATATATACATATATATACATTATATATATATATTATATATATATATATAGTGCACAACATGTTTTGAAATATGTATACATTGTGGAATAACTAAATTGAGCTAATTAATATATGTATTTCCTCACATACTTTTTTGGTACTGGGGATTCAACTCAGAGGGGTTCAACCACTGAGCCACAACCCTAGCCCCTTTTATTTTTTGAGATAGGATCTCATTAAGTTGTTTAGGCCCTTGCTAAGTTGCTGAGGTTGGCTTTGAACTTGTGATCCTCCTGCCTCAGGAAGCCACTGTGGTTACAGGTGTGTGCCACCACACCAGGCCCTCATATACTTTTTTATTTTGAGACTACTTAAAATCTACTCTCTTAGGCACTTCAAGGAATATGATACATTGTTATTATTATAATTCTTCTCCAAATTTATCCAAGACAAGTTTTCTCCCCTGAGTCTCTCTGAGAGGCTGGGTGGGAAGGTGAGGGTAGAACTGCACCAAAACTCATCAGGAACTAGGGTTCTTTGCAGTATAGATCAAGTGAGAGAGGAATGGAGCTGGCAGATGTGCAATTGAGGAGGACCAGTTGAGATAAAAGGCAAAACCTAGACCACGTACATGTCTAACAAGAAAACTGGGGATGCTCATAACCGAAGCCTGTTCTTCAGAGTTGAAAATCTGCATTCCACACGTTTGAAGAACACTTCAGCTGACAACTCCTCAGAACAGGACCAGCTGCTAAAGACAACGTCTATATATCAGAGTAAGAACATACTCACATATTAGGGATCAATGAGCAAAAGTAAGAATGGACAGTTTATCTTGTGCAAAGCTTGTCTGCAGAACCTCAGACCAAAATACAAACTTCATCCCATCTGTAGGGTATTGATCACTTTAAGACTCATCATAACCATCTGGCGTTATCAGTTTAAACCTTCTGGGCGCTTCACAGAACTTGGCTGGAAGCTCCTAAGAGACATTCTGCTGCCTTCTCTTTCTCTTCTCTCTCTCACCTTGAGTCCAGGATTTTTTTTTTTTAATTGCTCAGCAGTTTCCCTGATGCCAATCAGCTGCCTCTCTCAAAGACTGCTTGCAGGTATCAGCATATCTGGCCCTTTTGCTCATTCACCACTAAAATGCATTCTCCACTCTCCATGAAAATCCTGCCCTTGGCAGCTAATCTTTTTGCCTTAATAGGACATACAGAGATTCCAGGGGGATTTGGAGCTGTTCACCAGGGACCCTCCAGAAGCAATGAGAGGCATGGGCTGGGGTGGAGGAAGAGCAGCAGGAGGGGGTGGGGCTGCTTACTCTGTTAAAGTGAGTAGGAACTCAAAAGCTTGTTTTACTATTACCCTTTCTGTTTTATTTCTGGAGCAACTGCCTCCTTTGCTCAAAATCTCAAAACACTATGAGAACAATCTCTG
This sequence comes from Marmota marmota marmota, assembly GCF_001458135.2. Classification (NCBI taxonomy): domain Eukaryota; kingdom Metazoa; phylum Chordata; class Mammalia; order Rodentia; family Sciuridae; genus Marmota; species Marmota marmota. The sequence continues at coordinate 19,914,905 of NW_026000016.1, read as the reverse complement.
TCTCCACTAACCAGGAAGATTGCAATTGATACCTACTTTAACAGGGAACTGAAAACAAGCATAGGAACTGGAATTTGGGTAAGAAAATTCTTCCCTTTCTCGTCTGACTTTGTTTTTTGGAGATTTCCCTTTTCCCTGCATGCTCTGCTCCAGGTTTTCCTCTCCCATCCAAACCTCTTCCAGATGCGTGAGTCTGACAAGAGTTCCTATAAACAAGAAACCAAAACAAAACAGGGCAAGATTGCAAGCGTTTCCCATTGTGACACAACCACTATGAGCAGGGGTGCTCACGTGATGCTACCAACATGTGTTTTCTGTCTCAGATTCCCCTTGATAACAAAGGACATATTTTATAAGGCGTGGCCCTAGGTATATTTGGCCAGAAGGAATCGGAGACCAGTTTGGGGATTTAGTTTGGCTTTTAGGTTGATCCCCTCAGGTGCTCAGTGCTACAGCCCTTGCTGATGTTAAATGCCAATTAATAAAGTTAGGAACACTTTGGGGTCAGGTTTGTAAGATATGATCTCATTCTACTGCTCAAAGAACTGATTTAATATTCAGGAATCAACTGACCCCATTCAGTTCCAAAATTGGCAGTCCTGTATGTTGCACTACAGTACCCCCTCTGTCCAAGGCTGGGCAGGGCGTGTTAAAAGAGAATCTTTAGAAGGGTCTTTCATGACATTCCAAGACTCAGGGGCAATCGTCCTTCCTAGGGCTGGGACTTGAGAGAGGAAAGCCTGAACCTAGAAAGGTATTAAACCCCATTTCTAAATCCAAGCAAGTTTTAAGAAGTCAGGAATAGTTGCGTTCACACTATTATATAGACTACTTGAAAGAAAAAAGTTGCAAGTGGCTATAAAAAAAAAAATCAGCAATCTACTTTGGTATTCTTACCTAAGTGATTTATTATTTTCAACGTCCTTTAAATACTGATTTTTTAATCAAGAAAGCTTATATTATTCTTTTTATACCAAATCAATCTCACTTCAAATTTCAAAAAAAAAGGCAAATTGTATTTTAAAATTTCAGTGTCTAATTTTTTAGGTAGCTGTTCTTTTCTCTTGTGAAATAAACTGATTTTGTTCTTCAAGTTACTTGATTTTTTTTCCCCCTTCTGACTACTTGGGAACTCAAGTACTTAAACAGCAGTACAGAAAAATGCAAGACCCTCTGACGGGTAGACACTTGCAGTCCTACCTTTCAACTCTCCTGTGTCCTGTAACCCAGACACTACTCCAGAATGGGAGGTGCCCTTCTCAAGAAAAGCTGAAATGGACAGGAAACATAGCCGACTTTAACCTTAGTTTAAAAAAAAAAAATCATCTCCCATTTATATCGTCAGAAAGAATCTGTTCTGAAAGCTACAGACTAACTTCACTTTTATGATTCTGTGAAAAGAAAACATTTCAATTCTGTCTTTGAGTCTAAAATGAGCCAATGTCAAATATTTTAGTAACTCTGCATAAGCCCAGTTATAGCAGTTCCTGTCAGTTTATAGACCAGGTTTGTTTATTTCCTGTTTGTTTCTCATCCTTCAGGGGATGTTTGTAGATTCTAAGTCACTAGTTTGTGTGTCTCTTCTGATGGAGTGGTATGTATTTTGCAAGTCAATTATACAAGAAATGATCTCACATCATCTGGACCCTCCTAACTTCTTTAGAACACTTTATGTATTTTAACTTTTCTTAAAAGGAAATTCACTAAAGAAGTTAAAGTTAAAAAGAAAAAAAAAAGCAAGTAAGACAGACTGTCTGTAACTACAAAAACATACATAACTGGGTTACTTACACCGCTTTCCAATCCATCATCATTGATAAATCATGGCTAAAGAATCAAGTGCAGAATCCGTTTCTTCACGTCTGCTAATAAATAGCTTCTCTGAAATTTCTCTTGCAGATCTGGGGCCATCTCAGGAGGAAATAAGACCGTGCCAAGGTGAAGGAGAAAAGGCTGGAAAATTCTAAAATCCACGGGGGTCTGGGAACTCTGAGAGCAGACCCTGCTGACACATTCTTGTGATTCCAGCCTTGGGCTAAACCATGATCCTGGCTGCTCTGAGCTGCCAGCCACCTTCCCAGTCCAGGTCAGCCCCTGCTCCAACATTGCATTTCCCTCCAAGAACAGCGCATGGAAGAGAGAAGAGCTCCCGGGATTCTGCCAATCTGCACATGCAAGCTCCCTTCTCAGAGGAAGCTGCACCAGTTTCTCTCTTGTCTGCTATCTCAGAGAGAGGGAGGGAGGGGCAGAGGCAGGCAGGCAGGCAGGGAGGGGGGTGTGGAGAGAGAGAGAGAGAGAAAGAGAGAGAAAAAGCTTTACTGAAAGACCAGCAGAGAAACACTTGCTGCTGCAACTCCCATTAACCCACAGTAGCTCAGGAATTTTTTCGAGCACAGCAGCTGCAAGACAGACCAACCGTCAAAACCAAGTGTTTAAAATCTTTAATTATGCATCATATACACATCTTAGTCATGTGTGTGCAAAGCCCACAGAACCAAGATTCTATATATGCACGTAACTCTGCAAGCAAACACTTGTAGACAAACAGATGCAGGTATGTGTCCCCACGAGAATAAGATCTGCAGGCACGTATTTCATTTTCTAAGTGAAAATGTCTAGTCTCACAGTTCACCTGTCTTAAAACTATTCAAATGCTCTCAGTAACAGAAGTGCAAATCAGACCAACAGCCCTTTGCCTCTGATGCCATCTCAGATCATGCCTTCCCCAGTTGGATCTGGGTTCCTATTTCTTTTTCCCAGCCTCAGGAAGAAGCCCCCAAAAGGATGAGGGGAGACGTGAGTCAGAGGCTTTCATTGTGAAGGTCAACTTTGCATGCCACTCTCCGGTGTTTGTGGCATCTCAGGCCAAAGCACTCTAGTGACCCAGGGAGAGAGTGGCCTGTAGCAGAGAAAGTAACATGAGGAAGTAGTAGTAAAGGCAAAAGAGGAGCTAGAGGCAGGAAGATAGGAGGGAGGCCAGGCAGAAAGGGCAGCCTTGGCATTTGACCACACAGATCACTGATGATCTCCCAGGGAAAACATCAACTACAGTGTTCCCCACTCTTTACAAAGAATTCCTTCCTCTCTGCTTCTCCATGTGAGGTCCCAGTCATCTGCATCAGAAACACCCAGTGATGGCAATGTTAAAACTGCTGATCCTTGGGCCCAAAGATTCTGATTAAGCTGGGGGAGACCATAATTTGCATTTTAACAAGCTCCATAGGTGATTTCCATGTAGGCTAAAGTGTCTGAAGACTCATTTCCTCTCAGTGTTGACTGAATGAAACCATGCTTTCACAGCTCTGAGGCTGCATGCTGTTCCTTTTGTGCTACTGTCTGAACTGGAACATCCCCCAAAGGACCTTGTGTGGGAGACTCCATCCTCAGCGTGGTGCTCTTGAGTAATGGTGGAAACTTTGAGTGGGGCCTAGTGGAAAGTCCTTAGGCATTAGGAGCATCCTCTCAAAAGGGATGGGACCCTGGCCTCTTGCTCTTTCTTTTCTGTACTTGGCCATGAGGTAAACTGGCCTCCTCTGCCACACACTGCCACCATGATATAACAAGCCACCACAGGCCTAAAGTAATGGGGCCAGCTGGTCACAGACTGAACCTCCAAAGCTGTAAGCCAAAATAAGCTTCTCCTCTTTTTAAGGTGGTTTATCTTAGGTATTTGGTATAATAATGGAAAGCTAACTCACACACTGCCTAGAATGCTTTTCTTCTCCTGGCAACCACCCTTTGCAACACAATTTAAATCACATCCTCTTGAAACCTAACTCTCCCAGGGAGATGTTTCCAAAGACTTCTTGTCTGTATATCTCATTCAAGTACCTTTATGCAATGCAATTACTTATGAGCTGATCTCTTTCTTGTCCATTTAATGATGAGGAACTGTTTCTGTAGACCAGATGATCACTCAATCACCACTGTATGTTCCAATTTCTGGATACAAGTAGGTATTCAATGAACATTAATTAAATGGCTACATATACATTAATATTTGCTCTGTAGTCTTTAAATTGTGTATCTATCAATATCTCATATATTATTTTGCATGCATACACTTCAAAATAAAGAAAAAACTTAAAATAAATCATAACATTTGGAACTTGGTAGAGTTATGACTCAGTGGATGTTAGTGTTTGGATCTGAAATGTCCCTCAAAGGCTCATGTATTCAAAGCTTGGCCCCAGTGCAGCAATGTTCAGAGGTGGGGCTTTTGGGAAGTGATTAGATCTTAAGAGCTCTAACCTCATCAATGGACTGGTCCATTGATAGATTCGTAGCTGAATGGACTGTTTGGAGGTGGTGGAAATTACAGGAGGTGGGATCTAATTGAAAGGAGTGGGTCATTGGGGAATTCCCTTAGGGACTATATCTTGTTCCCAGGTCCTTCCTTATGTATGTTCTCTCTCTCTCTCTGCTTCCTGTCTGCCATGAAGTGAGCAGATTTGCTCTACTACACCCTTCTACCATGATATACTGCCTCACCATGGGCCTAGAAACAATGAAGCAAGCCAACCATGGACTGAAACCATGAGCCAAAATAAATGTTTCCTCCTTTAAGTTATTTTTCTCAGGTATTTTGTCATAGCAATGGAAAGCTGACTAACATTGTGGAGAATGAAGAGTAAAAGTTGCAAAAAGCTAACCTTAAAAGGAAGGTTAATACAAAAAGCTAATAAAATTCCAGAATGAGGTGAACTTAGCAGAATGTGCAGTATTACAGAGGTCGGTTTGGATCAACTGATGTGTTCAGAGCTCAGCAAGGTAACACATTTGCAATCAACAGAGGCAAAGTAATGACCTAAGCAGTGGGAGGGGCTGCCTCAAGTAGGAGAAGAGTATTGACTCTCTGGACAAGGCCCACCAAAAGAATTAGCATAAAACAAAATCTTCCACTTAGTTGACTTACTTGGAGGAATTATACATGCCTAACTTTTGTTAGGAATCCCACTAATCTGGAATGAATGAATGATGAGCAAGCAGCATGGTAAACAAAGAGAGCTCAGACCATTCCTGGGGAACATCACCATGAAAGGGGCATTTTAAACACCATTTTACAGTTCTTAAAGTTGTTCATTTGGTATCAAGTCCCCCATGGATAACTGGGGAACTTGTGGCTCAGAAAAGTTAAATGACCTGCTCTTTGGTCCCAGAGCTAATGATTTCCTGAACAAGATCTAGAGCCCAATCTTCCACACAGAATCTGCTGCATTTCCATGGCATCAAATTAAGTCCTAATATATGGACATGGTCTTTAAACTTGGCAAAACAGAAAAGGAAAGAAAAGATACCGGTAAGATTCCATCTTAAAACACAGGGAAGCCATCTTAAGAATTAATTTACTTGTCAAAACATGAAGCAAACAGAATACTCAGCACTGTGAAGTTGGGAAACTCTGAAAAGAAATTAGAGGTGTCTGAGAAAGTTGCTACCAGCACCCTCCTCTATCTCTCATGTGCACCAGAATTCCTAGTGACCACAGGGAGTGGACATGAGTATGTGTCTTCCAGATCTTGCTCATGACCCCAGCAATGAATGGGCAATCAGCCTCTAACCATCCTTTCAGGATTTGCCTCAGTTGAAGAAAGCCATAGGAAGTTGCAGGAGGTCAAGAGCAAGAACTTCACAGGATGGCTCCTGCATAGGCCCTGCCTTAGGTTCCACACAGGGCACTCGGCTGGGCCACTCTGTACCAGAGATTCCCTGTGACTTGGCCAAGGTTTTGATGAACTTCTTCAGTATTTTGACTTTTTCCTCTGTATGGTCCTTCATCCTCCTCATTCCTACAGGTGTTAATCTCTAATAAGCATCCTGCATGCTTGACTCTCGTGGCTTCCAGGGGATCGGTCTGCAAACTCATAGGGTGTCCTTCTGCTCTGATAGAGATTTATTATCAGCAATCTCCAAAAACATACCTCTGGTGATGTCAGAGTTTCAGGAAAATGAAAATTGGTTCTCTCTCCTTCAACATGATGTTGGGCAACTGATTTTATCTCCAGAGATCTCAATTCTCTCATTTAGTGGAAATGGGAAGCTATGGAGCTTTTGGGCCTCTGAGAGATATGAGGAAGTCAGAGGTCTCCTACTACCACCACCTTAGCTTCCTTTAAGCTGGAGCAACTCTGCTCTTATCTGTTTTACTTGTTGAAGTTGTTGTAAGATTTCATTTAAAATGGGAACTCAACAATTAAAGTTGTTTTTTTTCTTTTTTTAAGTACTATTTTTGCCTAATGGCCGCGCACACCCAGCCATTCAGGAGGGTGAGGCAGGAGGAGCAGGAGTTCAAAGTCAGCCTCAGCAACAGGGAAGCATTAAGCAACACAGTGAGACTCTGTCTCTAAATAAAATATAAAATAGGGATGGTGATGTGGCTCAGTGGTCCAGTGCCCCTGAGTTCAATCCCTGGTAAACCACCGCTTAAAATAGAAAAATAAATAAAGTACTAGTTTGATGATCCCATCTATAACATCTTATGATGCTCTGGCTGTCCCCAGAAAATACACATAAAAAGGCAGAAAAACAACATGGTACCTAAGGTCATCAACTAATTTGGAAAAACAAATCAACTCACATATAAAGACAAGATCATAATATAGATTAAGGGAGAGATGCCTTTAAGGCTAACTTCTGATTTATTTGGACAGATAGGAAACTATAAATAATGATGGAATTTAGAATAGTTTCCTGGAGGAGTTAGGACAATTTATTAGTTTACAGGAAAATTTAAGATGTGTAAAGAAGAAAGAACTTCCAGTTAAATGAACCAAATTCCTTGGCTGTGGTTGGCAGTTTTCTCTTCACTTCTGGCCCCCAAACACACAAGAGAGTGTGACAAAGGCTGACTTGGGGAACATAAAAAAATTGGGCCCATTGTCAGTAAACATGCTTAAGAAAGAGGGGGAGATACTATTCTACTTGGTGGTCAAAAGGAAAATCCAAGCAGCTGAAACCCTAATGACACAGTTTATGTAAAAATGTATGTATTCATATGTAAGGAAGGAAGATCAAATGGCTACCAAATAGTTATAAATGATGGAGAAAAAAAAAAACCTAAAAGAATCATACCTAAATCACCTGTGGAATATTTCTGTGGGAAATACTAAAAGTATGGAAATCCTTAATCATTTAAAGACCTCAAGATTAAAATGAATCATGGGTATTCCTCAAAGACAATGTCGAGACGGTTAAAAAGAAGTTTATGCCAAACACAGTGGTACATGCCTCTAATGCCAGTGGTTTGAGAGGCTGAGAAAGGAGGATCTCAAGTTCAAAGCCAGCCTCCGCAAAAGCACCAAGATGCTAAGCAATTCACTGAGACCCTGTCTCTAAGTAAAATACAAAATAGGGCTAGGGATGTGGCTCCGTGGTCAAGTGCCCTTGAGTTCAATCCCAAGTTCCCCAACAAAAGAAAGAAAAAAGAAATTTGTATTCTTCCATATGCTGGGCTACCACATCTACATATTTTATTGGCGATTATATTTGGTAATTATTTTTAAGTCCATGTTATTCAGAAAAGGGTATATTTGACAGACGAAATGAAGGTCTATTATAGTACATACTGATAGCTGCACATAATACCTGGTATGTAATTCTTTGCATCTTCAAAACTTCAGTTGTCATAAATGTAGATCCTAAGTCTGCTGATGAGAACACTGCACCCCATCTCTAATTGGAAATGTCAGACATTATGGAAGCCTATTGTAGATTTAGAAATGATTTAGATATGATTCTTTTAGGTGTTTTTTTTTTCTCCATCATTTATAACTATTTGGTAGCCATTTGACCTTCCTTCTTCCTTCTTTAAACAATATTGTGTCTTATTGCTTAATTTTTCCAAGTTTGAATCATCTTGTAGTTTGTCTTTCAGTAGAAAATTAAGGATTTGTTCATTTTTAATTCATTTAAATTTGACCATTTCTATTATAGCCTTTGTGCCCAATTTTCTGAGCCTTGTTATGACGGGGCCAGTCCTGACCACAGCTACAATTTGAATTGAAAAGAGGAGGAAGGGGAAGAGGAGGGGAAAAAAAGGAAGAGGGGGAGGCAGAGAAGGAGAAGGGGAAGTACAAAGGAAGGAAAGGAAGGGAAGGCAGGGGAAGAAGCTCCTGAATGGACCCATGTCCAAAGGAGAGGAAAGAGCAAGGAGTGAGGGTAGAGCTACCTGCACAAAACAGGGCCCAGGGCCACCTTTCTTCTATGGCCACAACCCAGACTGCCTGGCCCTGCCTTCACCAGACCTGCTTCAACAATCTGTAGAGGAGCTATGACAACTCTGAAAACTTGGCTGTTGGTATTTTATTAAGTATCCCCAACAGTTAAGAGAAAATGACCATAGCAGGATGAGGTTCCTTTCCTTGGGAAGCCCCTGCACTGACAGCACCAAACCACTCAGGAGGGAGCTCAGCCTTCCCCAGTCGACCTTCAGGCCATGCCTCTGACAAAGGCCTAGCAGGACAGCTGGTCCCTGGACATCAAATCCCACAGCAGAGCTGGTGTTGACCTTGGAAATTACCAGCTCCTCCCATAAGAGACTGAGATTCAAACCTTCATAAGGCAAGACAGCCACCCTGCGGAAAGCCAGGAGTAAAAATCCAAGTTCTAGCTACAAATCCACTGGCCTATCTGGAGTTTTAAACATCCCCATCATCATCGGCTTTCTTTTATGGACAAATGATCATCTCTCAGATATGTGGTGCTGGGATGCCCTTGATCTTCAGTCTGGCAGACTTAAGAGAGGGTTTTTATCCCTCTCAAAAGAACTGAGAAATTCTCCCTCTACAGTACTTTTGAGAACAGATCTCTTTTGTTGAAAATAGTCAGAACATCAAACATTTTTCTAAAAAATAAAAGGTCAAATACCTCTAATATTTAGTTAGATCTGTATGGGAAAAAGGAAGTGCTTTCAAGAAATGTAAATGTTAAATTTGGGACATACTGATGTCTTAAAAATTCACTTAGTATGAGGTATACACAGGTGGTTGGCACCTGCCCAAAGGGAGGATGCAGATCTTGGCACTTTACAAAAATGAAAGGTTTAATTCTTATTATGTAGAACTAAATATAGATGAATTCTGTATGTTAATGAGATATACACATTGGGAAAAATGAAGCATGAAAATCTAGATAAAATTTTCAAAAGACAAATTAGGAAAATGTATGTGTCATTTAAAAAGAATCCACCATAAATTTCTTTTCCAAGTAATGTAATTTTTCAGGGAGATCCCTTGAGTGATGAAAGAGTTGGTAGCCACTGATGGTCTTTAATCCTCCTGCCATTTTACTTCTCTTTCCTTATCTAGAGACATTCTATCTATAATCAGTTAATATCTATAATCATAACAATAATTTTCATTCATTCACTGATCACATATATGAAGTGCTGGGAACAAGAACCAACCTAGTTTTTTTGTTTGTTTGTTTGTTTATGTCTTTATTTTATTTATTAATTTTTATGTGGTGCTGAGGATTGAAACCAGTGCCTCATGTGTGCAAGGCAAGTGCTCTACCACTGACCCACACAGCTTTCAATCTAATATAAACTAGTCATGGTTTCCGAGGATAATTGTTGCTTTTCTTAAACATAGTATCCCCTTACACCAATTCATTTTGGAAAAGATGCAAGAAAGTATGTTTTTTATCTAGTTATTTAAATTTTAAATCTCTAGTTGGAAGAAATCATGCTAAACTGACATTTCATATTAAGTAGTTATGAAACAGTAGACAATACTCCTTATCAGAATGGCAGAATCTAGTTGTCTGTCCACCTGCATGATGGTCTCTGGTATTTGTCTCCTTTGAAATGTGTGCTGTCTTAGTTGGTTTGTATGACGACTTTAGATAGTCCATGGCCAAGTTCTCAGAGAATGATATAGATGTGCAGCTGGCATCCAATGAATGTGCAACAGCATAGTCGTTACCAAAATATCAGAGCGGCATAATGTGTGCATGATGAAGCAATTGCCTGGTTCTAAAGACAGAAGTGTAACAGAGCCAAATTTAGCAAAAGGCTCAACCATTCTCCGTCTGTGTGTTGATAAAGGACTAGAATTATTTCAGACTGCTATAGGCCTCTAAATATGTGGCCAGTCTTAGCAAAACATGCAACTGTTTATACTTCAGGTTGCAAAAACTAATTTTGATGTGAATTCTTACTACTAGCCCAGTATAGCAATTATCCTTCATTTTTAAAGTGCTCTGTGGATAAAAACTAATTTCCAGGATACCTCTTGCATGCATTATATCTCTGCTAAAGGAGGATTATGATCTCTTTTAACATGTAAGAGAAAAAAGAAAGAAATTTATTCCACTTGCTTTTAGAAACTCAGACAACAATAAGTGATAAAGAACTCTAACCCCGCATCAAACTAAACTAGGTTCAAATCTCTAACACAGCTGAAACAAATAACCAAAATATATATGTAAATTGTACTTAACCATATGCCAGGCCCAATCCTAAAGACTCCATATACACTAATTTATTTCTCACTACAACTCTGTGATGTATATAACATTATTATCCTTATTCTACAGATAAGGAAACACAAAGATATGAAGAATTTAAATATGAAGTCATATGTAAGTGGCAAAGCCAAGATTTGGTTCCAGAGTTCCTTCTCCCAAACATTATATCAGACTGCCTTGTGTAAACCATTGGAATTCTCTAAATACTGTTCTTTGAAGCAGAAAAAAATAATGGTAGTGACTCCTCAGATTACCAGGATGTCTAAAATAAAGTATCTGAAAGTGGTTGGCATATCACTTACATTTAGTAACTGGTCTCGATTTTAATTCTAAGGCAGTGCCCAATCTCTCCCCAATACTGTACTTCCATGAGGTGGTCTATGCCCCCTCTAGAAATATTTGTAAACTACCTTGCATTGCCTTTCTGCCTTGCTGGTCTCTGGGTATGTGGATCAATAAGTCCTAAGCTGAATATAAAGATTCCTCTAGGTTGTCATGGATGAAAGCAGAATTTTAGGCAGCTCCGGCATTTCTGCTAAGAAAGGAAAAGACCTACTGAAGGAAATGAATTTCACCTTTATCCTCACTCTGACTCTTGTGTGAGATACAAATCAATTAATTCATCACAATCTTATTCAGCATCTTGACATCTTGAGGTCCCTTCTCGGCTCTTCAGAATTCCTTCTCTAATTCAGTGGTGACTTTTCACATTGGCTGGGAGCCAGCCTCTGTCCCGGTGAAGTTTGAGGGCTATATAAGCCACCTTGTCTTGGATGTTCTTCTGAGCATTTGGAAGGAACCCTAAGCTGGTTTTTGACAAGTTATTGGCAAAAGTAGTAGCAGTGCTTGCCAATTTGCTCTAGGCACTGAACATGTTAACAGGTACTATACCAGGTGTTATTAATATGTTACTTACAACAAATTCAGTTTTCAACCTATTGTTTGGGTTATATAGTGTTACCAATTTTGTGCTTTACAAGGTACTGTATTTTTCTAACCAGGAAATTCAGAATGTGTATTGAAGAACTCAGCTCTCAAATATGAGATATATTTATTGCAAATAAATCTTATTTAGGAATCAGGATTTGGGCTATATGACAAATAGTATGGCTTCAAAACAAAGAATTTCTTTTTAAAACTACATATTGGGATGGATATTGCTCCAAGGGCTCAGCGGTCAAGTTCACAAAAATCAGGTCCCTGCCCTGGCAAAATGCCCTACTTGTTCAGTTCCCCAAGGGAAGCTGACAACTTTCATCCACAGGAATTTCAGACTGGAAGGAATACCTTTGAATGCTATGTGCTCTGAGACTTAAGAGAATGGATGTCCAAGAAATAATAGCCTTATAAATTCCCAATCTTCCTATGTTCCTTTTTTAAAAAAAAAACAAAAAAACAAAAAAAAAAAACTTCTGTTCTTCCCTCCCCATCCCTCTCCTTATTGTTAGCATTCACATACCAGACAAAACATTCACCCTCAGGTTTTTGGGGATTGGCTTATTTCACTTAGCATGATACTCTCCAGGCCCAATATTTTTAACAAGAGTTGGGGCCATCTACATTCTGACTAACAAAAAGCAACTACCCAGTCTCACAATGTGTGTTAGAAAATCAGAAAACTGGCAGAAAAATAATGCTCATATTCAGCCACATCTTGCAAAGAGGAAGTATTTCTCCCTTTGGAAAATGACCCCTTGTATATATATTCCACACCATTTACCTTGCAACCTTTACCAGGCACCAGACATAACCAGCCTAAAGACCACAAGCAAAAACCAAACAAAACAAAACAAGACCTTTGTCCAGTTTCACATCCCTTCAGGCTCAGGAGGATATCAGCTGACTCATCTGAAGAAAGTCATGTGTGCTAATGGGCTATGTCCAAAGAACATGTGATTTCTCAAGTAATGTTGCTGTCTTTACCTACCTGGTCCCCTGACATTATTCCTAAGTGGAGACAGAAAGAGCTGTAAGCGGAAGCTTTTTGGCTCCCTCAAATTATACTGCACAGTTACTTATTTAACCGTGGGTTAGGCTTCCAAGGTGTGTGCCCCTAAGAATTTAGTGATGTTTACCTGATCTGGGGGAAAAAAGATCAAATAATAATTCTACCTTATTCCCTAGGTACTGTACAATGTGGCAGTACAAGTTGCATGTGAAGTAGGGACCCTAGCTGGCTTTACCTTTAGACTGACCTGTAGCCTTGGCCAAATTACTTAGTGTATCTATGCTGATTTATTTAACCTCTCTATACTCTGATGATGTTGGATTAATCTGGATTATATTTGTAAAGTGTGACGCTCTCCAGGAAAGGAAATCACACATAGGCACACACACTGCTGTTATTCTAGCACTCTTAATTTTTAATACAGGTCACTGCCAAGGACACTGAGAATTGCCCCAAGCCTGAAGCTTCCACACACCTTTCTCTTTGAGCAAAAGTAACATAAGTCACTTGCTAGCATTGAAATAAAAGAGATCTGGTATAGATAAAAACTGGTACAAAAAATGCAACCAAAGTTCTTCTTTCAGTGGTTATACCAGTTTGTCAACCTGCTGTATCATGAATGTAACCATGTCTCCTTTGAACACCTGCTAATATTCCTCTTATTTTCTATCACACACAAACAAAACATATTTTCTCTTCACCAGTACTTCAAGGAATAAAAGAGGAAGAATGTGAACCAGTTTAAAAAAAAATGCAGGGAGTTGAGCAAGAGGAGTGACAGGAGACTACCCTTGCTCCCTCCTTTCCCTCTCAGATTCTGCACCGTGGGAAAAGAGAACCAGAAGGCAGTGGGTTGAGACTGGTCTTTCTCACAGGCAGCTTATAAAGGCAGCTATTAAATTATTGAAAGTCCCAGGCTAAGAGAAAGTGAAATATTAATGACTATATTATTGAGAGGAAGAAAAATTGACAATCCACACAGATTTAAGCTATCTTCGCAGGAAGAAAGCTCAGTATGCAGGACTGAGTGCCATGAGATGTAGCTTCAAAGAAACTGTCTCCTTGCTCAGGCACATGCTCTGCGACCAGGCTGCCACCTTCCATGCTTTTCTCCACCTCTCACTTTTTCTGGTGGTTGCTGTGGAAAAACAGATTTCAGTTGTGGTTCAAAAACTCTATTTTCAGCATGTTCTTCCTCAACCCAGTTGCCGCTCAAACGAAGATTTTTTTTTTTTGCTAGTAAATGATAATGTTCCACCAGCTTCTAATTAAGCACATGGATTCAAGAGTGATAACCTTCTCACCAAGGTCTGATTCATCATTTGGGTTGCCCCTGAGGTCTCTGATCCAATTTCCAGCTTCTCTGATGGTGTGAAAGCAAATTGGGTTGAAAATATTAGAATATAAAGTGTGGCAAACCAGGCTTTCATCCCATCTACCTCCCTCTGCTCCCAGGAAGACTTTCAAACAGGAAAGAAACACACTAGGAAATCAAGAAGGCAGCAATTTGATGGATAATAAATACATTGTAATGTTGAAAAATTACCTGGAAATTACGCATGCAGTTCAGCATTTTTTGAGGTGGATGATAATATGACAGAATAAATATTTTCAAAATAGTTTCACCTGAGTGTTGCTTTTAATTTAAAATTTGGAACTTTCATCTAAAGCACTATATTAACATAATTATCTCCATTCTTGTTATACTGTTGACAATTTGCTTTAAAATACAGTTTGCCAGCACACATATCTTAAAACATGCAGGGGTTGGTTATTAACTTACACTAGAGAGATAGTTAGTTAACATGTGAGATGCCTTAATCAGGAACATACACTTCAGGGGTGATTGGTTAGTTAATCACTTGATGGGTCAAACTTTCATTATCATCGAATTTCAGAATATGATCTAAAATCCAATGAAATTTCTTCTTTAACTCATGCATTGTTTATAAGTATATTTCTTAATTTCCAAAAATTTGGGGGATCTTCATTTTACTGTCCTTGATTTCTAGCTTATTTTATCTAAGGTCAAAAAATAAACTCTGAATGAATTTAGTCCTTTAAAATTTCTTGAGACTTGCTTTATGAAGCAAGGTATGGTCAATTTTGGTAAATATCCTGGGTATATTTTGAAAAGAATTATAGTGTCATCGTTGAGTACAGTGGTGTGTGTGTGTGTGTCTGTGTGTGTGTGTGTTATATCAGGTAAATAATTAGTGTTTGCTATGGTTCGAATGTGTTCTTCAAAGTTCTCATGCTGGAAACTTTAATCACCAATGCAACAGTGTTGACAGTGAGACATTTAAGAGGTGATTAAGTCATGAAGGTCCAGGACACTCTTTGGATTCAAAGCCTACCAAGGGGAAGGGACATTAATGAACACTGATGGGGATCCCTTGAGAGCTGTACCCTAGTATAACCTAAAGAAGAACAAGCCATACAAAATCTGCATTTTTGGGATCATTTTCTTTCTGCCTGTACAATCTTCTTAAATATTTCTTTCAGTATTGGTCTACTAGTGATGGATTCTTTCAATTTTTGTTTGTCTTAAAGTGTTTCTATTTGACTTCAACTTTTGACAAATATTATTGTTGGTTTTATAAAATTTTAGGTTGGTAGTTGCATTCTTTCAACATATTAATATGACATTCCATTGTCTGCGGGCATCCAATGTTTCTGTTGAAATTGAGTTATTGGTCTTATTTTTGTTCCTTCGAAAGCAATGTTGTTCTTTCCCTCACTGGTGTGATGAATTTTCTCTTTGGTTTTGTTTTCTGCAGTTTTACTACTCCTATCTAGGTTTTTGTTGTTGTTTGGTTGGTTTTGGGGGGTGGGGTTTGTTTGTTTATTTGTTTGGTATATAACCTGGTTGGCACATGCAAGGATTCTTGGGTCCATGTTTTAATGACTTTTATCATTTTCAGAAAATATTGCTCCACTTTATCTCCTTTTCCACTCTCCTGGGATTTCAATTACATGTTGCTATGTGGAAGGACATACATGCCATATGTCTTATGTCTCATTCTTTTTCTATGTTTTCATCTTCTCTGGATGCACCTGGATATTTTCTACTGGTCTGTCTTCCATTTCATTAATTCAGTTTTGTGCTACATTTAATATGCTATTAAATCCATCTGTTGAGTTTTTCATAGCCATTATTTCATTTTTTTTAAGTTCCAGAATTTCTAGTTTCTTTTTTTTTTTTTTTTTTTTTTAAAGAGAGAGAGAGAGAGAGAGAGAGAGAATTTTTTAATATTTATTTTTTAGTTTTCGGCGGACACAACATCTTTGTTTGTATGTGGTGCTGAGGATCGAACCCGGGCCGCACGCATGCCAGGCGAGCGCGCTACCGCTTGAGCCACATCCCCAGCCCCTCTAGTTTCTTTTTGTAGAATTCTGGTTTTCTGGTGAAAGTCTTCATTGTGTCATTTATTATCATGAACATATGAGTCACAGAGATTTAAAGTCTATGTCTGAATGCCCATAATTGGGTAATTGATAAATATGGTATTTTTCCAGTGCCTATCTTTCTATTTTGGGCATATTTTCATTATGCCTTGTAATTTTTATTAGAAAAAAAAGTATAAGAAATTTAGAGATTACTGATAATACTATCTTCCTTCAGTGATGGTTCACCCAATACTGTAGTAGGCATCCCAAAAGGAAGTGACCAACTTAACTCAAAACAAGAGTAAGCATACTGAGTTGTTGTTGTTTTTTTTAAAACAGCTCATTTTATCTCAGACTATGCTAGGGTACAACTCTCCAAGAACCCCAGTAGGGTATCTATTAGTACCTCTTCTCCTTGGTAGGCTTTTAATGCAAATATTATTTTACTCAGTTTTTTTTTAATGTCACATGAACTATTGTAATATAGCTTATTCTTGGTCCAACTTACCCAAATTCTCTTATTAATTCTAGATGGACACAAAAAAAGAACTGAAACTATTGAAGGGTATCCTTAAAGTTGATGACTGACAGTTAAACACTGCATGAATTCTTCCCTCTCCCTGTCGCAAGAAAGTTTATAAAGCTTGTGAATATCATCTTAAGCCAAAAGAACATTAGAGAACCTGAATTCTGCTTCAATAAAACACATACAGAACACAGAGGTACCACCAAAGTGACACTTCTCACCATTTTGAGGGGTAAACTGCTTTTGGGGAAAAGCTGACAGTGCTCAGCCCTTGTCTTTGGGGGGGTTCAGGAGTATGGCCTCCCAAAGGCTCCCAAGATTCAGAGAGTAAAACCACCTTGTTGCTTGCCCTGAATGAAAGCAGCCACCATGAGTGGCCATTCCAGAGTGCCATGGAATCCCCAAGTTCCTACACTTGGCAGAAATGTAGAGATTTTTCTGGTCTACAAGTACATTTTACAGTCCAAGAAACTCAGATTGAGATTACCCAGAAGGTAAGGCTTGACCCAGAATTTAGAATTTCACTGGGTTTATAATCCATTGTCCAGTTTAGTGTTCCCCTGTTTTCCCTCCTTCAAAGGAGCTACCAGAAGCCAGGGACTCCTTCTTAGGCTATAATTAACATTCTTTCTGGCTGTTCTCATGACCAAGGCTAAGGTAGGTCAGGATAACATTGAATATAGCACAGGACTTTTAGGCTATTTGTGTCTATCCAGCCATTTGGATATAAACAAAATGTCCTCAGCAAAGAAAATAAAAATTTTATATCAGAGTAACAGGAAACAACAATAGTCAATAATATGGACTGCTTTTAATGCTAAGATGTCAATATGTAGTTATTTTCTTTCCAGAAGAGCAATATGAAAATATTGATGTTAGGAAGACAAAGGCACTTATATGTTAGCTTTGACCTAAATTTTTTTTAGGTCCTACATCTCTGGTTGAAATTCATTTCATTCTTTGGATAATTTTGGCAGAGGATAAATATGCTGTCTCAAAATAAAGAATAAACAAGATTAAATCTGTTCAGTGATTTCTCACGGGACAAACTCTAAGCAACAAAATGGAAGAGGAAAATATTGTTCAGTACTGAAGAGGTAGAAATCTGTTCAAACTTTCTGTTAAAAATGAAGAATTCTAAGGCTCTGGCTTACTTGATAACAGTAGAGATATTTCAATATACCACTGACTTTAGAGTATTGTGTATTCGATGTATTTCACATGGCACTCAGGATTCTCACTGGCAAGGTTCATATACAGCACTGAATGCAATAGAAAGCCATCCTTAGATACTCTCAAATATTTTTCATCATTCACATCATCTTCCAAGGATTCAGTTTTGAGAAAGTAAATGAATCTAAAAGTGGAATTTATGGGAAATGGGCATTGTTTTGATAATAAAATAATATGAAACTGTCTGCTTTTCATTAACAAGTAGCCCTCTGACAGGCTAGAAATACAAACATAGATTCTGTAATAAAAATATGTTCTACAGAAACTTAGATGACATATGGTCCACACAGAAGTCCCTCGTGCATAGTTTGAGAATAGCCTAATATGGGAATGGTGAGTCCTGTCTCATCAATCCTTTATACTGGTTCTACCAATGCAGACATCACAAATCAATCACAGAACTATTTCCTGCCAAATTCAATACTTCAGGTAGAGGCCAAGATTTGATTATAGTAGGCAAGAAAGCTAAAGCTGATTTACTATTACAGGCAAACAAATCTACATATAGCAGTACAGTTGTTAGATGTATGGGCAGAAAGTACTAGGTTCATACACAGATATCAGAGAGCTATTCTTGGGCATGTTACTTAGAGTAGGATATTAACTATCTAATGTTTCTGTCAAAATTAAATTAGATAATCAGTGTAAAGTTCTTAGCCAAATATCAGGTATAATATAAAGACTCCTTAATTATTAGCTATTATTATTACTAATAAAAGAATATGCATATCATTAGTTCAGACCTGTTAGTTCTCTGTGTCTGAATACCATGTTATACACAACACTTTCTGCCCAAGAAGTTTGCTTCTTCCTGATAATAATCCCTAGACTTTACATAGGCACACCCCCCGCAAAAAAAAAAAGCCAAAAAAAAATATCAATCTGTATTCTTGCTTTAAAAAAACTTGCAAACTGGGCTGGGGTTGTAGTTCAGTGGCAAAGCACTTGCTTAGCATTTGTGAGGGACTGGATTGGATCCTTAATACCATATAAAAAGAAAATAAATGAATAAATAAAAATATTTTTTAAAAAAACCCTATAAACTTAGCAAATAGTAAAACTAAATATTGCACAAGGGAGGCACTAATGCACTAAATGTACTAAATCTGACTGTCTTGGGAAAATGGCAGGTTGGGATCATACTTGCAAGTTGTACCAAAGTCACTTCAGACCATTGTGTGGCTTGATACCTCTTAGATTTCTACTCCAAGGCTGGATGACTGGTTGTACTATTTTAAAAGATAATGAGCCACCTAAATTATTTTCATGAGATATAAATACATTTCCTTTATGTGCAGCATGAATCCAATCCATGTTTATTCATAACTGACATGTAATTGCAATTTAACAAATTCCGCTGTATTCTCTTGTGTGTTCTGAAGGTTTGAAAAGGATGTGTGAGTATTTAGTTTGTGTCCAACAAGTTTGTTCAAGACAATGCCTAGAATTCAGAAGGACTGCCTTATGATGGATAAAATAGTTTGGATAAGGAAGGTTCTCCAGAGATCCATGTTTTGAAGGCATGGTCCCAGCCTATAGTGCTACTAGGAAGTGGTGAAACCTTTAAGAGGTAGGGCCTAATGGAAAGTCTTTAGGTCACTGTATGTGGGCGGGGGGGGGGTTTCCTTGAAGGGCATTGTGGGACCTTGGTCTCTCTTGTTCCTGGCCATGAAGTGAATGGTTTTGTTCTATCATGCACTCCCTACTATCATGTGATACTCCATCACAAATCAACAAGACCAGGTGATCATAAAACTGGAAACTGTGAGCCTAAATGAACCTTTTCTCTTTATAAGTTGTTTATCTCAGGTATTTGTTATAGTAATGGAATGCTGACATACATAATGAACATAGTTATAATGATCAATAAGTGGTCTTTAACTATATCCTCAGTGTGGACATCTAGCTGCCAGAATGTGAAGCCAGACTAGTTGTTTTATAACTTGTAATGACCTAGAAGAAGGGAATTTACTTTCGTGTCCTTACAAACTCACAGGATCCATTGCAAGGAATTCTAGGGTGCTGGGGCCCAGAGAGTCATCTGAAGTAAAGGGTAGAGGTTTCTTGGAAACAGAAGAGGCTGAGACTTGTTTAAGAGTCGCTGGAGGAGCTTTAATCTTATCAGCATATTTTGCATCTTCAAACTGCAAACCAGGCCTAAAGCATAATCTAGAATCTAGTCTTGGTCCCTCTGTTATTACAGACTTACAAAATTAACCTCTTATAGATCTGCCCTCTGATTTTAATGTCTGAAATGCAAATGCAGCACCACTTCAGTGCCTTGGGATAATTATAATAATCTTCTTAAAGCTGAAATGCTTCACTCTACTCTAAGTCTCCATTACAGCCCAGACCCGGTCTTCAGTTCATCAAAAGCCAGACAGAGGAGGATGGGGCCATGGCAGAGTAGCGACAGGCTCTGTGGTCCAGATCTCATCCCTAGGACAGACACAGACCAGGAGGCGCCCCTCTGCCAGGCTGCATGGCTGATTTATCTCAGGAAGATATTCCTTAAGGAGCCAGGCTGCGTGATGCTGCTTAGCCTGGGATGTGACAAATGCCATGACCAGTTTCTTCTCTGCTTACATCCTCTGAATCAATCCTCCATCGTGAGGTGTTTGGTTAGATTTTTCTGAGACTTGTTTAAGAGTCGCCAGTGATCCAACCTATGTCTATGTTGGAATATAGCAGCTAAATTCCCGTCAAACGTCAGGTGGACACAAAAGCTTTTGCTCAGTTTTTAAAAATGTAATCAGAAAATGTTAAAGACAAAGTGAGCCTAAAGGTTGCCACCAAAGTAATAAAGACAGAAGGCACCATACCCATGGAAAGTTTTCACTGGAAATCCTTTGAGGAGAAAAACAACAACAACAACAAATAAGTAAACATTCAATTAAAAAATGAGGCAGGCTAGAGGTATAGCCCAGTAGTCGAGCACTACTGGGTTTAGTATTTGCAAGGCCCTAGGTTCAATCCCCAGCACCTAAGTTAGCTGGGAGTGTAGCTCAGTGACAAAGCTCTTGCCTGACATGCAAGGGGCCCTGGGCTCAAGCCCCAGTACTGCAAAAATAAAAATAAATTAAAATATGGTTCAAAGAAGAAAATTAAGGTTGCAGGATGGGTAACTACTTTTCCTTTAACTTATCACCTTTTATTATGTCAGAGAGTAAGTAAGGTATGCAGACAGGCTTATAAACAAAACAAACAAACAAGACTTGTGTTAAGGCCAACGCCAACTAACCCTAAAGACCCTGAGAAGGATCTGACCTGCAGAAGTGGCTTGTCTCTTTTCCATGCTAGAATGGTAGCCAGCTGCACAGAGCATGTGCTCAGTTGAATACTTTGTTCTCACCATGTTGATATTTTTAACATTTTTGAAGAAGGGGTCCTGAGTTTCACTTAGCACTGGGCCTCACCAATTAAATTATAGAGTTGGTTCTGGTGGAGACATTTATTTCTTTTTGTAGATATGTCTGAGTCACTAGTGTATTTGAACCTGTTCCTTTGAATCTCCCAAATTCAGATATAAAAGATCGTTTCAGAAAAACGTGGTTGTAATCATACTTACATGTATAGGAAGAGATGGCATGATGTAAACTACTCTGGAAAAACACTTCAAAGAAATCTAAGTACATCTGTTCTCATTTTTCCCCAATTAGAGATCCATTCTACCTATTATAGCCACAAAGGGTAACTATGGAGAGCAGTCCCAGGCCTCAAGCCCAGGACCTTAGAACTTTGGGATAACATGAGGCCACATACAAGAAAGAAGGCTCTGCTAGATAATTTGCTTCTTCCGTAGCATATGTGACCTTGAACAATCCAGTTGCTAAGGCTGACCCTTCATTCTGCCACTTGTGAAGTAACGATAACTACTTTGCTAGGTTGCTGTGGCCATTAAATGAGAAAAGTCCTATGTAAAAACCACTTATATGATACTACACATTGCCTTCTTCTGCACTCCTTTCTTCTTCTTCTTCTTGAATTGTCTATTTGATTTTATATGTTGGTGAAACTTCTTTCCGAGAAAAGATTCATCAAATTGACAAGACAGTTTTCATTCCTCCAAACGTGGGCCTCATTTTTTCTGAAGTTACTCACTGATTTTATAAAAATGTTCAATAAAGCAATGTTTTAACCTGAAAGTAGGGAGGAGACAAATCAGGAAGGTGTTACACAAGGATCCATAAAATATGTTTATACTTAAATTAGAACCAACAGTTCTTTACTTTGCCCACATTAACTCTTGAGAAAAAAACACCATTTTTTATCTTTAACCAGGGTATATGGATTTCTGTAAACTCTGTTAGGAAAGGTCATGTCTTGTTGAAAAAGAGGCCTGCTTAAGTAAATGCCAGTAGATTTAAGAATAACAGCTGCAGGAGGAGGTCACAACACGAGGAAAGTACTCATATTTAATCAGAAGACAGACTGACTACCAATCAAGATGTAAAACAGTAAGGAATCATAGCTCCTACCTTCCATTATGTATTCATCTCAGTTGGAGAGCACAAGTCAGCATTGCTCGTGTGACAGGACACAGTGTACCATCATACTGTCTTGCTCTGGGGGTCTGTGATCACAGGAAGTGGCTACACAGGGTCACCAACTTGTAAGAAGTGGAAGAGCTTTCTCCTAAGGCTATCTTTATGTGCAGCATTTAAAAATTAATCTTCAGGCAGGGCATGGTGGCATACATCTGTAACCCCAGCTACTTGGGAGACTGAGGCAGGAGAATTGCAAGTTTAGGGCCAGCCTGGGCAACCTAGTGAGACCCTGGGTTAAAATAAAATAAAAGAACTGGGGATGTAGCTCAGTGGTAGAGAATCCCTGGGTTTAATCCCCAGTATCACAAACACATGCAAAACCTTTTATTGTGGTTTCATAAAATTTGTCACTTTAACCACTTCTAAGTGATTCGGTGGCATTATGTGTATTCACTGGGTTGTATGACCATCACCACTATCAAGTTCCAAAACTTTCTTATCATTCCAAAGCAAAACTCTGTATCCATTAAACATTAAGTCCCTGTTCTCCCTCCACAACCCTGGCCTCTGGTAATCACTGTTCTTTCTGACTACATGGAATTGCCTAGTGTAGGTACCTCCTATAAGTACACTTACATAGTATAAGTACCTATATGTACTTGTATACCTGCCTTCATTCACTTAGCATGATGTCTTCAAAGTTCATCCAGGCAGTAGCATGTGTCAGAATTTCCCTTGTCTTGCCTCAGCCTCCCAAACCCCTGGGATTACAAGCGTGTAAACCTGCCTGACTTCATTAGCACTTTCTTTGGTGAAATAAGACTTAGAATACTCCTCAGAATGAGTAAAAATATATCCCAGAATTATGAGCAATTAAGAAAGGAGGAAAGGCAGAAATGTTACAGGTAAGGAGAGAAAGAGGTGGGGGGGGGAGATAGGAAGGTAAAAATCTTTAAGGTGAAAATAGAAATAAAAGTGGAGAAAAAAATGACTTGGTATAATGCCAGTCCTAACAAAGCATCCTTAAAACACAGTGTTATCAATTCAGAAAGGGGAAAGAGGTTGACTACAAATAACAAAAATGTATAAAATTTCACAAAGCTAGAAGAAAGAATTTTGAAAATTTCACTATAAAAGAATAATAGGAGATAGATATGTTTAAACTGATTTAAACATTACACAATGGATACAGGCAACAAAACATCATGTGGCACTTCCTTGATATGTACAGATTTTATGTTTTCATATATCTATTGAAAATTAAATTTAAATAAAAAAGAAAAAACATAAGGAAAACATAAAGGTGTTTTGAGGTGGAATGAGGAATCTAAGTTACAGGTTTTTATAAATACCTAAGGAAAAATATAGCAATGGAATGAGGAAACTGACAAATCTGTATAAAATCATATTACTAATGCATTACTAAGAAAGCGCGGGCTGGGGATGTGGCTCAAGCGGTAACACGCTCATCTGGCATGCGCGGGGCTATGGGTTTGATCCTCAACACCACATAAAATAAAATAAAGATGTTGTGTCCACGCATAAATCAAAGGCATTCCTGTATATCAGCGACAAATCCTCTGAAATGGAAATGAGGACAACCACTCCATTCACAATATCTTCAAAAAAAATAAAATACTTGGGAATCAACCTAACAAAAGAGGTGAAAGACTTATACAATGAAAACTACAGAACCCTAAAGAGAGAAATAGAAGAAGATCTTAGAAGATGGAAAAATATACCCTGTTCATGGATAGGCAGAACTAACATCATCAAAATGGCGATATTACCAAAAGTTCTCTATAGGTTTAATGCAATGCCAATCAAAATCCCAACGGCATTTCTTGTAGAAATAGAGAAAGNAATGGAAGGAGACCCTCAGGGTTATACAGTGGAGGGGGTAGAGAGAGAGGAGGGGAGGGGAGGGGAGAGGTGGGGAGGGTGGAGGGTGGAGGATGGGAAAGGCAGCGGAGCACAACAGACACTAGTATGGCAATATGTAAATCAATGGATGTGTAACTGATGTGATTCTGCAATCTGTGTGTGGGGTGAAGGTGGGAGTTCATAACCCACTTGAATCAAAGTGTGGAATATGATATGTCAAGAAATTTGTAATGTTTTGAACAACCCACAATAAAAAATTAAAAAAAAAAAGATGTTGTGTCCATCGAAAACTGAAAAATAAGTATTTTTTAAAAAAAGAAAGCGAAAAAATATGTGATACACTAAGATAAAATGAAATATTCTTCCTGATTTAGTCCCAAATAATTGTCTTGCAAGTTTAGAATATGGGGTATCCACACTAAACCAGACCAATCAGCAAAATGAGTGTTCCCGCACTGGGACTGACCTTCCTCCTGACCTGCTGGGTCTTGTTACAAGCACTGCACATGCCCTTCTTTCTGTATACACTTATGTTTACATGCCTACTTGCAAAGGGACCTGTGACAACATGCCCTGAAGGAGACTTGCCCAACATGGCTTCCCCAAAATTCATTAGTGAAATTTCTTGTTAACAACTGAAAGTTTATTCCTGCACCTCCTTTGCCCCCTCCAAGTCAGGTGTAGGTAGCTGTGGTGAAACCCACCTCAGTGAGCCTGTGACATTGACAGGCATGCAAGACAGATCAGGAACTAGCTTGTCCAGAACTGGGGCTCTGGGGAAGGCAGAGCCAGCTGCATGACTTTGGGAAGCTCTTTTGTCCTTTGTAGGTACTACAGTTGTTCTGTAGTAGGCCCGGGTGTTAAAGGCACGTGTAGTTGCCAGCCTGTGGTGCTGCTGGGAAGTGGTGAAGCCTTTAGGAGGTGGTGCCTAGTGGGAGGAGGTTAGGTCATTGGGAGCATGCCCTTAAAGCAGGTATTAGGATACTGGCCCCTTCTCTCTCTTATTGCTTCCTGGCTGCCACTAGTTGAGAAGTTTCTTCCACCATGAACTCTGCCAATGATATGCTGCCTTGCCACAGGCCCATGGACTGAAAGTTCAAAACTGTGAGCCAAAAAAAACTTTTCCATGTTTTAAATTGATTGTCTTAGGTATTTCATTATAGCAATGGAAAGCTGACTAATACACTAAGCTCCATTTCTCACATTTATACATGGGGTCACTAACAGAACCTGTGAGAACAAAGAAATGGTGTGCTTCTGGCTATCTGTCACAAAGTAAATTCTCCATACATGTTAATTATTAGATATTATTTTATCACAATTGGTTTGGGGAGAGCTTCTCTTCTCTTGGATTCTATATTGAACATCAGACACCAGACACTCATGAAACCCCCTGAAATCTGGAGGGGATGCAAAAAAAGATGACCCAGAGTTTAGGCTAGCAAGCTGTTTCCTCATCTTCCAAAAGAAATTACACTCCAAGGTGTCAGCCCTAGTAGCTGCTGCTTGTACTTCCTACCCCTAATGGGGAAGTCTTTTCCGATGACCTGGACTAATCTGAAGAGGGCCGTATTCTCAAAAACCTGTGCATGGTTGTCCACGACTTGTCTCACCATACTCACTGAACATGTCCTCCTTTGGGCATGATTGTGGGGTCCTAATGACTAAGAAGACCATGTGTCATTTATTATTTCTTAGAGCTGGAACTCATGTATGACACACTTTCTCTGATCTCTATGTTAGGGAGCTCACTTATTTCTGGGTGAATAAGTCACTGGTGAGAACATGAGAAGAAATCATTAGCCCAGCCCAGGTACCTGAGGACTATAGTAACAGGCTCCACAGCACATCACTGAGGAGAATGCTCAAGGGGCACCTTCCCCATCCCTCTCTCAACAATCAGGCCCTCTCTTCTTTTTTTAAAAAATTATTTTCTTTGTTATGATGAATTTTTATTATATATGCAGTGCTGAGGATCTAAACCAGTGCCTCACACATGCAAGGCAAATGCTCTACCACCGAGCTACAGCCCCAGCCCCCATGCCCTCTCTTCCTATCCCAAAGGAAGAATTCTTTAAAAGGTCTGACTTAAAAGCAAATGTCTTTTCCTAGTGAATGGCCTACTTGACAGTCTCCACCCTTGTTTTGCATCTACTCTTAGAATGAATATGGCTGTCCCATTTGTTATTTTTCTCTTTCCTGGCTACGAGCCTCATTATAGTGGCAATGGAAAAAAATATATACACAGTGCTGAGCAGAGTACCATTTGGTTAGATGCTGCTGTGCCACTGGTAAGAGAGAAGACTTCCATGTGCTGTCACATCAAACCTGAGCCTGCTCAAAGTGGCAGAGGACATTTATTAGGGTTTGTGGGCGAGATTCCCAGTCTAGAGACTCTAGGGGAATTCTGAGGAAATAAACAAAGCTTAGCACTCGGTAATGATAACATTTGTATTCATCTCTTACAATAATAATCAACACTTGGCCACATCTGTCCTCACTTGTTGCAAAACCAAATCTCTTCCTTGTCTTTATGGTGAGTTGATAGGAGGTCTGAAACTCCAGGGAAAGAAAGAATTCTCCAATATTAGCTTTGTGCAAAAAGATCAAAGATCTGGGAATAGGTATAAGCATTACATCTCTCTAGAGCACGTAGACCAGAGCACTAAGCCTCGCTGGAGCACACATTGGGTTTCCTGGTTTAGCGATGAGTTTCCAACTACCACACTAGTTTCCCTGGGGGAGTAGTTCAAACACAGAAGCCTGCAATTGTGTATTGTCCTTTTTACACTGCATTTGAGCATCAGAATGTTTCAGGAGTTCCATTGTTCTCTAGACAGACTGACTGAAACATGGGAACAGAACCTGAAATAATTCATGTGCCAGCTGAGCTGCTGGCTGCAGGCATCCACCGAGCCCAGAGAGGGCTGCAGGGCTGTTAGGAAGGCCTTTGCCAGTTATCGTTCATGGAGAAACCCACACAGTAGTAAAGATAAGAGGAGAACCATTTGGTTTGACATTAGATATAAGCAGATGCTTCTTTCCAAGGGATAAATAGTTCAAAGATGGCATACTCAGGTGACATTTTATATTGTATTTACTTCCCACTGCCAAGCAGAAATGATTCGGGATATGTTCTATTGTACACTGTCACCTTGATATTTGTTTATCTCGATGTTGGATGTCAATCTATGAAAGTTCTGAGAAGTATATAGGTCCTGTTAAAAATAATTCACCTAGGACAGGAACTTCATATGTCACCTGGCATCTTGATTAATCTCTTTATTTTAATATATGAACCTTAACAATACCATCTTCTTGGGTCTTTTATTAAAAGTACAAATATGGCAATTATCACCAAAATTAACAACTACATTCCCATTTCTTCTAACAGGGCTCCAGGGAAATCAAGAGACCAAGTCTGCACCTCATTTAAAAAAGGAGAAGTGGGGATCTGAAATCTGGACTAACTTCATTCAATTCAAACAAATGGTAACAAGTAGTAGAGTTGGAAATAAAATCCAAGACTTGTGAACTGAAATATTTTAAATAAGAAAATGTGTGTACTACATAAGGTTAACACAATGCATGACATGCTATAAGGATTCTCATCTACAATTGTGGATGGATAGGGCGCTACACAGGGAATGAGAGGGAAAGGTTTCAATCAACTAACTGATCATGGGTAACTGCCATCTGGATCTTGTGGCCTCTTTTTCTGTAAAACGAGGAACCAGGTCATCCTCTTTTAGGTGATCTCTTTCACTGAGAAGAGTTAATGATTCCAAAGGTTTTCATCCAAACTTTAAATATTTCTTTCTCTTTGATCACCTAAAAGTGTTAGGATTAAAGTACTTTAGCATTTGGAACACATAAGATAAATAAAATAAAGAACTCCACATTCTCTGAATAACAATTCACATAGGGAGTGAGGGTTGCTTCTAAACACACACACACACACACACACACACGCACATCAGTGCACAGTCTGTACCTCCAATCACTCCATTGGCTCTAACTCTTGGAGTGCTTTAGTGCAATCTAACTGGGGTGAACACTTCACCCTACATGTGACACCACGCTGGACTATGACCGTAAGTAGAACAAGTGTCTACTTATATCATACAAATGTAGAACCCCTCAGACACCATCAGAAATCCATTCTGTCTTTTGAAAGATGTCTAAAAATCATGAAATCCTTAAGTTGGCAGAGCACTCAGAGATCCTCGGCCCATGCAGAAGTCCCTCTGGCTGCAGCACTGAGGAGCACCATGTTGTGCCAATAGATCCACTGGTGCACTGTGCCCAAGTCTGCCTTGCGTATAGTTTTTCATCTTTAATTATCTGAAAGTTGTTTCTTATTTAAATGGAAATTTGTCCACTTGAATCCGTTATCCATAAATTCTAGTTCATTTTTGGGGAAGGGGTTGCTGAAGAGGAAACCCAGGACTCACACATGCGAAGCAAGTGCTATTACCACTAAGCCACACCCCAGCCCCGAATCCTAGTTCTACCCACAGTAACATAAATCAAGCCTATGCCCTTTCAAATAGCTGAATAAAATTCCTACTCGTCCTGTCTTCAGTCTTCTCCAGGCTAAACCTCTCAGATCTGCAGTTAGTCCTACCTGCCAGGGTTTCTGGAATAGTGAGATCCCATTTGTTATTTCTTTCTTAAGCTTATTAATTTTTCCTTATTATTTCCTTATTAAAAATGGATTGCTGAATGGTAAACTGTACTCCATGTATGTATGATATGTCAAAATACATTCTACTCTCATGTGTAACTAAAAAGAACAAATGAATTTTTTTAAAAAAATGGATTGTTTTCTATCAGTCTCTGCCCTCAACTGTTAAACTATCATATGGACATTAGTCATTTTAGGTAAGATTACCACCCACCTTTTGCAAGTTCCTACTCCTTTATGCACTGATAACAAGCTGCAATGTATGTGGCAGAACAGAAAATAACAACAAAATACCCCAAAAAGCATAATTTAAAAACACTGGTAACAAAAGAGGCTTCACACAAATATTGATGTATATGTTCCTAAGATATTAATGAATAACTTCTGTAATATATCCCCTGGGGGCTTATAGTTCAGCTGTGTTGAAATATGCATTTCTAGAGAAGCTTATGATATCTCTGATATATGTTTTCAGTTATAACATGAACTCATTGTTGGAACTCAATAAATAGAAAATATTACGACTCTCTATTCACATTTATATTGTTTTGTCCTTAAAACAAATGGGAACCTTAGTGATCC
Source organism: Marmota marmota marmota (assembly GCF_001458135.2). Taxonomy (NCBI): domain Eukaryota; kingdom Metazoa; phylum Chordata; class Mammalia; order Rodentia; family Sciuridae; genus Marmota; species Marmota marmota. The sequence continues at coordinate 19,885,701 of NW_026000016.1, read as the reverse complement.
GTCTCTGTCTCATGCTTCTAAATACCATCAACTTGCCAATGACTCCCAAATTTATATCTGTAACCCAGACGATTTCCTGAACTCCAGACTCATTTATCTAACTACCAGCCTGACATCTCCTCTTGGATGTAAAATGAAGATCTCAATTGCAGGATATCCACGCTGAACTTCTGGTCTTCCTTCGTGTGCCTTTCCCATCTCACTTAATCAAAAATCTCTGGAGTTATCCTTATAGCCTCACTTTCTCTCTCACTGAGCAGAAATTCTATAGACCACCTTTAAAATGTATCCAGAATCTGACTGCTTCTCAACACTGCTTTCACCCTGGCTTGAGCCACTGTCATCTCACCCAATCACCTCCTAACTGGTTTCCCTACTTTTAATCATTATTCACCAGGGGGATCCTTTGAACATGCAAGTCAGATTGTGTTAGAAACCCTGCTCTGGCTCCCCATTGCATGCATGCACATACACACAAAGCCAGGTCCTTCCACTCCTAGGTATATACCAAAAAATTAAAAGCATACATCCTCACAAAAACTTGTACAACAAATGTTCGTAGCAGTATTATTCATGATAGCCAAAGAGTAGAAAAAAAAAACAACAACAAATGTCCATCAACAGATGAATGTATAAACAAACTGTGGTATATCCATACAATGGAATATTATGCAGACATTGAAAGGAATGAAATTCTAGTAACATATGCTACAACATGGATGTAACTTGAAAAGATTATGTTAAATGGGAAGAAAACAGGCACAGATGATAGTATATTGTATGATTCCATCCATATGAAATGTCTACAAAAGGCAAATTCATAAAACCCGATGTGGATAAGTGATTGCCAGGAGCTAGCAGGAGGAGAGAAAGGGTAGTGGGATTCCTTTTCGGGGTGATGAAAATACTCTGGAATTAGTGGTATTGATTGCATAACATTGTGAATATACTAAAAGCACTTAATTGTAAACTGAACAGGTGAATATTATGATATGTAAACTATATTTTTAAAAACATTCAAGTCCTTACAATAGCCTCCTAGGCTGCATATAATCTGAGCTTCCTGAGATCTCTCTGACTTGATCTCTCACTCTCCCCTTGGTCTATTTTCTAGCCACTGTAGCCTCCTGACTACTTGAATATGCTAGGCCTTTTCTCCTTGGAAACTCTCTCCTTGTTTCCTCTGCTGGAAAGCATTGCCCTCAGGGAGATCCAACCTCCCCACGCCCTTTGTTTGTGCAAATCTCACCTATGCACAGCCTATCCACTTTATTCCATTTTCCATAGCATTTATCATCTCCAATCAACTTAATCATTGTGTTTGTGGTTTGTGGTCTGCTTCTAGCCCCCATCTCCACCAACCCCAACACACACTCTAGAATCAAAGCTCTTTGAGAACAGAAGTCTTTGTCTTTGGCCCTAGTCTATCCCAGGTACCTGAAACAGTGGCTGATACATAGCTGGTACTTGATAAGTTTTTGCTGGATGTCTGAATGAATGAATCAAAGAATGGATTTCAAAATGTCCCTTCTATGCTAGGATTTAAAACAAAGGACAGCTGTCCCTTGGTATCTAAAAGGGATTGGTTCCAGTACATCCCACCCATTGGACACCACAAGATTCTGAGGATGCTCAAGTCCCTTATATAAAAGGCATAGTATTTCCATATCACCTATGCATATCCTCCCATAGACTTTAAATCATCTCTCAATTACTTACAATACCTTATCCAATGCAAATGCTATGCAAATCGTTGTTATAATTGTATTATTTAGGGAATAATGACAAGAAAAAATATGTACATATTCAGTAAAGATGCCATTTTTTTCTGAATATCTTTGATCTCCAGCAAGTTGAATCATGGGTGTAGAATCTGCAGATAGGAAGAGCTGACTCTACTTTTTATTAAAAAACAGCAAATGGGACTGAGCTAAGAGAGAGCATCAAGTACAAGATACTAGTCTTACATAATTGAAAGATAATGCTGAAAGTCAGCTCCAGTTTTGCAGTTTGATTTTCACAAATTAGTAGCCCACTAGACCTTTATTCTGCCAAAAATGGCTCACTCTTAGACACATCATCTCCCACATCCACTTGAGACTTTCTCTTTTTTGTACCTCTCCATCAAGGTGTAAACACTCTGCTAGTTTTTCCAAGTAACCATTACTTTTGTGTGTTTTTCCTAAACACATAAAACATTCCATTTTTCTCTTTTAACCATGTGAGTGTATATATTGTTTATACCCTGGCTGTTTATTTACTTTTCCATTAACTAAATGTAAGAGGGTCTTTAAAGGCATTTTTTCTTTTTTAAAAATGTTAAGCAACACAGGGAAACATAAAAATCATACAATTAATGGGGTATACCATGTAACATTTCATTACATGTAAACACTGCATAATGTTTTTTTAAAAATATTCATTTATACCCTTTTGTGTAGTTTTGTGAAACATACATTACGTTTCCAGAGCTTCTTGTTCCTATCTTACTGTAGCTTAGTACCCAAAATGAAATTGTAATTTTTTATGAGCAAAACAACAATGTAAACTTGCCCTTCACTGATTTTTAAATGAATGTCAAGATAAAATTCATGTAGCAGAAAGTTCACCATATTAAAGTGCATAAGTAAGTGGTTTTTAATATGTCCTTGTGCAAATATCATGATAGAACCTAAACTCTTCATCAGGCCACTCCTTTGAACTGTCAATTTCCATGGCACCCAACATTCCCAGTTCTAAGGTAACCACTAATGTGCTTCATGTAGAATTTCTTACTCTGGATATTTCATATAAGTAGAACCATATCACATGTGGCCTTTTGTGTCTGACTTATTTCACCTACCAACATGTTTTCGAGGTTCATCCATGTTATGGCATGTATTAATACTTGATTCCCTTTAATGGCAGAATAATATTCCATTGTATGGAATTGAATGACTTATTTATCAATTGATAGACATTTTGGATTATCTACCTTTTGGTTATTATGAATAATGCTGCTATGAACATTTGTGTAGAAGTTTTAGTGTGCACATGTTTTAATTTCTCTTAGTATACATCCTCATAGAGGAATTGCTAGGTCATTTAGTAATTCTGTATTTAACCTTTTGAGGAACTGCCAGACTGTTTTCCACAGTGGCTATATCATTTCACATCCCAACCATCCATGTATAAAGGTTCCAGTTCTCTACATCCTTGCCAACACTCAAAATACTTCAAAAATATTTGTCTTTTCAAGTATAGCTATCCTAGTGGTTTGAAGTGGCATCTCATTGTGATTTTGATTTGCATTTCCTTAATGACTAATGAATGAGACTGAGTATCTTTGCATGTACTTATTGGCCATTTGTATATCTTTGGAGAAAGGTCTATTAAAATCCTCTGTCCATTTTTAAAATTGGATTGTTTGTTTGTGTTATAGAGTTACAAGAGTGCCTTTTGTGTTAGATACTACCTCTATAGTAATTAAATGATTTGTAAATATTTCCTTTAATTCCTTTCATGGATTTTCATTCCTACCAAACCAATGATCTTCTGATCTCTAACCAGGCCTGCCTCAGAATGTCTAATGGTGCCACTAGCTGCCTCATTTGTAAACAATGGTGCCCAAAAGTTTTTTCCTTATTTATTAACCCAGTCAATCAAGGCTTTCCTCAGTAGAGTGGCATCCAGAAAACCCTCCAATAAACATGCAAAAGTGTGATCTTATTCCCATTTATCAGGAATGAGGCTGCCAGTGTTGGCTTGACTGTCTGAGCAGCTCAGTCTACAAGACAAAAATGGAGACTGTGATAGTCCATTTTGTGTTGCTATACCAGAATACTTGAGACTGTATACTTTATAAAGAAAAGAGGCTTATTTGTCTCATGATTCTGGTGGTTAGGAAGTCCAAACAACTGATAACTGGCATCACAACATAGCAGATAAGCAGAAGGAGCACATGTGCAAAAAAGTAGAAGCAACAGAGTAAGATGAGAGGGAGATCACTTCATGACAACCTTCTATCACATTAACCAATCCAGTCTCAGGAGACCAGCTCATTCCTGAGAGACAAGTATTAACTCCTTCTGAGGGTGGAACCTTCGTGATCTAATTACCTTCCACTATGCTCCACCTCTTAAAGATCTACTACCTCTCAATTCCATTATTTTGGGACCAAGTTTCTAGTGCATAAACCTTTGGGCAACAAACCAAAGGCAAGCCATAGAAATCATGGCTCAGCAGGCCCAGAAGATGGCTGACCCAGTGCCAAGTAAAAGTTCACCAGTAAATAAGCAAGGATGTATGGACAGAGGTGTTTATCAGAGTTTTAAATTCTAATTGGGGATACAGTCTAACTCGGTACAGTGCAATTGTATCTATCAAATTTAATTTCCTAAGTTATTTATGTGAGCAGTAAAATCCTGTTACCAAAGGCAACAACAACAAAAAAAGTTATTTTAAACAAAACAGTTTCCAAGAGTAGCGCTACATGGAGAGGAGCAGCTGGACGGGTCCCTTGCTCTTTGCAGGGTCCCTGCTCTCTTGGCCTGGGAAACTATATTCTTAGAATATAGTCTGAAAACCACTTACTGAGCTGGAATCATGGTAAATGATTTCATGGTAAATGAAAAATTATAAACCAATTTGGCGAAAATTTAAGAAAGATATATATATATATATATGTTTTTAACCTTAGAGCTATGTGCCAAAGTATTAAAAGCTACTACTGGGATTTGACTATTTAACTTTTTTCTTTTTGCCATAATTTCCTTCTCTCTTGCTCTTGCCACCACCGCCCCCATCAAGAATGGATTAACTATGTAATTGAAAATGTAAATGAGTGAGAAAGAAAGTCCATAAAGTACAGAATTAGAAATGCTCTTTGGCCTCCTCCACCAACAGAGCATACTTGTATCAATTGCCACCAGACAAGGAATGTCACTGGCTCATTCAAATAGCATGGATAGGCATAAATTATAAACCCTAATACCTTATGTGTGCCATGTCACGATCATGAAATAAAGCCTTCAGGCAAATCAAAAACTATGATTTAAAAATTTAAAACCATAAGAACTATCATATAAAAGATACATCATAAAACCACTGCATATTAGCCCTCCAAAACAAACTGGTTTGCCTCTGATAATAAAAACTGACATAAGGGCTGGAAGTACAGTTTAGTGATAGAGCACGTGCTAAGTGTGCATGAGGTCCTAGTTTCCATCCCCAGCATGTATGTGAGCACACACACACCCACACCCACACAACCTCAGACCACATCCAACCAAACCAAACTAAACTGCAAGACGTTTGTCCTTTGGTTAGATAGTCTTTATTGTGCAACTCAAAGGAGTCCATGGTGATCAATGCCTGCTTGCTCATAGACTCCCTTACTCTTACCCACTCCACATTTCTCCACAGACCCTGACCATATTGACTTGACAATGTTCTCTTATTGTTTTCAGTTTGGCCAGTTTCTGTAAATAAAGGGTAAGTTGCATGAGGGCAGGGAGCAGAGGCCTAAGGGAACAACACACTCCTATATACATAGGAGGCCAGGTCTGGTGATTTTTCATCTCAATGGGAAACAGTTCTTATGTACCTACTTCTTGACTACATTAGGGAAGTAACTTTCTGTGCCCACACTGGAGGAGCCTACAGTTTAGATAAAGAGAGAGATATATAAGAATAATTTCAGTAGAACATGATAGGTACATACATTGTAGGGGGCCATGGAACCCCTGCTGACCCAGTCAAGGGTCTTAGGAAAGGAGCCACAGCCTTGAAAAGATAAGGAGGAGCTGGTTTGAGTTAAGAGAGGGCAACACAGTGAAGAATGCCCAGAGAGAGAGGGCCACCTAAGGCAGCTACTTGCTTCTCTATCTCATGCCTTTGGAGGGCAAATACTACATAAGATGGATATTATTAGCAACAGAAGAGCCTAAGAGCCAACAAACTACCAGTGAAGACTTTACTAGCACAACATTAAATGTATCTATTCATTCATTAATTCACTTAATGAATGCCTCATAAGTCCCTTCCATGGGCAAGGCACTGTCCATTTACAGACAACTAGCACTGGTGGAGGATGCCTGGAATGCTCTCCCGCCAGATATCTGCCTGGTTGATTTCATCAGAGCTTTCTGACTGTCAGGTCTTTTCTGGTATATTTACTATCTGCCTCCCCCTATCAGAATGTAAGATCTGTCAGAACAGGGGGTTTGTCACGATTGTTCCATTGTACTCAAGTACCTGGAACTAAGCCAAGCACAGAGACACAGGCTCAATAAATGCTTGTCTGATTAATTAATTAATGTGACTATTATATATCCAGAGAGAAAATGCCCACACACACAGCCCTAGGAGATACTGATATTTGTAGAACAGGATGTCACTAATGAGTACGTGCTTTTATTTCTAGAAAGAACATATTTTAATGTAATAAAATAAAACTTAACTTTTAAGGAAACAGATATTTAAAACATCGTAACAATGTTTGCCAACATAACCATGACTTTTGTCTTGACTTCTCTATCTTCCTATGTGACGTTTAGCTATCAAGAGTTTAAAAATAACTATCAAAAACCGAATAGGCTTAATTTAGTAAGCCTTTTCACTCTGTCTTGATTGGATGTCTAACAATATATTTAGAAGCCAATAGAAGAATGGGCTCCAGCTCTCTTAGAAACAGGAACAGAATCTATCTTAAAATTGTTAAGTCAGATATCAAATCAAATATATATTATGTAGAGGAAGAGGGAGAGACCCTACATGAAATTGTACTTATGAATCAGAAGGAAATGAGCATCTGAAAGCTTCATAGAGATGATTTCAAATGACGTGCCAATAGGCAGGAAATGATAAAACATGTAAGATGGTTATCTTGTCCTTCAGGAGGGAAAGACAGAAGACTGGGGTCAAGGTCACATTACATCTTAGACCATAGTGGTTTTTCCAAATATTAGCAGATTTTCTAATTCTTCCTTTGAGCTTGAATTTATTGCTTTCTTTTCGTGTCCCCCTCGTCCAGATTCTTAGTATCTCCAATTTTGATCACTGCAATAGCCTAGTTCATCTTCCTTCTGCCCAACTCATTAGCCCTACCAGGCTCTCTGAACTTACTATCCTTTGGGGAACTGACTTCCCCTGTCCATGGGCTCTAAGTGTGATTGTCAGCATCACCTCTATCATACCACCTTCCCAACACAGTCCCCTGGGCTAAATAACCCAAACTCTGAATAATCAGAGTGTGTGGCCTGGAACACCCTGTCTGTCCCAGTGTTTCTGGATCCTGTTGGTGTGTGGAGCCACTCCAAATGCATGCACCTTTAAGTCTTGATGCACCATGGGGATCTGAAAGATCACTGTAGTCTGGTGTGGTTGTGCTATGACTCATGATTCAGGCTTTTCCCTCACTTGGAAAACAAGGTATGGCCCTGGGAGTGGCCCTAGGAGTAGGTGGTACCAAGAGGGATTGATCTACAGTCACCTGCTCCCTTGTAATCCTACCCCTTGCCTCATTTGAATGGCTTCTTCCCAACAAAAGGGTTCAGCACGTGCTTCTTGCTCTCTTTCCACGGACCCTTAAGGTCAGAGGAGTCGTAACAGGACCCAAAGCAAAAGGTATTTTTCTGTCTCTGTGTGAGTATTTTGTGCAGTTCACCTGGAGTGACCTTGAGTGTTTAGTCGTGGAACGCGAAACATTGGTTCTTGAAGGCCTGAATCAAATCCATTTCTTCCCTAAAGACTCTCCCCAACTCTACTGTGATGTCCAGTTCCTTTGAACTCCCACAGAATCCTTTTCCAGTACTTCTCATTTGACATGTATCTATAGATTACCTTTTGTATCTATTTAATTATGCACATTTTATTCTATCTACTGAAATCTTGAATACCTAAAAATACAAGAACTAGATTCTGTCCCTTTTACAGAGCCCAGTAGAATGTTATGCATGTTGTAGACATGCAGTAAAAATGTTTTGGTTAACTGTTCAAGTAAACTAGGCTTGGGGTGTGTTGCAATAAGTTCCCAGATTGTCCATTTCATTAAAATAAACATACATGTTGACAATTCCATTTAATCAAGGAAAAAACCAAATCTATGTTTTTTACAAGTCTGTGGGGCAGCCTTTGAAAGTTAGGATAATACAAAAATCAAAGATGCCAGATACTGTTGGCTGTGCTTAGCCCCACCTGGAATTCAGGTAACCACGAAAAGCATGATTTCATTCTGGCACAAAGGATAACTTTGTTTAATCCATGATAGCTCACACTGCAGGTAGGGGTATTAATAATATATACTAAATATTAATCATACATGCTAAATGCCTAAAGATGATGCCAATCAATTCTGCTAATCTAAACCCCCTTTAAAATGGATGCCACCAAAGAAAATTGAACCACAAAAATCTCCACATTAAAGCCAGTTAATGGCTTGATTTTAATTGAGATGAGAGGCAAAACAATTTCAAGTCAAGGTGAATCATCCCTGCCTGATATTGTCCCCTGAGTAACACAAAACAGGAGCACAGCAGAAAGACTAAAGGTAACATTCCTGCATTGGAATCTAGTTTTGGTGCTCAGCTATGGGGCCAAGCTGAGAGAGGAGGGAGGTCCTAAGTTGCAACCAGTCTCTTCTTTACTGTCCCTTAGGGGAAAGACACCAAGCATAGCCATCCTTCTTGTCTAACCCAGCTGATGGGAAGAACAGAATGACAAAAATATACTCATATACAGCACAGTGTTCATATATAATATACATTTAAATACATATATGTATATAGTATATGTATTTATATTTAAATAACTACTTTAGCAAGTAGTTTTGATTGCTAATGCAGTATTTCCCCTGTAAGAACTCTTAATAGTCCAGATGCAAACTGCTAAAAGAACATAGCAAGCCAAAATAATATATAAAAAAACAAAAGGAAGGAAGAAGGAAGGAAGGAAGGAAGGAAACTGAACTTTTACTGCTAGTTCTACTGCCAGACTTTATAACTTTTAATAAAGAGAAATGTTACTCAACTCACAAGTGTCGCTCTTTCTTTCAGAGCTAAATATTTCAGGCAGTAACTTTCTAAGCCTCAATTCCCTCTTTTGACAAAAGCTCCATTATTTTCAGCAAGGACTTCCTTATTTTCCTATTCTTTTCCTTAACCTCTTTGGGTTCTTATAAAAACGGCAAACGACTCCTGGGACATGTTGCAATGGTTCATCTCTCAGGAGAGTGAAATACTCCTCCCCTGTGGGCTGCCACCTGCTCCATAAAAAGGATGCCTGGAATAAGGCCGTACCTCTTTTGTGATGAGAATGAAGGCAAGCCAATCCTCAGGAGCAATGAGGTGTTAGGGAAGGACACAGAGGGGGAGTAGATACATCCTCCCTCCTCTTCTCAAAACCAATGACCTCCTCTGTCTGATTCACTGTCAGTAACCAAGGAAAGTGATTTATGGTAACTCCCTGGTTCTGTTTTCTATCCAAGAATCACTGGAGACAGGGTCTTCAAGGAAAACAAAAAGACTCTCATGACAGAGGGATAGGGAAAGGTGAAAGGCAGAAATGAAATTGAGTTGGAAGTTTCTGATAATTCCAAATCTTTAGAAAGAAATTTAAAGAATTCTAGATGGGTGCTCCTCACCTGTACTCCTGCCCAACTTCCTGGGAAAGTTGAAAGGCATAGGTGACTATAGGTCAAAGGGCAATTGCTTCAGGGGTGTTCAACCTGGTTCTTAACTATATTTCACAGAAGAGCTTGGATCTAAGGTATCATGCAGGCCATTATTACAGGCAGGAGCCACTGGTGTGAGAGCTGTCACCCATCAATTTTAAGCCAGACTAATCAACATATCCACCAGGTAGGGTCTTTTAGGGATGTAGATCCAGTGGGTTCCATCTTGGAGCCAGGAGACTGACAAAGAACGGGGAAATGTAGGGCTCTAGTTGTTTGTAATTACTCAAGAACCAAACACTAGTGTGCTTCAACAATAGAAAAAAAAATTTTTTTTTTCTTAAGGAATGAGAGTTTCATCTCAAACTCTCAGGACAACCCAAACCAGCATTTTTAAGAAGGAGAGCAGGCATCTCAGCCTAGCTAAACACTCCATGGAGCACCACCTTAATAATGAAGCTGAAACACAGAAGAAACAGCTTACATCCTCTTCATCATCCCTTACCCCTTCCTTCTTTACTACCACCAAACAGGTGGTGTAAAGATCTAACATTTAACTGAATTTACTTTATCATGTGATGCTAAAAAATGTTAATGATGTTTGGCAAATTCTCAGATAATTCCAAATTGTCCAAGTCCAATGGCCTCTAGCTTCTTTTTGAGCAAAGTCAGCCATTTTTACCGTCTTAAGTAATATGGCACATGGTTGGATCCAAGACCCTGAATGACTTCATTATTTAGATGAATGCAAAACAAAAGTCAAGGGTTAGACAAGTCTTCTTCTTGAATCTAGTGTCAGTCATTTAAGGAGCCAGAGAGCTTTAAAAGCATTTATGGGAAAAGGCAATCAAGTATTTAAGTCAAGATCCTCACAATTGTCTGCCACACATTTACCTTTCCTTCAGGAAACCAAATAGAGGGAAATGTTCGTGGTTGAAAATCTTTCCTTTTATTCCCATGGCTAGTTTTATTTACTTTGTACATCCCAGACACAAAATTTCCTTCAGATAGCCATCATTTAAAACATTCCCTTAAAATAGCATAGTGTTGTATTCTACTTCCCCTGATCCTTTCTTCGTCTGGGTTTATTTATTCCTTTGTTATATAGAAACAAGAAAAGAAACATCCGTTCACTGTACAGCAGACCTGGTTGCCCGTGTGCAGACATTTGTTCATTCAGCTGTTACAGACATAAAAGACAGCACAAACCCAAGGCTTTTTATCTAGAAAAAAAATATTCCCATCAACCTAAATCGGAGACTCTTACACTGAGGTCCAGAGATTGGCTGAAAGGAGTGTATAAACACTCTGGAAATATACACCACATGTTGCATGTTTGAGCATTTTTCTGATGAGCAGATCTACTATTTTCTGAGATGCTTGTGCGAGGGGTCTTCTGTTTGCCCTCTAATCTGCTCCACACTCTCTCTATCTCTGTGTCTGGGAGCAACTGATGCAAGCTGCCTCCACAGATGCCAATAGTTTGGATCTTAAGTGTCCTGCAAAGGCCCATGTGTTACAGGCTCAGTTTCCAGCTTGGTTCTATGAGCTCCTGCCTGTGCTTTCATGCTGCTTTCTCTCTTCTCACATGGTCATGAATTCAGGCCAGGGAATAGGAGCTGCTCACCAGAAGTTTCCTCACCTCTCACTTGCTAGAGGAAGAAATGGAGTACTGCAGGTAATCTGCAGCTCTGGGGCCTGGCCAGCCTGTAGCAGTGGGCAAGTTGCCGCAGTCTGTCTGGGCACAAAATAACCGAGCCACCACAAAGCCTTGTAGATTCAAACAGCAACTCTTTATTCCCGAACTTTCACCGGCACTCTCCCCACACTTCCCGGGAACACACTGCCTCTACCTGGCTCCGCGCACCAATTCTCTCAGAACCCCGCGAGAACTCAACAGGAACTCCAAAGAGCTGCACCTGAGGCAGCAGGATACACCCTAATCCTGGAGCCGCCCTATTCCCAGCAGGATCCACCCTAAACCTGGAGCCACCCTAATCCCTGAGCAGGGTCACCTTTCAACCCAACAATGCCATGCATCATTCCTATTTGGCTATGGCTCTCGGCAGCAAGTGGCTCATATAAATACAATTCCTGTCCTTTTGCTTTGTGCCACAGCTATTCCCCTCTGTTAGCTGGCTTTTCCTTGACATGAATTGCTATATTTGATCTTGGTGTCCCCTCTAGGACAAAACTTCAGTATTTGTCTTCTGTATATTGGTACCATAACCTCATTTCATCAAGAAACACCCTGTGAAAATTGGGAGTTCATAACCAACTTGAATCTAATGTATGAAATATGATATGTCAAGAGCTTTATAATGTTTTGAACAACCAATAAAAAAAAATTAAAAAAAAAAAAAAAAGAAACACCCTGTGTTGAACACAGGTGTGCATGCATGCACACATGCATGCACACATGCATGTGGGTCAGGAGGATGAGACACACTTCAGTCTGTCTGTCCATTGTCTCCCAAGGCATGCACACTCTTTCCATCTCCACTGAAACAGCCCAATGCTATAGGGTCTTCCATGATTCAGTAGTAGCATCATGGAAATCAGAGACCATCATATTTTTTCCTTCACATTTTTTTATTAGATCTTTATGGTTATACACAGTAGTTCATCCTGACAAACTCAGACATGCATGAAAATCAATTTTAGTTCAAGATTGAGACCAGCAATATTTTTGAATGTACATTTTAAATTCTTAGTATTTACTTCCTAGTACTGACTTGCTTCTCTCCTCTTAAGAGATGTAGTGTTATGATTTGGATCTTAAATGTCCCCCAAAGACCTATAAGTTAACCTGTGGCACTACTGGGAAGAGGTGGAACCTTTAAGAGGTGGGGCTTAGTGGAAGGAAGTTAGGTCATTAGGAGCATGTCCTTGGGACCCCAGTCCCTTCTCTCCCTTTGCTTCCTGGTTGCCACAAGGTAAGCAGCTCTTCTACTAGTGTTCCTGTCTTGATGTAGGAGGCCCAAAGTAATAGACTGAAAGCTCTGAAACCATGAGCCAAAAATGTAAAATATGCCCAGTCTATATTTTTTAGGAAGTTATCACAAAACATTATGGAGACTGGCTCTTAAATAGCATTGTCTAGGGAAAAACATGAGCAGGTTCTTGTGACAGCATTCTATCTATCAGCCATTCTGTTTGCTCCAATTTCCATGTGACTCCCTCCATTCTCAATGATATTCCTCAGACCTGCAGAGTTTTACAAAATTCTTCCACCATTTCTAGTCAAAATCTCCTGCCTTTAAGATACCTAAAGTTAAATCCTGAAACACTAATGAAAATATAGAATATCTTCATTTCATCTCTAATTAAAATATCATCTGGCAACAGCTCACCACTGACATTATACATCCAACACCTCAAAGAGCAACGATGAAACCAGAAGATGGAGCACAGAACTCTCAGCTGTCTTGAAAGCCACAGGGTGGTGTCCTTGGGGAGGCTCTGATCAGTCCTACTAGAAGCTTAAGCAACTCAAGGTAATTGGAACAAAACATGACAATAATTTCTTTCCTCCTTGTTGTGTTTCTCTCAATAAATTACTACTGCCCACTGTTGGACGGCCACTCTGGCTCACCAATGCATGCTTACTGACCATACCACTAGTTGGTTTGATTGTTTATAAGATTAAGAGATCAAGGCTGCCTTCATAACAAAGCAGAACCAGAAAAATTAGTCTAGATTTTTTAGTATATCACTCCTAAGTAATCTAGGCTTCTAAAGTGCATCCCAAACATTGTTTAGAATTGAGGCAAGAATATTTTTTCTTTAAGGTCTACTTAGCTTTGAGAGAGAAGACAGCTATTATATACAACATGACCTCAGTGAATGGAAAGGCTCTTAGTTTCCATTGATTTTTCTTGTGAGAACAAAAAGACCCATATCCCCCATCTGCCATGTTGGATCTTCTCCAACTGTCCCAGGCAGAGTGAGCTGCTTTCTTGGGTCCTCACCAATCTGCTCTTATCTTTGTAAGAACCCTTGTGCTTTTGATAATTTTATATCTGTCACCAACATGTCCAAGAAGCAGGGGCCTTTCCCATCTTCGTATCTCCCATTCTGAGCATAGCACAAATGCAGAAGTTTTCAAGAAAAGTCTGTTGAGTTAATTTCAGTCGTGATGATCAACTAACTCTAGTATAAATTTTTAACCCCACTCTTGCAGCTCTTTCTGTTTTTATTGCTTTAGAACTTTGTTCTTTTTCCATTCAGGAGACCTCAAAGCTGTGTACCTGGTCTTACCCACCATCCTCCTATGGCTCAATGCTCTCTTTTTTTGGAAGAAAGAGTAGGTGGGCCTCTTTCCATAATGTCTGTATTTCTACAAAACATGTAATTTTACCTCCTGATTCCACTTTACCAAATGACTTTACAAGAATTTTTCCTGCAGTCTTTCTTTTTCTGTGTTCTAAGGGATGAGCAAATATTTTTAAACATATTGCCTCTTGCCGCCATCATCATCATCATCATCATCATCATCATTGAGATGGGGGTCACACTGTGTTGCCTAGGCTGACCCCGAATACTTGGACTCAAGCAATCCTCCTGCCTCAACCTCCTGAGTAGCTGGGACTATAGGTGTATACTACCACACCTGGCTTGATATGGCCTCAAAGGGTACAAAGGTTGAATTAAACAAGAATAATAAGTTCTGGCAATCTACTGCAGTGTTGAGGATTTTGTTTTTTGTTTTTGTTTTTTTAATTTTCCATTTTCTTACTTCTCATTCTATTTTTATTAAAATGTATTAATTATCACATATTAATTGGGTTCAGTGTGATACTTCAGTAGATGCATATAGCACACACTGATCAAATCCAGACTCCCATTATCTATCCTTCCTCCCTCTACTTCCCAATTTCTATTCTACATTGAAGTTGACTTTATTATTTCTTTAAACTTCCATATAAGAGATAACATGTGATACTTGTCATTCTGTGTCTGGCTTGTTCTACTCAACATAATATAATATCCCCTAGTTCTATTCATTTTGCTGTAAATGATGGGATTTTATTCTTCTTTTTGGCTGAATAATACTCCATTGTATATGTGTGCCACATTTTCTTTATTCATTCATCCTTTAATAGGCACCTAGAATCTGTAACCAACTGATTGTTAACAAAGGCACCAAAAATGTACCTCTCCAATAAATGGTGCTGGAAAATTATATATCCATATGCAGAGGATAAAAACTTGACCCATATCTCTCATTTGCTACAGAAAGAAAGAAAAAGAAAGAAAGAAAGAAAGAAGAAAGACATAAATGTAAGATACGAAACTACCAGAGGAAAACATTTGAGGGCATTGGTATAGGCAATGATTTTGGGGGGGGGGGGTATGAACCCCAAAGCACAGGAAACAAAAGCAAAAATAGAAATACATTCCAAAAATGGAAATACATTGAATTAAAAAGTTTCTGCACAGAAGTATGGGTTTTTTTATTCCACTCTTGCAACTCTTTCTGGTTTTGCTGCTTTAGAACTTTGCTCTCATTTCAGCTTTAGAACTTAGTCCTTCTTGTAGCTCAGGTGACCTCAAAGCACCTATTCATTCTCTCATCAACTCAGTCAATCCTAAAATTCTTTAAACCCAGGGCCTTTTCATTTACACATTCTGCACCATCTTCCTGGTGACTAGTACACAGATGTGTTATGTAAGCGATGAGATTGATGTCAGTGTAGTCTTGGGGAAGGCAGAGGATATTTGGCTGTATTGACTGTTTCTCTCAGTACATTCCAGAATAAGCAAGGAGGAACACAGGTAAAATAACATAACCACGGAACTTCAGCCACCAGTCCAAAGCAGGTGAGAAAGATTTAGAATATAATAACTAGGTGGGGAAGGAAGAGGAGTTAGAAACCCCACCTGAAAAAAAAAATGAAACCAAAACATAGGAGATAGGTGGACAGCTGGACTTTCCAGAAACTACCGATTAGCCCACTTTGGTTTGTGTTTTTTTTTCCAGTGCAGGATGGAAATAATTGGCTGTTTGCAAACAACATGCAGAAAGAGGAAATGTTTGAGCTAAAGCTATAATTAGTTTGTCAGTGCCGTGTGTCTATGATGTGTGTACAAAGAGAAATGCATTCCTGCTGCAATAACTTCCTTTTCCCTCTCTGCCATCTCTTTCCAAAATGGGCCTGAATAATAGAAGACCAATGGAAGTAAGACAGCAGTGAGTCATTTGGTAAGACTGACTTGCGACATGGTCCTATCAACTGAGCTGTAAAACGATGAAGAGTTTTATCATCAACCGTTTCAAACACTGATGGAAGTAATAAGCCTAGGAAAATTATAGTGTGGAGAGATTTAATTCTATGCCCTTATTTGCAGGCTAAGGACGCTAACATTTCTCCTAACCGGGCTCGCGTCATATTTGATGAATGTTCAAACATGATTGTACCAGTAGCATTTTCTCTGAAAATTGCAGCGATTACTCATTAGTAAATGAGGGCCCTTGGGCAAGAATCTGGTCAGAAGACGGAGTACTGTGTTACCAACAGATGCAACAAATTAATCCTGAAAGTTTGGCACTTAGAATGGGGATTAAAGTGTTGCAATTAAAATGTACATGTACAAGATTATATCCATTACTGCTCCTAAAAAAATTTATTTGACCTTTCTATTGCAAGTCTTCTACCCTAGACTCAAAGAAATTAAAAGTGCATGAAGACAGACCTAATATATCTTCATGAACACACAGGTGGAAAGAGACATTGACAACAAACATGGCTAGCAGGCTGCAAATGGAGCCTGGAATATAGTCTTCTGTCAGTCGCTGATTGGTGGAGCTGGGACAAATGAAGCAACCATCTGGTTGTTCTTCCTAACTACAGAACAACAATAGGCTAGTAAGGCCACTTCCTTTTTTTAGAGATTTCTTGTAAGCTAAATAGCTGGTGTCTTTGTACCACTATCAACTTAGCATGGCTGATGTCTTTCTAGCACTTGTAACATAGCCTACGGTGAACAGATAACAGCTTGAGAACAACACTACCTGCACTTGAATGAGCTCTGTCACTTGCTGTGTAACCTTGGGAAAGATGCTCAAGTCCTTTATTTCTCAGTTTCCTTGTTTATACAACAAATAGGTAAGGATCAAATGTGTTGAATCACGTAAAACCCTTCGAATAGTTCTTGACCCACCAGCACTTAAAAATATCAACTAGTAAAAATTATGCAAAATGTCCTTGGGGAAAACTCAAGTATCTACATAATACCTTAAAAACATGAAAAGAAATTTGGCACTTTCTAGAAAAGGAGGGGATGCACCTTCCTGTGACTAATTCCATTCCCACACTAGAGAATATGTGCACAAGGGGACACGGTCTACAATATTCATGGTGGCAACGTTTGCAAGAGACAAATATTGGAATGATAATGAGTGGGAAAGAATAAATAAGATGTGAAATTTCCAGAGTATAGAATATTATTAAAATGAATTGATTTTGAAAATATAATAGTGCATGAGAAATGAAAGATTGCAATAGGAAATTTATAGTATGATATCATTTGTAAAAGGTTTAAAAATGTGACCTCATATTCCATGTTGCTTATAGATACATGTCTATGTTATAAGAGGATAAAACATGCAGTCAAGGAATAAACACCGTATTCAGAATAATAGCTACTTCTAGCGGGGAAGGGGAGTAAGGGAGGGCAGGTGGCTTCAACTATTCTGTCATGTTTTATTTCTTTAAAAATTGATCATAAAAACATATATCTACACATTATTATTTGATAATGGTTTTCTTATATTGTTCTATTTACATATTGCATGTGTAAAATATCACTTAATTTGAAAAAACAATCTAAGCTTTTTTCTTGTCCTCTGTTATGCTCTAACAACATAAGGTCACATACATAGAAAACAGTTATTTTTTTTTTAATCTTCCAGCCTCCTTTCCTAGGAAAATTCATTAACAAAAGCTTTCCTTATATATCTCCTAATGGACTAAAAATTTTCTTTTTAGCTTTAGTAACCAACATTGTACATCCATGACATATTTAGATAATGGTTCATTCTCTCATTAAAAAGCATTTATGTAGCCTCTGGAGTATGTATAGCTCAGTGCCAAGGGTTGGAAAATGATAACAGGGTTACATTATAAAAGGAGACTGGCTATTGCAGCTTCATTAAAAATTAAAGTATTTTGGTAACTCAGTTTATACTTTAAAATTATAGAATTTTAGAGTTCTTAAAGATCACTAACACCAAAAACCCTAATGGAAGGATGAGTAAAACACACAGAATAATTTTAGCAGAAGAATTTAAACAATTGAATAACACATAAAAACTATCAATCACATGAACAATAAAAGGTAAAAAGTAAATGAGATATAATTTAAAACTATCAAAAGACAGTTTAATATTCAGTATTGGTATGGATTCTGGAAATTGGGCACTCACATGGCACTAGAGTATAATATGGCTATATGTACTAACCACCTTGAAAATATCAGTATACCTTGACTCAGTGATTCTCCTACTAGGCTTATAGACTAAGGGAATAAGTAGAGATGTGCACAAAAATTTACATGCAAGGATATTCATGGCAACATCATCTATCATAGCAAAACACTTAAATAGACAGCAAGAGGGTATTCATTAAATAAATATAATACACATAATATGATCATCTAATAGCTTCACGTATATTTACTTTTTAGTTTATATTAAACGACATAGGCAAATGTTCAAGATAACCTCAGTAGATATAATATTCCAAATACACACAAATCTAATTCTGCAGTTGTCTCTCAGTATCCATGAGGGATTCATCCCAGAACCCCCTGCAAATACTCAAATCCACAGATGCTCAAGTTCCTTATCTAAAAGGGTGTGGTTTTTGCATGTAACCTATGTACATCCTCCTCAGATACTTTAAGTCATCTCTAGATTACTCATGATGCCTAATACGATTTAAACTTATGTAAATAGTTGTTATACCATATTGTTTAGGGAATAATTACATGGAAATAGTCTGTACCTGTTCAGTACAGATGTTATTTATTTATTTATTTGGAATATTTTCTACCTGCAGGTGGCTTAATCCACAGGCATGAAGGCTGCCAATACAGGAGGTGGACACTACATACATGAAAAAAAGACTGAAAGAAAACACTCTAAAATGTCTAATGGTTTTCATTGACTCCTGGAATTAGGGTACCTTTTTCCTTTAGACCCTGATACAGCTCTCAAAAGTTTTTCAGTATCCTGGCTTTGCAGTTAAAATGAAATATAAATGATCAGAAAATTACAGAAATTTAGATCTAGGAAGAACTCCTTCCTTTTCATAGAAGGAAAGAAGTTAAGTGAAGGTCACACTGAAAGTCTGAATGTCTTTCTAGAACTGGGCAGTCAGGATCTGCGGGAAACTAGGGAAGAGCAGACAGGCCTCTGTGGGCCGCAGACCAGCCTGGCTCCAGGACTCTGCACCTCTCTAAGCAATGTTCACACTTTCCCACTTCTTCATGCTTTCAGTTTCCTTGAATATCTCTGTTCCTTTGTCTCCAACCAGGCTCACTTCAATGATTGGGAAAAGAAGGCAGCTAAAGAGGGATTTTATTCTCTTGGCATCACCTTCTTAAGCATTTGTTTATATTTCAGCTCTAAGTAGAAATTAACTTAGTATAGTTTCTAAAAAGTGATAGATGCTCAGGGGTTCAGAACTAATGCAATTCCATTGAAATCAAGTACAGGGTGTTGTCAAGAGGTAGACTACTAAAGCAGATGTGATCTGGAGCTTTGCTGGAGCAGGCCTGCAAACCACCGCCAGCAAGTAGGGACAAAGGCCCCCTAGCAGTAAGTTGATGATGCTTTTTTAAAAGTGCTTAAAAAAAACAAAAAAAAACCATACACATGACAACTAGCATTTATTTCTCCTTGAATTCAAACATTTGTCCCAAATAAGTTAATTATAATCTAAAGTTGAGACACTAGTTTTACAAAATGGATGAGAGACATCTAGGCATTAATCCACTTTAGAAAACAAAACCCAGCTTGAGAGGTTGTTTTTTTTTTTTTTTTTTCATTTAAGGAGAGTTCCCACAATTCTTAAAACAGAAAAGAAGAGAAAAGGAAAAAGAAAAAAATGGGGTGGGGTGTTCTCTTCCACTGCTGGTGACTCTCCTGATAGAGAACTAGGGCAGTTTCTGGGGCAGATTGGATCCTTTCCACTGAGGCCTTCTCAATAGTTTTCTCAATGTTTGCCTGAAGCAGGAGTGTGAGGAAAAAGTACTTTCAAATGCATTGTATGAAGGCTCCCAATGGAAGGTATCAAAGGAAAAGACTAACTTCTGTTCAGCCAGGGCTTTCCTACTCTGTTATTGATGCCTTTGAGTACTTCAGAGGGAGACAAAGGGAAGAAAACCTGCTGGGCCAATGTGCTTTATTTCTTCCCATTCACTAACAAGATGTACAGAGAGAAGCATGAATGCATTAGGAAGGGGTAGGTAAGGCCAAAATCGAGCCATATTTTATTTCCACCCTTCTTCAGTTTTACCTCCCTAGATGCTTAAACACAGAGATGCAAGAATTACTTAGAAGAAAAGTAAGAAGGCAGTCTTGAGTGCCCCGGTACTGCTTGAATGAAGCCAGGCTGATTAAAGACTACAGTTGTCCACTTTTTTCCACCGTTTCATTTTTCATGGTTTTAGTTGCCTGTGGTCAACTGTAGTTCTTAAATATTGAATAGGAACATCCAGAAATAAAGGATTCATGAGTCTTTTACATTTTCCTTTCTTTCTTTTATTATTTTGTTTTTGGTACCAAAAATTGAACCCAGAAGAGGTTAACAATTGAGCAATGCCTTTTTATTTATTTATTTTTGAAACAGGGTTTTACTAAGTTTCTTGGGGCCTTGCTAAATTGCTGAAGCTGGCTTTGAACTTGGGATCCTTCTTCCTCAGCCTTCTGAATCATTAGGATTACAGGTGTGCACCACTATACCTGGCAGTTTATTACATTTTCACCTACAAAAATATTTTATTGCTTTATTTTTTCTGGTACCATTTACACTATAGTGCTGCAAAAATATTTTTTGCTTGCTTGGTAAAGTTGCAAATAAATATAAAAATAAATAGAGTTTTTAAATATGTATCTCTCTCTTACTTTTCACATTGATATTTTGGTTCCTTCCTTCAACCTGGTATTATATGGCAAATCACTGGTAGAGTGAATCCCTTTTGAGGCTACAGAATAAATTTATGGTTCTATGTAATGTTTTGAACAACTAATAATAAAAATTTAAAAAAGGAAATGAAATAGAACCATAAATTTATTCTGTAGGATTCATAAGTCTTAAGTTGCACCCTATTCTGAGTAGTGTGATGAATTCTCATACCATCCCACTTCATCCTACCTGGAACATGAATCCTGCTGCCCAGTGTATCCATGGTATATATAATACCCACCCATTAGTCACTGAGTAGCTGTCATGGTTATCAGATCAAATATCATGGTATCACAGTGTTTGTGCTCAACTTAACTCTTAATAGCCCAATAGAGCATTACAATGCCTATGCCATTCACTTCACTTTATCTCATTACATAGGCATTGTACTATCTCACATCATCACAAGGATGAATACAGTACCATAAGATGTTTTGACAATATTCATATAACTTTTATTACAGTATACTACAATAAATTTTCTAATTTGTTATTAGCTGTTAACTTCTTACTGTATCTTATTTATAAATTAAATTTTAAAGAACAACACTTTAAACCAAATCTTTAACATTAAAGCCACTCATGGCTATGTCAGATAGTGGGAGCTATCCAGTCTGTGATATCCATTTATAGAGGAATTGTTGTGGTAATAATTGATTTGAAAATGAGATCTGCACTACAAATTCAGTAGTGAGTGGTGGAAGTAAGTGAGTTTACAAAATGTATTGGATACCAAGCACAATGTCAATTGTGACTTTTTAAAAATATCGTATCATGTTCTTACAAGACTTTGTTGTGGTTTATGTTGTTACCTGTTTAAAGATGGTCAAGCAAAACCAACATTGTGGAATTGTCTAAATTTCTCAAATAATGAGTAATATGCAATAAAAAATGTTTTGTAGTTGACAATGAACAGCTTGACTTTATTTTGTTTGTTTATTTTTATGTGGTACTAAGGATCGAACCCAGCACCCCACACATGCCACACAAGTGCTCTGCCACTGAGTCACAGCCTCAGCCTCTCTAAATTAAATTTTGTCATAGGAAAAAACATAATATACATAGGGCTTGGTAATATCCCTGATCAGGCATCCCCTGGGGGTATTGGAAGGTATCTCCCACAAATAAAAAAAGGGATTACCCTGTAACATTATGGCAAGAACCTCAATAGAGTATTATAAGGAGACTCTGTTCTATATAGTACAACCGAAAGCTCCATTCTTCACTCATAAAACTTCTAGTAGCTCAAAAAGGGACCCCAGGATCTTACAAATTAAAAAGAAATTTCCCTGCTGGGACTAAAAGATCTGACCAGAACAATTATAAGAGGAAAAGTTTATTTGGGGGCTCACAGTTTCAGAGGTCTCAATCCACAGACAGTAGACTTCATTCCTGGGGGCTCCAGGTGAGGCTGACCATCATGGCAGAAGAGTGTGGCAAGCGGAAGCAGATCACATGATGATCGGAAAGCAGAGAGAGAGGTCTCCACTTGCCAGATACAAATATATAGGTTGAATCATTCTTCTTAAATTGATTGGCCTTCTTTCAGCTCACATCCTTCAAATTTATGTGAGTTACCTTTACTCCAAAGGTTACCCAAACCCTAACAGAGACACAATTCAGTCCAGAGGTTACCCAAACCTAACCATCCCAAACCCTTGGTAGGTTTTGTGGCCCATTCCGTGCTTGAACATGATAATGGTATTCACTGTAATTTTCATATACACAATTTCAGAATGATATCACTTCCACATTAAAGCATACTGAGGTTTTTGTTATAATATCAATTCCTAGAATTAAAGTAAGCTACATTTTCAACTTAATGACCATAATTATTTTGGCTGCTGCCAAAGTTCTTGAGCTTCAATTTCATTATTAATAATCTAGAGGACTTGTTAGAATCTCAGCTATTACCTATAGTTTGTGATCCTGATATCAGACAAAGTAGAATCCAGGCTAAAAAAAAAAAATCTTAAACAAGACAATACTAAAAGCCATGATTCATAGCAAAAGTATATAACACTTATTAATATTTTAATGCAAATACATAATAACCATTCCAAAAAAGCAAAACTGCATGAGCTACAAAGAGAAATATGCAGAAATATATTAATAATAGGAGCCTTTCACCCAGAGTTGGGACTCGGGTGAAAGAAAGGATGAAGTGCTCTTTTGAGGGGCAGACAATTTAAGGGGATGATGAAAACTCAGGAAAAAATATTTTAATGCAATAGTTTAAAAGATTTAATGCAAAAAAAATCCACAATGAATGATGTGAAAATTTTGTATAAAGACAGAATCAGTATTACTGATTTTTTATTTGTTCATTTTAGATATCCATGTTAGTAGAGTGTATTTTGACATATTATACCATTATGATTTGGATGTGAGGTGTCCCCCAAAAGCTCACATGTGAGACAATGTGAGAGGGTTCAGAGGGGAAATGACTGGGTTGTGAGAGTCTTAACCCCATCAGTGAATTAATCCCTGATAGGGATTAACTGAAGTAGTAGGTAGCTGGAGGAGGTGGGAATTGGGGGTATGGCTTTGGGGTATATATTTGTATCTGGCAAGTGGAGACCTCTCTCTCTGCTTTCTGATCATCATGTGAGCTGCTTCCCTTTGCCGCACTCTTCTGTCATGATGGTCAGCCTCACCTGGAGCCCCCAGGAATGAAGTCTGCTGTCTGTGGATTGAGACCTCTGAAACTGTGAGCCCCCAAATAAACTTTTCCTTTTATAATTGTTCTGGTCAGATCTTTTAGTCCCAGCAGTGAAAAAGCTGACTAAAACATATGCATACATGGAATATAATTTATTCTAATTAGGATCCCATTCTTATGAGACATGATATGGAGTTACACTGGTCATGTCTTCATATATGAGCAGAGAAAAGTTATGTCTGATACATTCTACTATCTTTCCTATTCCCATCCCCAACATTACTGATTTTTCCTTTTGCCTCAGGTCCCCATATTGCTCATCATGGCACTGCTTTAACCTGTCACTCTTAGCCTAAGACAAACCAAGAAGGCTGTAGGGAACCTAAATATAGGGTGATTAATAAGATAGATTTTTAGTGTGCTAGGACAACTCAATTTCTACATGTTGGACTTTCCTTTGACCTCATCCCATAACAAAAATTTAACCTAAATATAAGAGTTCAAACTATCCAACTCTTAGGAAGAAAAAAAAAACAGGTAAAACTTCATGGCTCAGGATTGGGTAAGGGATTCTTAAATATGATACTAAAATCACGAACAATAGAAGAAAAATAGGAAAAACAGATAAAAGATTTTGAGTATTAAAGAATATTATCAAGAAAGTAAAAAGATAATTTACACTATGGGAGGAAATAATTGCAAGTCATATATCTAATAAGTGTTTAATATTCAGAATATTTAAAGAACTCCTGAACTCAACAACAAAAAGAAAATTCAAAAAAGTGGATGATGTGTATAGACATTTATCCAAAGATATTCAAATGGCCAATAAGAACACATGAAGAGATGATCAACATCATTAGTAATTAGGGAAATGCAAACCAAAATCATAATGAGATACCACCTCTTGCCTATTAGGATGGCTGTAATTGATATGTTGCTAAATGAGCAGTGATTTTCAGATACGGTGTATATGTTCAGGTTGCTTAAGAAGCCATCATACTTTACTTTCCACTGTAGTCTTTTTTTTTTTTTAAGAGAGAGAGAGAGAGAGAGAGAGAGAGAGAGAATTTTAATATTTATTTATTTTTTTTAGTTCTTGGCGGACACAACATCTTTGTTTGTATGTGGTGCTGAGGATTGAACCCGGGCCGCACGCATGCCAGGCGAGCGCGCTACCACTTGAACCACATCCCCGGATGGCTGTAATTGAAAAGAAAATAAATGTCGATGAGAATGTGAAAAAATGGCAGCACTCACACACTGCCGATGGAAATGTAAAATGGTACAGTGTCTGTGAAAGACAGATGAACAATTCTTCAAAAAGCCAAAGATGGAATTAGCATATGACTTAGCAGTTCTGCTCACAGGCATATACCCAAAAGATGTCAGCACAGAGACTCAAAAGATCCTTGTATGATGATGTTCATATAGAAGCCTTCTTCAATAATACTGCCTAAGGTGAAACCAACCCAGATGTCCTTGCACAAATAAATAGATAAACAAAATGTAGTATATAATACAACGGTACCATCTTTGGGCATAAAAAGGAGTGAAATTCTGATACATATTACAACATGAATTAACCTTGAAAACATTATGCTGACTAAAAAAAAGACACAAAAATAAAAAATACTGTATGATTTCACTCATGAAATGTTCAGAACAGACAAATCTGTAGAAAAAAAATAGGTAAGAGGTTATCAAGTGGATGGGGAGTTATTGCTTAATGGTTAGAGAGTTTCTGTCTGGGGTGATGAAAAAGTTTTGGAAAGCAGTAGTGGTGATAGTTGTACAAGATTGTGATTGTAATTAATGCCACTGAATTGTATACTTAAAAATGGTCAGATTGCTCGGTCTGGTGGCACATGCCTATAATCCCAAAGACTTGGGAGGCTGAGGCAGGAGGATCACAAGTTTGAGTATAGCCTGGACAACTTAGGACTCTGTCTCAAGATAAAATAAAAAAGCCCAGGGGTATAGCTCAGTGGTAAAGCAACCTGGGTTTAGTACCCAATATGGAAAAATTAAAGTTAGAATTACACATTTTATGTTATATGTATTTCACCATCATAAATATATGTTTTAAAACAAAGCTCAATCTTCTGGATACATACTTTGCATCCAGACGACAAAGGATACACTTTCTCAAGTGTAGTTCCTAAGAATTCACACACACACAAAAAAAAAAAAAGAAAAAGAAAAAAAAAAGAAAATCTCAACACATTCATATGTTAAAGCAACGTTATCTAGTCACAATGCAGTAAAAACAGAAATAATTTAAAAGTAATAAAATGAAAAGGCTCTTTCCCATGGAAATTTAAAATTGTTTATATTAAATAATTCAAAAGCATGTTAAACAGAAAAAAATAGATAAATTAAAAGGTTTCGTGCATTAAATGGAAAATACAAATCCAAATTGCAGAATTTCTAAAATAAAATGTTAATAAAAGACTGCATATCAAAATCTATAAAATGCAATTAAAGCAATGTATAGTGGAAAATTCATAGCCTGAATATTTATGTCAATAAAAATAAACGCGTTAGGTCCCAAGTCTAAAAGTTAGGAAAAAGAACAACAATATAAATCAAAAGAAAGTAGAAGATGGGGTAGAGAGGGAAGATGAGAGGGAAGGGGAGGGGGGATAGTAGGGGATAGGAAAGGTAGCAGAATACAACAGTCATTAATATGGTATTATGTAAAAATGTGGATGTGTAACCGATGTGATTCTGCAACTTGTATTTGGGGTAAAAAATGGGAGTTCATAACCCACTTGAATCAAATGTATGGAAGATGATATGTCATGAGCTTTGTAATGTTTTGAACAACCAATAAAAAAAATAAACTGTAAAAAAAAAAGAAAGTAGAAGGAAGGAAATAATACAATTAAAAGCAGAAATCAATGAAGTAGAAAATAGAAAACAGGAGAATTAATAAAAAGTAAATCAAAATGCTGGTTCTCTGAACAAACAAAAATCAAACTTTCCCCTGTAGTACAAGTGATGGCAATAGGCAGAGTGAATTAGTCTCCTAGGAATGCATAACTCAAGCAATCTAAGTTTAGCAAGAAATTACTTAGAAGTTCATGATTTATCTTAAAATTTCATTCTAATTTGACATTGTACTTCATATAATATCTCCTTGGTTTTTACTGTCAAAAAAAATGGTTCATCTCCCCAGCCCTCTAAGCTAGAAAAAAAATAACACCCCAGTAAGATGGACCATATTGGACAGCTTCTTGGAGCCCAGGGCATATTGCTCTATATCCCTGGGGATACGGGTTTCCCCATTTGGTAAGTCCCTTCAGTATTAGCACTTTTTTATTCTAAATTATACCACAGAATACACCTACCCAAAAGGTATAACATCACTGATCTCCTTATTTCCCAGTAAGATTAAACCACAATGAAGTGGAACCAATTAACAAAGCCCCCAGCCCCCAAATCAATCAGTAGTAGAGATGCAACAATAACTTACCACCTATCATTGTTCTCAAACAGCCATTGCACCTGCTGAACAGTGCCCTAAACTTTATAGAAAGAATTTTATAGAAAAGGATAAGGATTTGATTGTTTTTTTTCCTAACTTTTTTTGGGGGGAGGATTGAACCCAGGGGCACTTAATCACTGAGCCACATCTCCAGTCCTTTTTATTATTATTATTATTTTAAATTTTGAGACAGGTTCTTGCTAAGTTGTTTAGGGCCCCGTTAAGTTGCTAAGGCTGGCTTTGAACTTGCAAGGTTCCTGCCTCAGCCTCCTAAGACTCTGGGATGATGGGATTATGTCATCAAACCTGGCTTGTTTTTCCTAATAATTATGACTTCTCTCTCTCTAGTATTAAAACAGAGTGAAAATGACTCATTCCGGGGCTGGGGATGTGGCTCAAGCGGNCAATCTCTCTCTCCCTACCCTCCCTCTCTCACTCTATAAGAAAAAAAAAAAAAAAAAAGAAAATGACTCATTCCACCATTCAAAATACCTGAAACAAAAGTGAAATTCTTCTAATACTAGTCAGTTAATGTGGGAGGTAAGCAAGCTACTTCAACCTTATCAATCCTGTTATTGGGAAGGAATCACTATGTTGCTTTCAATCTAGACAGGAAAAGCAATTTATAGGTGTAGCCAGAGTCATTAGCAAAAAATAAGAGAAAATACCAACTGGAGGAAGCAGTTGAGTGCTGTCAGTGATTCCATGGAATGAGTATAAAGAAAGCTGTCACATTCAGCCCAGACATACACCAATGGTATGCTGGTGCTGCCCAAGCCAAAATACATACATGTAAAAACCATCTAGATATATTTCTCTCTCATCCATAATATGCATCCCACCATGTATGGTCATACTTTGTACATGCATGAATGAGAAATGCTCACATACAGAAAAACAGATTCCATGTATGGTAAACCCACTTCTAATGCATCTATTAGCAGACAGCATTGGTAATAATTGCATAAGAGAACAAGTAGACAGTTAAAAAAAAAATAAAAAAGCATCTTATAGTAAGTGAATGTCCTTGGGACAAACTGTCATTTAAGATTTATGTTTTTGTCTTTTGTTAGATATCTTCCCCTCCAGTGAAGTTCAAGGCTATTTTACTTCCTCATTCAACCAAGGGTTTTAAAGTAATCTTGATCACAGAATTCCATAATCCAGCCTAAAATGGAAAAGTCATCATAATTTCTGTCTCCCATTTTGTCAAGTGTAAAGAGCTTCAGGCTAGCCAGGTGTTCAGTGAACACACTTCCCAGCTCGTAGTCACTTATCTGATTAATACTGTAAAGTGGAAATGTATGTCCGCCATGGAGAGGGGGATAAAAATGGAGCCCTTGCGGCACACAGAATCATGGGAATTAGGTCTGAAAAGAAAATACAGCCCCTCCTGATACAGCTACAGTGGAAGTGATTACTAGACACTTTATAAACAAATGTGCTTCAAAGGCAAGTCATTTAAAGGATCCTTAAAAAAAAAAAAGTTATTGGGGCAATGTGCTTCCTTTGTGGTGTGTCCAGCCTCTTTCTCAGCCCAGGCTTGTAAATTGCTCTCCCTGAGTTTTAGAAACGTCCTGATTTTTTTCACTCCACTGCCTTCGGCCTATTCGAATCACTTCCATATGACAATGATCCGCAGGGATGTAGAGCTCAATGAAAGCAAGGTCTTCGCTGTGGATGGCAGCTGCAGGCTCCAGCCCCTTTCTGTTAGTGTGACAGCCTGTCTGCTGCTGTGCTCACTTTAGTTCGAAATCCACATGATGTTTCTCTGGACTTGCAGGTCAAAGAGCATTAACATAGAATCAGTTCTTAAGTACACATGTGCTAATCTGAACAGGTTCTTTTGTTTCAAACATCCAAGGTAATCTACTCCAAGAACACAATGGCTGTGGATTTTGTTCTAAGGATTTAACTGCTACTGGGTGCTTCTGGCTTTAAAAATCACAAGGGTAGCCAAAGCCTAGAGACCACCATGTCTGGGCTCCACAGATATTTCATATATAATTTGCGAGGGAGGGGTACCAGGGGCACTTGACCATTGAGTCAGGTCCCCAGCCCTTTTTTGTATTTTATTTAGAGACAGGGACTCACTAAGTTGCTTAGCGCCTTGCTTTTTGCCAAGGCTATCCTTGAACTCGTGATCATCCTGCCTCAGCATCCAGAGCCATTGGGATTACAGGCCTGCGCCATGGCACCCGGCCTCATATATAATTTTTGAATGAACAGATAGCATGAGGTTATTATCTCTGTATATGGAATATGGAATTCAGCCCTTTGACCTTAGGTTGGGACACCAATTTCAAACCTAACTGATGGCTACCATGTTCCAGACCATACTGAGAAGAAGCATGGAGTGTTTTTTAAAACATTCCACACTGAGAATTCCAGGGTCTCTTCTAGTCTCATGAGCATCAGTCATAACTCACAAGATCTATATTAACTCCTTCTTCATAAAACTAGTCATTGTCTTAGTCCATTCCTGCTGCTATAACAAAATGCCTTAGAATTTTTAACTTATAAACAACAGAAATTTATTGCTTACAGTTCTGGAGACTGGGAAGTCTAAGATAAGGTGCTGGCAAATTTGGTGTCTGATAAGAGATCATGAATAAAGGATATCATCTTTTATGTGTCTTCACTGGCAAAAGGGAGAGACAAGCTCCCTCAGGCCTCTTTTATAAGAGCACTAATCCTATTTGTGAGGGTGGCATCCTCATAACCTAATCATCTATATCCTAAAGGCCCTGCTTCTTACAATATAGCTCTGAGGATTATGTTTCCACCACAGGGACTTTGGGGGACACCAACATTTAGAAAACAGAAGTCCTTATTAAGATCTATGTTTCTCCTCCCTGTACTCGGCATATTCTCACTCACTTTATAGATACTTAAAAAACAAGTTCAACTAAATTTAATTAAAACATTAAGACCAGAACATTACCCAAGAGCTCCTTAGCACTACCAGTCTCAAGTGACCTTAAGCAAAGAATAGCAACATATCTCATGAGCTGTTTAATTGGTTAGGCCATGAACAGGGCAGTAGCACCGAATATATGAGCAAGATGCCAGCTGGAAAAGAGCCAGCGTCTCCTTCCCCCATGCAGAGAGTGAAGAGGTAAAGCTAAACAGAACCAAGAGTTGGGTCTGCAGGGCAGATGCCCACTCAGTCTATCAATCTGATTATAGTCTGAGAGTCTGTAGTGTTCACCATATGCATATCTTTATGGAAGAGATCATTGGCTATAGTGAGAAATTCTATCTCCAAATATAAAAGAAAATGAAGTTCCCAATTAATGGAACCTCCCTTTCTCTGCCAGGCTCATGGCAATGTCTACAGGAAGTGTCTAGTAATAGTAGAGACGTTTAATATAAAGAGAGGGGCTGGTGTTCTTCTTTGATATTTTGTGAGCTGTATCAGACTCTGTATCAGAATTTGCAAGTGTATCAGACACCATCTCCAGGGAGACTTTTCTGCCATAAGATAAACAGTTCATACAAGAGTTACCATCTTTCTGAAAGATTTTTGGTTATTCTTTAGTTTATTCTTAAACTAGAGGTTGTATCTTAGGTTCCTCTTAATTAATTGCTTGAACCTCCATAACCAGCCAAAGCAGATGGCCTGTTGAGAGCCACAGCCGAAGGGGCCCCAGCAAACTTCCAGCTGCCAGCAAACTTCCAGCTGCCGGCTGATGATTGGCTCACAGCGGCCCCAGCAACATCTAGCTGATTGGCTCCTCTGCGGTGATGCTCATTGGGCTGTTTCCCTGCCCTTTCAGACCACGGAGCTGCTCATTGGGGGACTTTTTTGGCTCCGCCCACGTGACCCAGCCAATCGGCCTCAAGAGCAGGAGGATTGGGGGAGGTGGAGAGAAGCTTGTGTGGGAGAGAGAGGCTTGTGGAAAGCCGGTGGTGGCAGTTGAGGCTCTGAGGGTTTTTCCTGAGAGGCTGTTTTGTTTGGTGTGTGTGGTTCTAAAAATAAAGTTAGTTTCTTTTGACAAGTGGCTTCTGACTGTGCCCGGCCAGACTGCGGCAATGGCCTTGGCGGAAAAATCCCACTTGAAAGTCAGTAGGCTGGGCCCCCAGACACTATGCTTTCCTGATCTTTCTCTTGAGCTGGTCACTCACATGGCCACTCTTCTTCCAAGGTCATGATTTCTGGGACTAAATCACAGCTTCTTATACTTCTCTTGGATGGTGCTATAAAAATTTAGCCAGGCTCTTTCTATAGAAGCAATCAAGCTCAGTGTGTATCTTCTATCTTTATCTGAGAATAGGGAATATGATGTGGTCAGTGCAATAGTGACAGATGCTGCTGCTCAAATGAACTAGTCCCTGGAACTCACGTCAAGAGTAATTTTACAAGAAATAAGGGAGGAGTCTAATGGAATTGCAATACTGGGAGCCCTGTGACTGGTGGAATAGGATTCTGGGAGGAGAGCAGAATGATGGCAGCAAGAGGGGCCCACAGACTGGAAGTCAGGTGTCCCCACCAGCTGCTGTGGTTTCATGTGTCCCCCGAGTCCATGTGTTAGAAAGTTAATCCCCAGTGCAACTGTATATAGCGAGGAAGGACCTTTAAGAAGTGATTAGGTCACAAGTACTCTGCCCTTATGAATGGATCAATGCTGTCATCATGGCACTGTCTAGTTATTGGGGAAGTGAGTCTCTGGTGAAAGGATGAGTTCAGGCTTCCTCCCCTGACTCTGAGCCCATGTGATACCTTCCGCCATGCTATGAGACAGCAAGGCCTTCATCAGATTGGGCCCCTCAACCTGGCATTTCCCAGCCTCCAGAACTATAAGAAAAAAAATTCTCTGTTCTTTGTAAGTTTCCCAGACTCAAACATTCTGCTGCAGCAGCACAAAACTGACCAAGACAGCAGTCCTGCAGCAAGGGACTTATGGGCACCAGGGAGAACATGAAAGATACTCAGGGACCAGCCAGGCTGGGCTTAGAAGATTCTTCTGAAGGGATCTTTGAATATAAACTGGGTTTATGACCAAGTTTACTTATTATTATAGGAAATTTCAAACATATACAAATATAGAGGAAAGAGTCTACATAGATATCATCCAGCTTCAACAATTATCAATCCATAACCAATCTTATTACATGTATATCCACTTCTCTATTATTATTGTGAAGAAAATCCCAAAACCACAACATTTCATTTGTAAATATTTATATATCAATAGGATAAGTTATAATTCCACCATCATCATAAAAGCCTTTTAACTTATTACCCTTTTAAAATTTCTCCCCATGCTCCTTTGATACTGTCTGAGCTGAGGATGCCTAAAAACTAGGGTTATATAAAATAGGCATGGTGTCACCATAATTCATGATGACCACACCTTAGATTTCACTCCACAATCCCTCCAACAGCCCAAGGAAGATAAACATTGCTTCTTGTCTCTATTCAGTCACAACAGTGAAACCATACATGCTTGCCTTCCAGAGTCCCCAGTGTTGATGAATACGACTGGTACAAAGAAGGCAAAGGACAGAACCAAATCCTGCCATAAGTTACATAGGCATTTGGTATTCATGTTCAGGTGGAACACATGTGAGGGACCCCTATACCCCCAAAATAAAGAATTGAAATTTATTTAAAATAAGAGAGATCTGCTTTCACTTAAAATATTGTTTCTATGGGATATGTACACCTATATTACATATGCACGTGCGCACACATGCACACACATACACACACATATACATGCAACTATTTGCTTTGAGAAAAATGCACATGGGTTTTGAGTCTGTGTAGTTCACATCATGACATACTTTCAGATGGGCAGGCTCCCTGTCTTAGGCAAACCCCTACTTTTCATTGTCTCAGGTTTCTCTACCCTGTAAGAGAACATGGAACTTTACTTAGGAAAAAATTCCCTTTTATTCTGAAGAGACAGAAGTCTGTCTTGTCCTATGACACCATCCAAGATGAAATAACCCAACGTTCTAGTTCATGCTGACAGTTGGAGGGTGGCTCACTATTCAATGACATCTGAACTCAGTAATGAAAAGCACCACCCCCAGAATTCAGAACCATCTACACCCTTTCTACGGAAATGCAGCTGAAGCTGTTGCTGGGAAATACCTAGATCTCTGGTTAATCTTCCTGCTGGTTCCCTATAGTGGCAGGTGTAGGTGATAATGCTGGTGCTCAGCCCAGTTCCCCTTATGTGCTCTTCTTCAATGAGATCTTGCCTCTAACAGTGAGCACCTGCACCTCTATTTCAAAGGCCTGCCCTTGGGCTACTGGAGCCTGCTCTGCCTGCATGCTTACAGAGCTGGGATTTACCACTACCTCCTCATCCTCACAGCAACCCTAACTGTCTAATAGCTAGGGAGATGACAGCTCCAGCTCCATGCCTCAGGTCAGCACAACTCTCAGATATAGCACACATCTAAGGGCTCCCCAGTAAGCTCAGGCTGGAGCTACAAGCCACCAACTGCAAGACTTCACTTGAACTATCCCCATTTTTGGCTTCTATTCCTTTCTTTTCCTGCCTCCTTCACTCCCTCACTAGTTTCCCTGGGACAAATTTAAATAAATCACTTGCACAGCAATCTTCATTTCAGAACCTGCTTCTGAGGAACTGGACCTAAACCAGCAGATCACCTAGGATTCCCATCATTTATTTTGAGTATTCTGGAAATTATCATTTCTTCTCAACACACATGCGCATGAATACCCAAATAAGACAAGGAAATACATTTCACACATACCCTCTGCCTTTGCAGCAATGTGGCACAGGCTTGGGAATCTCAGCCTACCATATACCAACAGAGTGACCTGGGAAAGTTCCTTATCCCCTAAAGGTTTGTTTTCCACAGTATCGTTTTTAAAATGGACACAATACCAGCTTCACAGTTGTGAGGATTAATGACATAACCCAGTGCCTAGCACATAACACATGCTCAGGGACTCCCTGCTAAATCTTAATCTGCATTTTTAGGATGATGTCCTTTAGATCGGAAGTGACCCAAAACCCATCAAAGGAACCAGATGCCTCTACAGTCGGGCTCATTCCCAGCAGCAGTCTGCCTGTGCCTGAGGATTCTCTGCACTTCCAGGGACAGGAACCAGATGCTATCATAACTGCATGAAAAAATTGTTCCTCACCAAGAAAAAAGGCCCTTGACGGACTTTACTGAGGCTTTATGAGCCATCAAGTGCAACAGCTGTACAGTTCCAGGGAATGTTTCCACCCAACGATTGTTAAGCAGCAGGCGATATTTTATTATCTTTTCCCCTCTGTTTAATGTGTTGTTCACCTTCTGCCGGGATCGTTAGCCTTGATTATCAATCTCCACATAAAAAATAAAGGAACGTCCTATTCTTGTTCCTCTCCCGGGATGTCTCTGTGTTGCTTGTTACTGTGGGAATCACACACTCATTAGCTGAGTGGACTGAAACCTCCACTCCCAGGAGCCCACAGATGAAATGAGGGGGTTGGGGGGCCAAAGAGGCAGGAGGAAGCACCAAGGTCAGGGAGCATCAGAAAATTACGATTATAGCAAACAAGACACCAGCAACAGAGAAAGAGATTCTATTTAGTTGTGGCTGAGGTCCACACATCTAGGAAAAGAGTCAGTCTTTTTTCTAAACTATACCCTTCCATTTCTTTTACAAAGCAAACCTGGTGGGCCTGGTCATTTGGGAGCCATCAGGCTTCCCACATCTTTGCTTTCCAACGCAATTCCCACACTAGGCTCCTTCCTGGTGATTAACACTGGATAGTGTCACCTATCTGCTGTGCACCCCTATTAATTATGGTGGTAGATACCAGCTGTATTGCTCTCCAGGTTCCAACCGTGCAGATGGCTGGAGTTCACAGTCTCAAAGCCTCGCTTTGGAATTCCACAGGAAGCCAAGGAGAGAATGCAAGGCCATCACCTGTCGTCTTTCTGAGCAACTGCACCGATATTGACATTCATATCCTGGATACCAGAGGTTATTCTCCACCAGATTGCCCATGAGTCTGTCTCCTAAAAGAGAGGACTCGTTATGAAAGCAACTTGCTCAAGGGACTTCCAAATCCTTGCCTGCTTTCAGCCAACTTTGAGCATGTTTATCAGCTGATTTGTGACTTGATTAAAATGCTCAGAAGAATGTAGCCACTTTCTAAAACTGTATCAAAGAAACTAGAACAAACATACTACTAGACTGAAGTCCTGAGGCACTTAGCTGAGAAATCCATCTCTTCCTAGGAGAGGTCCATTGTGACCCTTTATGGACTCAGAAGTTGGAGATTTGCCAAAATGTACAACTAAAAAGAACAAATAAAAATTTAAAAATCTTAATATAAAAAGCTGTGGATTTGCTTTCAAACACCCCCCTGCTTTGTCTAATAGCATCCTATCGGCCTCCCCTCTGTGAATTCATCAGGATCTGCAGACTTATGTTCTCAGTTTGTACTATGTTTTAAGATGTAGAATATAGCTCACTTTGTTTATCCCTATCACTGCTTATGTTTTAAGATGTGGAATATAGCTCACTTTGTTTATCCCTATCACTGTTTCTCCTGATCTTAAGAGAGAATCCCAAGATTTCTTGAATAACCTATGTGTCAAGCTGCTCAGATTTCCTCCTAGATCATGCCAGGCTAAGAGGTTATCCCAACTACCTATTCTCCAGTAGAAGTTCCTCTATCCTCTTTATAGTTTTTGCTTTCTTTTTATTTTTTATTTTGTGTGTGTGTGTATGTGTGTGTGGTGCTAGAGTCTAAACCCAGGGCCTCAGGCATGCTAGTCAAGTGCTCTACCACTGAACTACACACACTCTCAGCCTATTCCCCTTTATACTTTAAAGTACTCTTATTGAAACTTCATAAGAACTTCTAGAACCAAATACATTTTTATTTTGCTTAGTTTACAATATTCTTCCTGATAATATCCAGCAAAGTTTTGGTTCAGAATCTTAAACTGAGTCAACTATGTCCTTGGATTCCCTTCCTTGATTATCAATGGTTTCTCAGAGTCTATCACCTCAAAAGAATAGTCTGAATTATTTTACCCCAAATGTTTCTCCTTGCTCTCATCAAAGCTCCTCTGCTCATTGCCCCCGCTGGGTATTTTATCTTGATGATTTTTTATTACCTAGAATAATTTCGGTCCAGATTTAGATTGCCTATAGTAGTTTCTTATCTTAATCCCTTGAAAAAATGTTTTAAAAAGCCAACTTCAGAATAGAATAGACATTATGATTGATTTATGTACCTTTCATGTATGTGTTATATGTCAAAATACATTCT
This sequence comes from Marmota marmota marmota, assembly GCF_001458135.2. Taxonomy (NCBI): domain Eukaryota; kingdom Metazoa; phylum Chordata; class Mammalia; order Rodentia; family Sciuridae; genus Marmota; species Marmota marmota. The sequence continues at coordinate 19,849,445 of NW_026000016.1, read as the reverse complement.
GCTGTCATGTATGACTAAAAAAATAAAAATAAATCATATGGCAAAAAAAAAAAGCTGACTTCACATGTTTTCTTACTGATTTCTGTTATTAACACTTTTTTTTTCTAGAGAAAATGACCATTTATCCCAATTCTTTACTTATTCTCTAAGACAATTTTCTTACCCTCTCAAAATATTTTTTTAATTCCAAGGAAACTCATTTATTAGTTTTAGTGTATAATTGGTATATAGAACCTGTGTGATTTGATGAGTTTTGTCATATGTAAACACCTGTGTTACCAGTACAGTCAGGATAATAAACATATCCATTGTCCCAAAAGTTTCCTTATGCCTATTTGCAATGGGTAGCCCCCTCCCACCCTCATTCCCAGTCAACTCCTGATATGCTTTCTGTTACTAAATTAGTTTATATTGTCTACAATTTTATATAAATCGAATCATAACATATGTAGTCTCTAAAGAGGGAGAGTCTGGCTTCTTTCACTCACCATAATTATTCTGAGATACATCTATGTTGTGTGTAGCAATAGTCTGAGTATTCTGAAGTATCCACTGTGTGAATATCCCACACTTCATTTATCCTTTATCCATTGGAGGACATTTGCTTAGTATCTAGTTTTGGGCTTTTATGAACAATACTGATATTGAACATCCCCATACTAGTCTTTGCTTGAATAGAGGCTTCATTTCTTTTCAGCAAATACCTAGGAGTGGAAGGGCTGGGTGGTATGATGTGGTATATGTATTAGCTAGATTTGTATTGCTATGACCAAAAGACTTGACAAGAATGATGTAGAGACAGAAAAGAGTTTATTTTGACTCATAATTTCAGATATTTCAACCATGATCTGTTGACTCCATAGCTCTGGTCCCAAAGTGAGGCAGAACATCATGGTGGAAGGGTGTGGCAGCTCAGGTTATGACAACAAGGAAACAGAGAGAGCTCCTCCTGACCCCCAAAAGAACCCCAAAGCCAGGCCTCCCTCCAGTGGTCTGTTTTCTTCAGCTACACCCTACCTGCCTATAGTCACCAACCAGCTAATCCATTTAAGTGGATTAACTCACTGAGCAGGTCACCTCTTATAATCTACCCATTTTGCCTCCTGCAACACTATTGCATGGTCTCACACATGAGCTTTTGGGGGACACCACATAGCCAAACCATAATGGGAGTGAAAACTCAATTCTCTACTTCTGGTAAAACATATTTTTAAAGGATTTCTGGAAATCTAAGTGAAGTATATCTTCTTTTTCTCCTTTACATATTTTTTTTCAAAGAACATAAACATAGCTCCCAAAGAACAAATGAAAAAGTAAATATATGTGGTGTCTTAAAATTGTGTCTATTTTCTTTTTCTGAGGGGGAGGGGATACTAGGGATTTAACCCAGAGGTGCTTCACTACTGAGCCACATCCCCAGCTCTTTTTATTTTGTATTTTGGTCTCACTAAGTTGTTTAGGGCCTCACTAACTTGCAAGGCTGGCCTTGAACTTGAGATACTCCTGCCTTAGAGCCTCTGGAGTTTCCGGGATTACAAGCATGTGCCACCACACCTGGCCATGTCTACTTTTCTTTAGAAATTTCTTGGTCCACAAGGATTCTCAACTGGAGTTCCTGTTAAGTGGCACATTCCACCTAGGTGGCGAGCAATCTCTTGGGTAGAGGAGGAAACACAACTTTCCCACTCTCTGAAGCTCTGTGATATATAGGTGCTAAAACATTTAAGAGGCTATCAAATTCATCCCACCAGCCCACTTGGGGTATATTATTTGTGGACAGGGAGGAATTTAAGGCTTATAACAGAGCGGAAAGTTAAAGAAGATATCCCTGCACTTTGTTTCTGATCTGTTAGACTTGTTTAAAGGATCCAGGTTCCATAAAATGAAAAGTCCAAATGGGAGATGAAGGGGAGAGACAAAAGAGAGCAATGAGAGGAAAATTACTGAAAAAAGTAATGGTATTAAATTCTTAGAGTCTATGCTTCAAGTAACTTCCTTTATCTTGAAATATTTTATTTAAAGCAAAGGTTCAAAGACAGAAGGTGAATCTTTGCTTGGTTTTCAGAGCTGTGCTAGGATCTTGTTTGAGTTGTCACCCTCAGTGCCTATTTTGTGAAGGGGACCATCACAGAATGAACGGGTTGTAATTTTAAAGCTCCAGGTGTATAGGAAATAGTCTTGTTATTTTTAATTTATGAGCTCTAGTAGCAATAGACTTAAGTTGGGATTTTTTTCCCCTCCTGAATGTGTAAAGAAATACTGGGGATACTTAAATTTACAGCAGCTTGAACAACACTTTACTTCCTTCTTTCCAACCCCCAACCAAGCAGGATCCAGGCTCCATAAATCAAAGTTCCTCACATGTACAGGTTTAAAGGAAATAAAGAACATGCAACATAGTAAATCCACTGCAGATCTTTGAGGCTGTGGTTGGCAATCAGTACCATGGGGAGGCTTAAAGATTGATGGTATCTGTTTCTTTAGTGTGAAAGCTAAAATGAAATGCTCAGCATCTTAAGGAATAAATGATAATAAGAGACTCTCCAAACTTATCCAAAAGACACAAGGATTAAGTTAGACATGTCAACAGGTGGGGACACTTAGGAAAGAAGTCATAGGAGACTGGAGTTTAGCAGAGGGGAGAAAGGATGAGCACCCCCTAAGAGCCAGCCGGTGCATCACCTCAATGAACTAAACACTAAGAAATAAGCACCAGGAGCAACCTCAGCTGGTCTCAATACGGGCTTGATGGATTATTTGGATACAGAGTCTTTTCATGTTGAACTCTGTACCAATTCTAGGTGTGCTGGTTGATTTTATATGTCAAATGGGCTAGGCAATGGCGCCCAGTTGTTTGATCAAACTCTAGTCTAGATGTTGCTGTGAAGGTATTTTCTAGATGAGATTAACCTGAAATCAGCAGACTGAGAAAAGCAGATTACCCTCTATAAAGTGGGTGAGCCTCATTCACTCAGATGAAGGTGCTAGAAGGCAGAGGTGTCCCAAAGATGAAGGAATTCTACCTGGTTACTGTTTTTGGATTCCACCTGGCAACATCAACTCTTGCTGGATAATTTCCAGCATATGTTGTTGTTGTTGTCGTTGCTATAATGACTACAACAATGATGACGATGATGATAATGAGTGATGCTGGGGATTGAAGCCGGTACCTCTCACGTGCTAGGCAGCACTCCAACACTGAGCTATACCCCTAGTCCCAGCCTGGCAGATTTGGACTTGACAACCCCCACAATCTTGCACCACCTGAGGAGAGGATGACTGTGGACACTCACTTCTCTGAATCTGATGGCAAATGTATAGATTCCACATTCAAATTTTCCTTTCCACTGACACTGTTAATAAAACAGGTTGCGCAGCTCCTGCACTGCAGTGGCTCATCACTAGGCATCTTGTAGATGCAGATGGGAGACAGCAAATTTGTGTTTCAGCAACAGATTCTCCCAACCAAGAATTTAGTCTTCAGTGTACAGAAAATAAAGGATCTCAGCAAGCTGTTTAGAAGAAAATGCCTTACAATTGAAAACTCTCTATGTTAAAGGGAAGAACTCACCTTAGGGACACAGGCAAAAGTGTTCAGTTCCCAAAAAGACAGTGTATCTAGAAGGAAGTCCTGTGGCCACAGCATTCAGGGACCATGATGGGAGCAGGTCACACACAGATTTCCACAGTACCTTGGTGATGATGCTGCTTCCTGTGAAACTTAGTTATTCAATAAGGATGAACTTCCCCCAGGAAGGGGAGGCTGACAAACTGCCTCTAGAAAATGAGAAGTCTAGAAACTTAGATTTTCATTTTAGAAGAAAATAAAAATTTCACCTTCAGGGACACCTACCTGTGAGTATAGAAAGTAGAGATATCAAGCAGGTCTCCCTGTGATTCAGTTCAATCTATTTCTACCAAATTATTATAACAGTATTTCCTTCCTCCATGAGGAGCTCACTTCTTATTCAGCCAACAGACAGTGCCATAACAATTCTAAGGTGCATTCACCAAATATTTATCCTGCACCTGGCCTCCATCTAAGATGTGAGGATGCTAGACGAGTGACCCTTTCCATGGATCTCACAGTCAAAAAGGGGAGACAGGAACTAGGCCAGTAAACAAATAAATGAGAAAGATAACTTCTGACAATAATGGGTGCTGGGAACCCATCTTTAATTTCTAAACAACCTGAAGACTCAGGGTATTCTTGGGAACCTCTCTGTCTTGAACTTCTCAGTAAATTCTAACTCTCCTGTAATGAGAGCTCCTTGGTGGCAATAGCTGTCCTCTTGCTATCCTTGGTATCTATAATGATACCTGGCAAATAGTATGGACTTACCAAATGATGGATGGATGATGGATGGATGGATGGGGCTATACTGTTGGTATCTTATACTAGGTTCCTTCAGAAGAATCCTTGAATGAGGATGAGAATACTAATAGGTTTGATTGGGAGGTGACCCCAGCTAGCAGACATAGGAAATGAGACAGAGAAGAAAGGACACCAGTAGAAGCTGTTTACAGGTTATAGATGTGGGCTCAATCCTACTTGGGAAATCTGAGAGTCACGCTAGACCATGCCTCAGAGTCATCCCAACAGAGGGACAGAAAAGGGAGCTAGGGTGTTTACCCACCAACTCTGGTCAATTTTCCCTGGAAGCTGCTCCTGAGAGGCATTAACTACCTGGCACTCCTGGCCTCTCATGGGTGGATACAGGGGGGCTCCAGCAGCCAGAGAAAACCATCAGGTACCGTCATGGGTGCTGGACCTTGGGAGCTACAAGGTTTTGTATAGAAGAATGATGAGTGGCAAAGGGATGGGGGAAAGAGGGACCAACAGTATCTGCCACAGCCATCTCATGAGCTCCTAAGGGATTTGGAGAGAGTGGTGTGTGATGGGGCTGCAGATGCAGGGAGGGAAATGAGGATTTGTAGCCAGGCTGGACCCCAGCCAGGTCAGACTTCATGACACATGGGGAATCCGTGGCTCTCTTTTGTGACCTCTCCCACGGAGCTCTTCAGAGAGTAGATACAAGGTAGTATTTTTATTTTAAACACTTGTAGCATAGAGAAGAACTTACGATGGTTGAGTACTTTTTCATCCCTTGAAAGTGCCTCTAAAATTCTTTATAGCCAGGTTACAGAACACTGTTTTCCCTATAAATGCTACCTTGCCACTTCAGATCGAGCACCAAAGAGATGGCTATGATAATACATGGAAATTTATTTTAAAAAAATGAACCACATTTATTTTTTGAAGTGCCTAAAAGTCTGGAAATAAATTGTGAGTGATGGTTTATATTTCCTCCCCCCCCCATTTTTATTCAAAAGGGCTTGCCTCGTGTTGATTACATCCTTTTTCACTACAGGTCCCCAAGAGAATTTCCTTCTTTGTCACTGCCAAGGCCCTTTCTTTCCTTTGCTAGGGTTTAAAAGGACAAAGTACGGACTCTTAAGGCTCTGATTTTGGAGAATGCCAAGAAAATGACACGGGCCATTATTTCTAGGCTTGTGAAATTCGATTTCCCAAATTTCAGTGTTCTTCATGAACAAGCATGTCAGGTGCCAGGAAGAAAAGCATCTGATTACAATGTGATGCTGAGACCATTTCTGCATACACTAAATAAAATGATAGATGATTATCAGAAACAGTGTACTGCTGAGCTTAACCATGTCGAAACCAACAATGAAAAAATTTCCATTTGTTTGTCCATCAGAATTACTTTTATCACTAATACCAGTACTTAGAATGATGAGAGTGAGCTCTGCCACACAACAAATTGTGCTATTTTCAAGCATAACCCCAGAGCTTCTTTTAAGTATTTTATTCTTTTGAACAGCAAGACAGCCCTAAGGTGTCGAGCACACTTGACTCCCTCCCTCCACATTCATTCACTGAGCTCCCAGTCTGTATCAGGCAGGATGCTAAGTGTGCTGGAGGGGTGGGGGGGGGGGGTAGACTGAGTCCCTATTCTCATGGAATCACATAGAAGTAATAGAAACATTTATCAGAGAGAATTCAGAGAGAGGGAATAGGAACACTTCTTGGTTGTCAGATGGAAGAAATAGAAACTCAGATTTTCATTTTAGAAATAAGAAAATAAAAATCTCACCTCCAGGGTCATCTGTGAGTATAGAAAGTAGAGATACCAAGTAGGTCTCCCTGTGATTCAGTTCGATCTATTTCTAAACAAATTATTATAATAGTATCTCCTTCTGTATCCTCCATGAGGAGCTCACTTCTTATTCAGCCAACAAACAGTGCCATGCATAGATTTGTTTTCATCAACAATATGATTCATCAGCATACTGAACCTCTATCCAACACCACGTAATATAATACATCTTTAGTTTCTATAATGTCTTCCACATGACTTTATCCCCAAATGCTTTACATACTTCACTAAGACAGCTATAGAATTAAAATAATAAATCAAAGCAGAAGGACAGAAAGCAGAGAGGTTTATTCAAGGGAGGAAAAGACAGGTTTTCAACTAGACAGGAGAAAAATGGAGAGCCCTACTTTGTTTGTGCTAGTCTTATAACTAATAAGTCTCTTCTCTGTTTTAACTCTTTCTTTGGTTTCCTGTTCCAGGGAGCATCACTTGTCCCATCCCTTATAAATCCTTCTCCCGAAAAGACAACTGAGTACTTACACTTTAAGAAGCTCCATTTGCCAAGTAAGTCCTTTATTCATGCTTCATTATGATGCTATCACCCCCTGCACATAACATCCTAGAGCTAAAAGAACAAGGGCATGTAGCTTGAACCAAATGGGAAAACATGCAAGCTTCTCACAGAAGAATGAATTGCAGACAAAAGGGAGATGGGTGGCTAGGTCTCCAGATTGCAGGACAATCTAGAGACCTAGCCACCCATCTCCCTTTTGTCTGCAATTCATTATTTCATTGTTCATTTCACAAATAATCATAATATAGAAGGTATTATGTGGAGGAATGCAGTGGCAGGATAGCTGTAATTTTAAATAGAGAGGTCAGGGAACAAAATGTCATTTGAGCAGAGATCTGAAGGAAAGGTAGGCTGAGCCAAGCAGGCATCTGAGGAAGGGCAGCGGGAAAAGAAAGAGCAAGACACATGAGAAAGGATGGTTCTGGCACTTTTTGAGGGGAAACAAGGAGGTTAATATGTCATCAACAGTATGCAAGAGGGATAGGGCAGATGACACACAGAGAATCTTGTGTCATTTAAAAACCTTTAGCGGCTACTAAGTGAGGTCAGAAGCAAATTTTTAGAAACTCACAAAATTGTAAGAATAAAGAGCAATTGATAAAAATCTTTCCCCACTATAGCTTCTTGATGAGCTTTTGTAGCCATTCTTCCCTTGATCCTCACCAGTCTGGCATTGGGACTATGGATTTCATGACCATGCCCACTTCTCAAACCACCTTGAGTTTGGAGGCAGGGGCACACAGTGGCTCAGAGCCTCCATTTACTCATTCAACCAATCTTTCCTGAGTGCTCTTTTAGGGACATGTGTTCCAGCCAAGAACAAAGAGACAAACGTCCTTTGCTTTGGAGCTCACATTAGTCAAGTGACTTCACCTCTCTGTGCTTCAATTCCTGCATATAAATGGCGGGATAATGACAGGACCAACGCATGGGAGCTTTTGGAGATTAAACAACTCAGGATGGTGTGTGCCATGGGAAAACCTCAACAAATGTAGGTTATTATGTTTTTTCTTTTTTAAATGAGTATAAATACTGAAGAAAGGAAACAAGGCATATGTATTGCAATAATGTGGTGGTAGAAGCAGACCAAGCAATGTTCTAGAAATATCCACTCAGTAAAAGCGCATCCTCGCCACATCCACCTGTCCTCCCCTTCAGTATGAAAGTCTCTCCTCTGCTCTTGCTGAATCTACTTCGGGTCAACCCATACTCCCTCTTCAGGCCCCAAATCAAGCCATGAGGGTATTACAAAGGAAGAGGGTATTTTCCCCATTCACTTGATTTTTTTAATGCTTTGGTTCATTTTCACCAAAGGCATCCTGACAATTCCACTTCCCACTCGAGTCAGCACACAGCTATATGGTAAGTTCTTCACGGCTCCTTCCTCCCTTCCTTTTTTCCTTCCTTCTCTTTCTTATTATTAGAGACCAGTTTCTCTAGGGCTATAAAACTAAAAAATGAAACACCTTCAAAAATGTAGAGGCACACAGTCAACTAACTGGAAGCCACTAGCAAGCAGCCCCCGAGGGTGGGTTCTCTCTGGGTAGGTCTTTGATGTTTTCAGTCACCAATGGCATCTGGTTCCCACTCAGAGGTTTTAAGGGCTAACTGGTCCTCAGCCTCCTGAGTAGGTGGTTTCCTCTCTGAGGCATAATTGCCAGATCTTTCCAACTGCCTCAGAAGGCTGGGTAGTCATTAAGCAGGATCACAAAGTATTATGTAAACATGCTGTGGATGTGTGCATGACAAAGTTATCTACTCAGGAGAGAATGTTAAGAACTCTCCCGATTTCCCACGAAGGAGGGCAGAACTCCATCCTTTTTTATAGCAAGTGCCATCTTAACATCATCCCTAGGATTTAGAGGAAGTTTACAAAAAGTGCTATCACATTTTCACTTAATCCTCACAATAATCCTGTAAAGTAGATATGATGATCTCCCTTTAATAGAAGAAATAAAAAGCTTCAAGAGGTTAAGTGACTTGCCATAGCGGTCAGGCTACAAATTCAACCCTGGGTTATTCCATTTTTTTTTTTTAATCCAATATCCTTTTCCTCTACCCCACCCCCAACATCAGTTAGGAAAAAAAAAAAACATTCAAAATGTACAGTAAGAACTAGAGTGACTAATGCATGAGTACTTGACAAGAATCACTGGAATTCTTTGGGTTCCCTGAAACTACTTTGCCTTCAAACATCTCTACCAAGACCTGAATTAGGTTTTGGACCTAGGCAAACTGTGCAAAATGATTCCCAGATGTTGTGAGCAGATCGCCAACACCCCAACCAGCCAGCAGTCAGACAAAGAACTTGTTTAATAGGAAAATGCCTCATTTTACACATTGCCTGCAGCGGGAGACCGGAAGAGGGCTGCACACACTGGCTGTTTTCTTCAGCGTAGATCACCAACTCAGAAGGGTGTGTGCCAAGCCTGGATTCCACCTCTCTTATGGTCTGCACATGGCAACATGCAGCAGTCCCTGAGGTTGCTGGGATGTTAGGGTTATCTATTTGAAGTGTTTGAGGACTTGTTTTAACACAAAGGCTAACAGTAAAGATACTGACTCATGGCCCCTTTTTCCTTGCTGTCTCTCATAAGCAATCAAGGATGTACTTCTTCATGCAGGAAACACCTGAAACTGTTTCCTGGGGCCTTTGAAATCTGATGGCACTAAATATACCCTCAGTTCCTTCTTAATGTTTTCCTTTCATACTGCAACAGGGGGGAGTTAAAGTGAAACTATATTCATATGATTCCTAAAAATTCACTTTAGCAATGTACATAAGCAAGAATATTTTCTTTTCCAAGAAGTCCATGGAGTCTTTTCTAAGGAAAGTAAAGCTAAGACCCGCCAGGAATAAATAAACAAGATACCCATAGGGTAGGGGTTTGGCTTCCAGTGCAGGACTTTAAGTATTTCTGCTCCAACACTGCTTTATTACTAGGGAAGGAGGCAGGGATGCTGGAGAACATGAGCCCAGATTATACCTGCGTGCAACTAAGAAAAAGATGCCCTCTTTGGACAGAGAGAGCCCCATGAGAGGCTGCTCAGCTGGGCTAGCAGAATGTTGCTGCATTGAAGCTGCCCAGCTCACCCCTGCAATCAGGTGCCTGTTCCATAAGTAAATGGCACGATCATGCACATCAGCCCTGACCACTGTCCCAATAGTGGTCCCGCTTCCATAAGGAGCATTGAAGTAGTAGATAGAGCTGGAATGAAGGAGCAGGGGGTGTAATGGGGGAAGTGGGAGAAGGATGGGCAGCCAGTCATATAGACAGGAGCAAAGAAGCAGGGTTGGTGTGATACACTTCAACTGAAAACAACAACTGGAAAAAATAATAATCCAGAGAAGTTCCACAACATGAGCTCCTAAAAACAAGATCTTAGGTTTTTGTTTTTGTGGGGGTTTTTTTTGTTTTGTTTTGTTTTTGCATTTTTGGTTTTGTTTTTTGGTTTTCCCGTGGAGGCACAATGAACACGATGCTGGAGATTAACTTCCCTAGGCTGCTTGTAGAACTGGAGTCAGGGGATACGCCATCTCTCCACAGTGAACTGGCAAGGAAGAGATGAATCTTGTGCACCCAGCTCCATTTTTCTCCTCCAACATCACCTGAGACCAATTGTGCCGTTAAGGTAGTTTTTCTCAGGTAATGGCCGTTGATGTATTTCTAGTGGGAAGATGCAAGCATCCCTAAAGGGAACTGTCCCTGACAGAAGAAGAGAGGAACCAACCAAGAGCAGTTCCACACTCCTTCTCATCCTTCTTTGACTTAATAAGCTCCTAGCGCATAATCAGTACCACTGTTATGTGTTAATGCCCAGGGACCAAAGAAAGCCTTTACTACACAAGATTATATATGAAGAGCATTTGCTGTCACCAATACAGCAAGGCACTTTTTGAGTGGGCTGTCAGGAAGAATGTGGAAATAGTAGTAATAATAACAACAATCGCTGTACATACAGTGGCACATGTATGGGTAGCATAAAGAGCAGGCCCTGTGAGGGTGATGACAAGAAGGGCAATGGGGTCTTGAAGGCAGTGCCTAAAAGTCAGCCCTCTCTGCTCAGCCCTTCCTTGACCCCAGGATCCTAGCTGGTCTTGGGTATTAATGCCCTGGAAACCTCTGGCCTCAAGGGGATACTGGACAAGTCCATCATAAAACAGTCAGAGACATGCTCCAGGGACTTGGAGAAAGCTGTTAGACAGTACAAGGAGCCATTTAAAGTCCAAGATTGAAGGAATTGCATGAGATATTGAGATGGGTAGAAGCATAATAACATTCCTAAGAAAAGAATGAGTTTGGGCCAGAGGCAAAGAGCTAAAGGAGTTGGTGGGAGGAAATACAGCCCTGACTAGCAAATGTGCAAAAGAAAACAGAGGGTGATGCTATATTGAGGTGAGCATCAAAATATACCCAGAAAATTCCAGACCTAGGAAATATGAATTTTTAATCAACAGTAAAACATTGTATAAAAGTCAGAACCTCCAAGAAGAGATTCTTGGTTTCACCCCAGGTTTTTAATTGGGTTTTGTATGCTTTGTATTCATAAGGCAAAGCACATAATTAAGTAAAATCTTTACCCAAAGTGAACAGTCAACACATGGGAAAGTTTAATCATACCCTATCTCACCATTTCACATTACTGTAAGAATTATGCAAAGGAGATTCCCACATTTGAAATGTTCTCTATGCTCAAAGCCAGAACATACTTGCTAACCAACTTAAGAATCAATGTGCCAATTTCTGCTTTAAGTCCACTGTCACTATTCTTTTTGGGGGGAAGGAAAAAAAAGTTTTTCCAAAAGCAGATTACTAAAGTACCAAGATACTCATTGTTTTTTTTTTTTAAAAAAAAAAAAGAAAAGAAAGAAATTCTGGCAGGAGAGGCAAAAGAGGACAGATGAGGTGTTTTGGGCTCCTTCATTCTCTAAAGCACTGCTTCTCCAAGTGTCAGTGTAAGAGCCACTTTTTGTTTCTTTTTAAATACAAAATACCAGTAAAAACTTGTGTAACAGAATCTCCAAGGGATTCACTAAATTCAAAATAATCTTGTTCAGAAGGAAGAGAAAGAGAAGCTCTGATGACAATAAATGCATTGAAGGTAGTGAAAAATCTGTAGTCAACAGATTGCATAAATATAGATTTCAACAGATGCTACAGTTTGAATGTGTCCCTCCAAAATTTTTTTAAAACTTGATCCCCATTGTGCTGGTATTAAAAGGTCAGGCCTTCAGAAGGTGAGATGGCTGTAAGGGTGATGCCTTCGTGAATGAATTGATGCCCTTATAAAACAGGCTTCAGAGAGAGATGGTCCCTTCCACCTTCCACCACCTGAGGACCAGCATCAAGGTGCCATCTTGGAAGCAGAGAGCACTCTTCACCAGACACCAGTGCTGGCACCTTGATCTCGGGCATCCCAGACTCCAGGATGGTAAGAAACAAATTTCTGTTCTTTTTAGTTTGTCTTGGGTAGTTTGTTAGAGCAGCACAAATGCATGAAGATAGTAAACTGAAAATTACTCTGTCAAATAACTACAGAAGCTTCTAAATGCTTCTTCTCAATATTTATACTTATCATTGACAGGTAACTGTGTGGACTAGCACTGGTCCCCAGCTCACGCTTGGAACAACACATTATGATAAGAACTATTGCTTATCATAATTGGAATTCTTAAATATTGAATTTGAGATACAACAAGGTCTACCTGGAGTTCCACCTGTATATTTGAAAAGTAAACATTTAAAAAGAAAGGCTGCTGATCAAGCAGCACACACCTGTAATCCTAGTGACTTGGGAGGTTGAGGCAGGAGGGTTGCAGATTTAAGGCCAGGCTTGACAACTTAATGAGATATTTTTTAAAAAGTAAATAAATAATTTTAAAAAAAGTTAGAGGAGCTCAGGATGTATGTAGTTAGGTAGGAAAACATCCATGGGTTCAATTTCTATAACGCGCACACGCACACACACACACACACACACACACAGAATCATACAGAAAAGTGTAATCCTCAAAAAATCCGTTTTGTTGTTGTGTTCTACTTGCCTTTTCAAGCAAGTTGAAGGTCCAATAATTTCAAAAGTATTTGATAAGCATGAACATCGGTTCATGATGATGGTGGGAAAAACCCCTATAATGCAATGTCTTACTGTGCCTGTTGAGCACAGAGAATAGGAATCTGGGCTCTTACGTGAGAGGAAATTAGATGGATTCCTTATTCTGCCACTTCCTGGCTATGTGGTTTGGGGTCAGTAACTGCTAACATCCCCCAAATGTCATATGTTACAGGTTTGCTTCCCAGAGTGGTGCTGTTGGGAAGTCTTTATGTCAAAAGTGACAGAGGGACCTCAGCATCCTCCTAACTCTTTTCTGCTCCCTAGCCATAAGGCAAATAGTTTTGCTCTTCTACATGCTCTGTCCAGGATCTGCTGCCACAGGCCCAAAGCCAGGGGGGCCAATGGATCATGAATTGGAAGCTCCAAAACTGTAATCCAAAATAAACCTTTTCTCTTTATAAGTTGTTATCTCAGGTGTTTGGTATAGTGACAGATGCTAACATAGTAATGAAACCTCCGGGTCCCACTTTCTTTAGCCATAACACAGAGCACATAACAGGATCTACATCATAGGATTATTCTGAAGATGAAGGAGGATTGTGCCTATCGGGAGCTTAGTTAATGGTGAGTGATAAACACTGAGTTTTGCCACAAATTTGGTAAATGATATCCCTCCTGTATAAAAATGACATGACCCCCAGCGTGGCCTCCTGCAAGAAAGCCACCCTTTGTGTCCTGACTTGGAGCTACTTGTTCCAGGTCCCAGCAGACTCAGAGGGCTGCATCTCCATCACACAACCAAGCAGGAAGAGTTGACGCATGGTGAACACAGATTGGAGATGTAAAGGAACTTATTTCGTCCCCAAATCCCTCTGAGAACAGAGACTCCTATTCTTCCATGTAAATCCATTACCACCAAAGCATTTCCAATATCGACACCAGAAACAAATACACATTTAACCTCTCTCAAAAGCTGCCTGTGCTAAAAAGAGCATGCTACAGGGACACTGCTACATCGATGTTCATAGCAGCACAATTCACAATAGCAAGACTGTGGAACCAACCTAGNAGAGAGAGAGAGATTGTGGTGTAGTGTGTGTTGTTTGGGGAGGGGGGATAGTAGAGGATAGGAAAGGCAGCAGAACACAACAGACACTAGTATGGCAATATGTAAATCAATGGATGTGTAACTGATGTAATTCTGCAATCTGTATATGGGGTAAAAATGGGAGCTCATAACCCACTTGAATCAAAGTGTGAAATATGATATATCAAGAACTATGTAATGTTTTGAACAGCCAACAATAAAAAATTTAAAAAATAAATAAATAAATAAATAAAAAGCTGCCTGTGACATCACCTTACACAGCTGAAACTGAAAGGCTCTTTGATGCTGGGCTCAGTTCTGTTGGACAACAAAAGCTGAGCTGGTTCTGACGGCAGACCTTAATAAGGTACTCAGTCTTCTGCTGTAGGTGCCCATCAGTGACAGATACGCTGCCTCCAGCATTTGGAGGAGGGAAAATCAAATTATTGCCCAGGAGAATGGCAGAGCAAAATGGGGTAATGGGTGAGGGAGGGTAAGATGTGTGTGTATGTGTGCGTGTTTCTGTGTGTTCTTTTTCACACTGGTACTCCCCCCGACTGTGCACTGTAAGCCCTTTGAACACAAACCATGTGCTGTCAGTGCTTATACCATTAAACTCCAAGGGCTATTAGTGTTTATGACAAAGAAAATAATTAGGAATTAGGCAGCCCAATGGATCTTTTCCAGTTCTTTGAAAGCTAATACCTCAAGCTCTTAAGAGTTTGCAGAGATGAGTTTCAGAGTCTTTGTTTACTGGAGGGCCTCCTCCAATTGCTATCCTTGGCCCATCCATCTGGGGTTCACCTGGGCATCTCCATTCCCACACTGCCCCCTTCCTGACTGTACAAGCAAAAGTCCCATAAAAGACCACCTTTGCCAGTGATCTGTCATTCCTTCCCTGATGTCAGTTGCCTTTTTTTTTAGATCCTCCCTGATGAACTGAAATCTGGCCCCAGGCACACACCATTTGTCTACACTCAGGCCTTCCCAGGCCTATCTTATTTTGGCATCTTTTCTTTGGCTTTAAAGACATTGCTGGTTTCCTGGAACAAGAAGGATCCTAAACACTTATCTCTCTAAACAATGTCCCTTGGAAGTCCTAACTTTATTTCTTCCTGCTTTGAATCTTTCTTCTGGGTTTTGTTTGTTTGTTTGTTTGTTTTGTTTTGGGGTTGAGTAAGGTGATTTCCTACAAATTTCTCTGAATGGATTCTGAAGACTTTTCAAGTACAAAGAATGTCAGGGTAGAAAGGAACATTGGAAGCCACCTTTCAGTAGAGCACCAAATGTCAAGCACTGAGGTCAGGTAATCATTCCAGGCATCCTTGACCCCTTGCTGATGGGGACTTCACTCTCCCCTGGGGCAGTGTGAAAATTGTGGCAAGTTCACCTTCATTGCTAGCTGGGCAATCTCTCCATTCTCTCATTAAGGTTCATCCAGCCTTGGTCTACACACTCGGGTGCTCCACAGAACCAACCAGATCCACTTTTACACAATGACCCAAGAGAATGCTAACAGCAGCAAGAAGGTGGCCCTGATCCTTCTCCAGGCTGAACCCACACAACACTTCTTCTAACATCTTCTCTGGTGCTATCTATTTAATATCCTGTTTACTCAGGAGCTTGCAAATCTTTAGCAGAGACATTTTTCTAAGGTTAAGCTCAAGTGTCAAAGGTTTCTTAGGTGAACACTTTGGTCAGCCCCCTCCAGACACTCTCATAACCTATCTTATCCTCGGATCTTCTGTGTTTTTGACATTTCCTCATAAACTATTTCACTTCTTCATTCCCTTTCTAAGTGGCATGGATAATGCTTTCTAGGGAACTTGGGGTTCCTGCCCAATGGTCTGAACAACACAGAAATGCATGTACAAACAAGAGCAAAAAATGGCCCCCACTGTTGGGTGGCCAGTATTTATTCCCATATATTTCCTGTTACTTTCCACACATTCAAGTTGGCCCAAGTATCCAGAGAACAATAAATATGGCAGCAAAGCACAATGAGCCCCTCCAACTGCATGATCCAACAGGCTCCATGCACCGATTTTATGGGGTCTTAATTCAGGACATTAGTCCTCACTTCCCACGTGGACTTGCTTCTTTCCTCATCAGAGCCCCTTCCTCATATTTTTGTCTTGGATTACATCTTTCACAAGGATAAGAACAGCCACACACAAAATTCCTTCTTAGCAACACACTGGCTAAGTCCACACTGAACTAATAGAAGTACTTTATAATTTACAATGGTCTCATTTTAAACCTCATAGCAATCCTGAAGAGTAGGTGTTACCCTCGTTGTATAGATGAGGAAACTGAGGCAGAACTGGGATCTTCTAACATCTTATCTGGAGCAATCTATTTAACATCCTATTTACTCAGCAGCTTGTAAATCTTTGGTAGAGACAGTTTTCTAAGGTTAAGCTCCAAGTGTCAAATAAAGAATGAGTCATAGAGAAAAGAGTAGAGGAATCTGGTTTCTATTTCTGGCTTTACTATAAATTAACTGATGGTTGACCTCTCTGGTCCTCAGTTTACTCATTCATAAAATAAGGAGATCGAATTAGACAATCACCAAAGTTCCTTCCCACTCAGCTGTCCTTTGTCTCCAGTCCTGTCTCTGCCATGTTGCTAAAATTAGGCAGAAAACATTGTTAAAATACCTTTCTTTTTTGTTTCTCATTTTTTTACGTTTCCCAGATTAGCTGGACAGTATTTGATCCACTATGTCAAGAAAGAAAGAAAAAAAAGACCATCTATTTAATAGTCAATTTTTTAGGCAGTCATTTTCTGAAATGAGCAGATCATTCTGGAAATAACAGCCAAAGGGTTGGACCTATGCAAGTCCTCATCCCAAGAAGGACCAGCTTTAGAGTCACATGTTCTTACAGCAGTGGTTCTCAACCCAGGCCACATCTGTCAATGTCTGGAGACATATTTGCTGGTCACAACAGTGGGGAGAGCTCTCACTGACATCTGCAGGGTAGAGACCAAGGATGCTCCTAAACATCTTCCAATGCACAGGACAATTCCTACCATGAACAGTCTTCTGATCTGAGATGACAACCATGTCAAGGTTGAGGAATGCCATCTTAATGAGCAAGGTCAAAGGACAGCCCCAGACTAATTCTTCAAGCTGAACGGGTCCACATGGAAGAACCAAGCTGGGTACATGTCAAAGAACCAAGGGTCCAAGCATCTCTTACCTTGCAAAGAAGGAAGCAGCCACCGAGGTGCCTGTGGAAGTCTCACTGGCCACACAGGAGCCCTGTGAGGCGGGGACGCTGCAGGCCGCTGG
This sequence comes from Marmota marmota marmota, assembly GCF_001458135.2. Classification (NCBI taxonomy): domain Eukaryota; kingdom Metazoa; phylum Chordata; class Mammalia; order Rodentia; family Sciuridae; genus Marmota; species Marmota marmota. The sequence goes on along the minus strand of NW_026000016.1, from coordinate 19,832,313 downwards.
CTTGTCTGCATTGTAGCGGTTCAGAGCTGCTTCTGTCAGGCCCTCCCGGCTTGTCTCTGTCATCAGCTGGGAGATCTGACAAGGAAAATGGATGTGGAGCTCAGTACCTGTGGCTTATTGCATTTTCTGACCACTGTCAGAATCTCTCTATTTGGGTGAGGGGACCAGTAGTGTGGGGGAAGGGAGAGGGAGGCAAGTGGGAATGGGTTCGCAAGCTACCTGCATTCAGTGACATGTGGGTGCTAAGGGATTCTGCAATTCTCCAGCATGTTAGTGAGGCTATCATCCAGTTTTCATTTAAAATAATGGAATAAAATAACCCCTGACATTGCAAGTTTCATTATGTCCACCATTTGGAGGGGAAGTGAAACATGAACCATTATCACATGCTCTTTGCAGCCCAAGACCAGAATGGTACCATCAACTAATGCTGATTTCCAACCCCAAGTGGCCCCAGATGCTCTCAAATGGAGAACTGGGCTAAAGGTATAGTTTGATTCAGGAAAAGGTAAGACTGTGTATGAAGAACCCAAGGAACTAAGCAAAATAGTTTTTGGTGGCAGTGTTTGTGGTCTGCTCTGGGAAGTTGGCAAAACAGGTGAATTTGAAAAGCAAATAAAAACAAACATCATTAACAAGAATTGCCAAAGGTCTTTATGGAGGGTTTAGATTTCTGGTTCATTAAAATAAGTGGCTTTCATTTTCTTTGTAACGATTGTGTTTATAACAGAAGTCCTAGAGGATAGCCCATTCTGTCTAAATTCCTATCATATGCTAAGAAGAACCACACTTCTGGGCGAAATGAGAATCTGGTAGAGAAGAATACTGTTGGAAAGTGCTAATCTCATGACAAATGTGATAATTACAGAGGCAAAGTCTAAATGTGCTATTCGAAAAACCTGTTCTTTAAAACGTCAGTCTACTTGCAAAATGAGAAAAATGTTAGTTTAAAAGAAAAGGAAACTTCTGTTTAAAAAAAAAAAGTCTTGAGCCCACTCCAACCCTTATATACCAAGTGGAAAATGCTTCTAATCACTTGGAAAATACAAGTGCAATAAAGCAAAGATCAGTAACAGTTTCCACTTTGTAACGGAGCAGGCCAGTAGGGCAGTGAAAGAATCCCATTTGTTAACCTTGGAACATAAAAACATTTGTACTTTTCATTATTAGCAGAATGGCCATTTACTCTGAGTCCCATTGACTCGAAACTTGCTCCGCTTAAATTCCTGCTCTTACTTGGAAAGCCCTGGCTCTGTTTGGCTGAAGTTCTGCCAGCGCACACTTTCTTATTCCCATTCATTCAGCGCATTGGAAAGAAACTTGACCCTCTGTAAGAGAAACTGGAGAGGAGGCAGCAAAGGCAGCTGGTCGCCCGGAGGACATTCCCTGCACTCAGCAAGGGCTGCTGACTCTGCAGAGGGCCCGTGTCACCTCCTCTACACTTCCTCTGCTGTCTGTGGCAGGAAGGGAAGGCTACCCTCCTGCCATTCCCCCAGAGGAAGGAGGCCGGCCAGAGGGGGGCAGCTGAGAATATGGTTATGAATACTATTATCCACATTAATTAATGTGGAGACTCAGGTGGTACAGGATGCCAGCCTATATAATGACCGTCCAAAACAAGTCCGCAAAATCATGGCACCGTTGTTTTTCAAAGAGCTATAATTTGGGCGTGGTATGTGGCTCAGGGGTAAAGCACTCTCTAGCACACGTGAGGTCCTGGGTTCCATTCCCAGTACAGCCAAAAAAGCCTGGTGGCACATGCATGTTATCCTCCAGGGACTTGGGAGGCCGAGGCAGGAGGATCACAAGTTCAAAGCCAGCTTCAGCAATTTAACAAGGCCCTAAGCAACTTAGCTAAACCCTATATCAAAATAAAAAATCAAAAGGGCTGGGGATGTGGCTAAGTGGGTAAGTGCCTGGTTAAAAAAAAAAAATCTACAATCTAAGGCATACATCTGATCTTGACACACAATGATATATTTGAAAAAAGTCAGTAAGCCAGGAAGTGAGTGTGCTTTGCAATTAGTGACACCTTATACACTTTAGTGGGTGTTTTCATCCGGTCTGTTGCTTGTGTCATTTTCCTTTCCTTACTGTATTTCCAATAGGGGAGAGAAAAATAGGATTCTTCTGCCTCAGTACGTATTATTGTCCTTAAAGGTGCCCAGCAAACCCAGAGAGAAGCCAGCATGTGTGTGAGGAACGGGAAGGCACCTCACAGAGGCACAGGCTTCTGAATGGTTCCAAACTCCGGAGTCTGGCCCAGGATGGATATGAACATCCTGCAGGATCATGATTTTTCAATAATGCCACTCGGCAAATGAATTTCAAGGCATAAGTTTCCTCCAGAGAGAGCTACTGGTTATCTTGTGCCAAGCAACATTGGGTCTTTTAAAGAATTGGGAATTTATGGGCATGGGACATTGGATTCTCAAGCCCACAAGTAGGATTATCCAGTAATTGATTGCTTTTAGAAGTTAGCATAACGGAATGCCTAAGAGTTAAGATGGATCTACAAGATCATTGTCTTCCAGTTCTTCTCTTTAGGTATCTGAGGACTGGAGGAGTGATCTGCCAAGTCATGCCAGTGCTCCTCCCTCCTCCCTTCTAGTTGACCCCGCTCTTTCCAATTAAAAATATAAATACATTCTCCTTCCTTCTAATTTAAAAAAAAAAAGCATATAGGAAAAAAAGTCAAATGATAATAAAACATGTGCAAGTGTATCCGCTACCATCATTAACAAATATTAACTTTTTTTTTATCTTGTAAGATAACCAAACACAAAAAATTGAAATTGAAACTAAAGCCCATGCCTCTGTGTGAGGCACCTTGCCAATCCCCACACATGGCCTAGTGGTTTACAGGGCACCTTCAAGGACAGCTGATTCGCACTGAGGCCGAAGAATTCTATCCCCATCTCTCCAGACTTGGGATGAGAAATACAGTAGTGAAAAGGGAACATCACAAACAGAAGACTGGGCGAGAGGCCCCTCCAGAGTACATAAGGTGTCAAAAATGGCACAACACACTCATTTGCTGGTTGACTTTCCTCACAGGTCATTGTGCATCAAAATCAGATGTGTGACTCAGATAATAGCTTCTAATATAAAAGTCACATGGCCCATCCTGCCCCTTTCCAGACACAGCCAGAATCACGTTCGTATCCTTTTCTGTGCACTCACACCCGCTCCCCCCAGGAATCAGACTGAGCTCATTTCGGAGTTTATTTGAATGGTCCCTACAGATTTTGTTCTGCTTGTTGCACAATGCAGAGATGGCATACCATGAGATGCCTACTTCTATAGACTCTTATCACCTAAAATTTCATGTTCTCTTTTGTACTTATACGTACTATCTCCTTCTAGGATTACAAACTTTCACAAAGAGTACACAACGTTTTGGCTACAGCAACTGCTAATTTATCTCCCCCTCATTCTGCATTCTAGGACCCTGGCCTCCCCCAAGGTCCTCAAACACACTTCCTGCTCCTCCTGCCACAGGGCCTTTGCACATGCTTTTATTCTCTGGAATACGTCAAATTTTCTTTCAGTGTCTGAACTTTGGATTATACTACACATCCAATAATAAATCATTTTTTCTTACTTTGCAGCATCATTTAGGCCTAGGGCTGTTTTGCCTACCACTGCATCCTCAGGTCAGCACAATGCCTGGCATACAAAGATACTCAAAACATATTTGTGGTATAACTCCAAGCTATTGATATTTTCTACTGCTCACATTTATTTGATTAAATCTTCTCTTAAATAAGAATACATTTCTTTTTAAAATTTCATTGTTTTGAACACTTGCTTACCAAGCATGAGGCTCTGGGCTCTATCCCCAACATCACAAATTAAAAACAAAAACAACAAAACAAAACAAAACAAAAAAACCTTTTTTTATATATTTTGTTGGACTCTTAGAATATGACAATATTTTCCCCCAACTCTATCGCTGCCCAAGTGAAGTAGATTTGTTCTACTATGTGATAGTTCAAGGATCAAGTGCTGCCCCACCTTGCAGTGTTGGGGCCAAACACACATGCTAGGCCAGGGTTCTACCACTAAGCTCCTCCCCCAGCCGTTTCTTTTCCGTCCACTAGTTCAGTTGTTCACTCATTCATATGAATAACTACACATTGGGTATTTGGTAGTGCCACTCTGGCAGGCAAAGGTGCAAACATTTCTAGGCATCTCTGATATCTTCAATATTTACTTCTTCCTTTTTTAAAAATTTTCTCTTGCAAGTTGTGTACAGTTTCCTGGCAGTCAATATCTATCTTGCTCAAATGTACACTACAGGACAGCTGGCCAAAAGCAATTTCTGTTACCTCTGCTTAGCTCATCTTTATAAAGAGGAGAGGAGCAGGGCTTGCTCTCAGTAGAAGCAGCTACAGATGCTTTAATTTAACAATTAACATTTTTTCAGCTTCAGATAATTAGTGAGAGAGAAAGAGCTTTGTTGCCAAATAAGCTCTCATCCTTCACCCATTTACTGGGATGTAGGCTTCTGAGTGCTAGGTTTTGATGGATACCTTCTTACCAGGATATTGTCTTGCTTGTCACCAAGATACTTGTGACCAAAAAATTTATTCTCACTCAACCTTGAAAACTAACCCTATGACCGTATCACAGGCTGTAACTAAATCATCCCATGAATCAAAGTAACAAAATAATTTCCTACTGGGTAAGATTCAGATAGGAAAGAACTGCTCTGAACCAAATTCTTTCTGTGGCTCTCTGAAACTGTGACAGCTTGTTCCTGGATTGGATGTACGTTAAGGCTAACGATCTGTATTTATGACAAATATATCACCATAAAGAGATGCCCTTACATCCGTCCACCCCTTAGCTGCTGATAACCACTTCCCCTTTCTTCCATTGGAAACAGTCAATACAAAGTTGTGTAGACAGGTCGGCTGCTCTTCCCATTTTACAGATGAGAATAAAAGAGGCTCAGAAGAGACAGACGATCTGTCTCAGGCTCACTCAGCCAAATGGGAATAAATACAGGCCTCTGATTCCATTCTTTTTGTTTTATTTTCCTTCCTTATACCACCTGACCTCAGTTACTGAGGTTTGTTTAATAACTTGAGGACCAGACAGATCCGGGGGAATATAGAAAGTACACTTTGCTTAGTGTCTGACTTCACGAGATTGGAAACAAGGCTAGACGGAGAAACTTGTTCTCAGCCCAAGACGTGTTCCCTCTCTCCAAAATGAAGATGTGTGTGGAGAGGCACTATCTCTCTGTAACTCAATAGCAGAGAGGCTTTCACAATGTGTTTTTAGCCAAATCTTTAGGTCAAAGAGAGACTCGGAAGAGTCAAGAAGGAACAAAGGAGTCCATGTTCACCTGCTCGTGGGGCAAGCAGTGCGGTGTCAAACCTGGGCCTGGAGGCCCGAGGAGGGAACAGGTCACTCCCAATGTGCTTCTGAAGGAAAGAGCCTGGGCCCCCTGGCCTCCACCCTGGTCCTATGGTAGGGGTGAAATCTCACCCACTGGGGGGCCCTTCATTCCTCAGCCTCCCTATGCCAGAGCTGGTTCTCAGGAGTGGAATTCTGAGTGGAATTCCCTAAGGAACCCCACAGTTTTTGTTCCTTGACACAGCACTCATGCGTCTTTTGGCTTCTAAATTTTTACCATATCAGTGGGGCTCCCCACATTTCAAGGGCCATCTGTGGAAGAGGGGCCTGCTTTTGCAGCTAGGTATAATAAAGGCACTATTCTGTCTGTAAAAATCTTCCCCAAAGCCTTGGGTAATCTATTTCCAAAGGGCCGGGCAATGAGTCTCCTGAGGCCCCCGACCCTTCTCCAGTCATTCCAACACCTCATCGCCTCGTGTCTGGCTCCCAGGCCAGGTGTGCGGCACACAGATGGGTCAGAAGAATGGGCTGTGGTGGATGCCCATGGGGCCCACACAGCAGTCCTAACAGGGCCATCTGCAGAAACTGGAGTCTAAGACAATGGAGCCATTTCACCAGGGAGGAAACTGAGGGTCAGAGAGCTTGTCACCTCTACAGGGAAAACAGGTAGCAAATGGAGGAGCCAAGATCAGAACCTGGATCTGAGTGGTTTGCATTCTGCACTCTGAACCCTGCTGTTCCATTTCTCTGCTTCACACCCCCCCGCCCCCCGCCCCGAACAGCTTCCTCACTCAGGCTCTTCTCACAGGCCCCTCCCTGCAGTCCACTATTTAAAAAGTCCCCAAGACAGCTGATGTCCTCATTGTGCATTGTGCAGCTTCACCGCACAATGCGGAATCCAGAGCTTCATTTTTAAAGGACTATGGTTTACCACTGCTTTGTAGACTGCTCCTAATTTATCTCTTCTCTGGCGATCCTAGGAAAGATATGTACTTCTTCCTGAGAAAATTCAGGTTCCAGACCTCAAAATATCCAACCAACATATCTGAAAAACCCAAAACCTGGTGGAAAGGATTCATTGTCAGGATCATGCATAGATGCCTTCCTCCTAGTCTAAAAGCCGCAGCTGAAAACTCACTGGGCGGTCCTGATCACAGACATGGGGGACCAGATTTTCACCACAGGATTGTTTTGGGTTTGGTTCTGATTAAAACCTGATTTTAGCTCTCCAGCTCGTTTACATGGGGTGGGGGGAACCTCACTACTTAATGGTATCTGTTACTTTCAAAACACCACATCAAATCCCGCTGGGAATGGCAGGGGGCAGTGGTAAATGAAATACAGGGTGGTAATAAAAGGAGCAAGGTTGAGGGGTGAGGTTGCACACGTGTGTTTGCACAGGTGCTGACACATGTGTATGTGGGTACCTGTGGGGTCCTCCTTGTATGTGACAATCCCACATGGCACTATGTGGGCAATGACCGCTGCTTCTCACAGACTTCGTAGAAATAATACGTCTCCATATATTTCAACCTTATGTATGATTCTTGTCCTCCAATCACTCTTTAAGGTTTTTGCACTGTCTCAATATGAGAAGCTCAGTACTTGTCCCCAAAGAAACAGTCAATCTTAAATTTGGTTATGATCTTGACCGCAGAATCAGAACTAAGGTTGCCTCCATGTTGCAAATTGCAAACTGTGAGCCATTGACCTTTAACTCCCCCACTAAAGAACGACTCTGAGAGCTACAGCATGTGTCAGCATGGGGGTTCATCTTAAATGGCATTATTGACCCAGAAAGCCACCTCCCTTTGACTCTGCCAAGAAAGCAGGGAACTCCAACAGTATCCATTTCCTATGTAGAGACATCTATGAACAGCAATTGCTTCCTATTCAGCCTTTAATTAACTATATTTAATGATACAATACTCCCCCCAAATCTCAGAAAATAGCATCTAATAACATTTTATCTTACACAATTAATGTCTCACTGTCTTGGGAGTCTCTTTTACTATTATTTGCTCCTTAGACTGATACTTAATGTTTTATGATTTTATAGACAGTAAGTGCTCAATAAATATGCTTGATCAATCTTAGCATAAATCAACTCAAAATTTTCTTGAAAGAGATCAGTTTGCAGCTCATTTTTAATCCTGGTGTTGTCTGAGGAAGCTTGTATGCTATCAATTCTTCGCTTTTAGGGAATTAAGACACTAGAATACATTTTCAAAAAGCCCATATAAACTGTAAATGAGGGAAGTATATCTGCAAAAGCAAAGAGTAAACAAGGCATCCTCAAACCAAAGATAAAACAAACTCCAGCTGATCATGCAGATGTCCCATGGCAGATGGACAGATCATAGAAAGCTGACCACGGTGAACAGAAACTCACCTTCCTCCCACATAAGCCTTATTCGGTTTTTACTCAGATCAGAAAGAGACAGAAAAAATTGTTTTACAACCTTTTCTTTATATGAGTCTTTGCTTTCATGGTAGGAATACGTCTCCATCCCCTTGTGGAGTCACTTGTGGGGCTGACTGTGAGTGCATCTGGCAGAGGGGGGCCCAGCACGGCTCCCCCCAAGGAGCAGCTGCCACTTTGCAACCCGCCAGACTCTTCCTTCAGAGCCAAGGAGAGCAGCTATGGAGGACTCTTGCTCTTGACAGCCACGGGTACATGTCTCTTGCTTCAATGCTTCTCCCTCTGGGGACTGAAATGCTTCATTTCACAAGTTATGTTGATTTCATCCTCACAGGCCGAGAAACAAAAGAAATGGCCCACTTAAGAGGGAAGCACTGGCACACTCCACCGGCAACCAGTCCATCCTCTGCAGTACCCATGTGTGTCAGTGTCTTCTGTGGACCCTGCTGCCCTCCATCCTCGATAACTGATGTCACTCAGCTCTTTTATTCCCATACTTTCTGCTCCTGAGATACTGGGACACCGTGCTTGTCCCTTCACCTGGAAACCAGAACAACTCAGAATTGCAATGCCGTGATTCAAAGGCAGGGTAGGCAGCGCTGCGCCTGCTTTCAGCAGGGTCTGTGATGGGGCAAAAGCCAACATCAGCAAGACTCATTTTGGTTCAGAAGTCTCAGAAAACATTGCAGCAAGTTCCCTATTTGCCGGGTCCTTTTTGCTTGAATAAAATGTACAAGGGCAATACAATGAATTTTCCCCTTTCTAAACATTATCTAAAAAATAACTACAGCTACAACACAGAACACACTGCATGATTCCACTTCTAGGAGGTATGTAGAATAGTCAAATCCATAGAGGTAGAAAATAGAACGGGGGTTGCAAGGGACATAGGGAGTAGGGAGTTGGTGTCCAGTGGGTCTGGAGTTTGGGTTTGGGATGACAAAGGTGCTGGAGGTATGTGGTGGTGATGGCCGCACAAGGAGAATGGACTTAAGACCACTGAACTGTAGACTCAAAAACGGGTAAAATGGTCAAGTTTAGGTCATGTATATTTTAGCACATGCTCACACACAAAACAATACTAAGGAGTTAATCCCTTTTAATTTGTTCCAGGAGGTCCTGCACCTGCTCTGCCATTTAGGGAGGTTATGAGGACTATGAATGAGGGGATCAGAGTCAGAGAAAATGGCCAAGAGCCTAGGGTTTCTGTCCTCCAGTGACTCTGATGTGTCTCTGCACATGGTGTGTCTTATCAGGGGTGGTCAGGGTGCAAAGTGACAAGACCCCAACTAGCCCATGCCTGAGGGCTACAGGAGCTGAGTCAGGCTGGGCCCTCCACAGAGGGAAGGAGGGGGAGGGGAAGTAAAGGGGGAGGGGAAGGAGAGGACGAGAGCAGGCAAGCTGGGGGGATCTGGGCTGAGGAAAGCTCCCACATGAACTTGACTCTCTCATTAAACATTATTTGATTTCTTTCCACTTGTGTAAATAAAATACCATCCTTTCTTATCTTCCCTCAAGCCTGCTAAGTCACACCTGAATAGCCAGCTAACATTCTTTTCATAACCTAGTATTCCAGATCCTTCCTTAGGTGCAGGGTTTACTCTTAGACATTTAAATAAAATTAAAAATAAATCAATAATAAATACAATTCATTTTCCTAGTGCTCTTGGAATGCTATCCTTGGCACACGGGTGGTGGCTTCCTAGACTGGAAGCTTGCCCCAGGCCTGGCCCTGTCCCCACAGCTCCGATGCAGGCACAAATCACCTCTAAGACTCTGAGTCTGTCCTTGGGTTACACAGATAAACTCCTCCCTGGGCTGATCACCCCCTCTGTCCCCAGCCAGCATCAACAGGCCAAGATGGGATTCGTATGTCCCAGGACTGGACGTTTGATTACCCTTATTATCTTAGCTTGGTTTGGCTATAAATTTTATTAGTGGCCATAAAATTATCCATCCACAGCATTTGACTCAGTGACCTCTTGCAAAAGAGAATTCCACAACCGCGACACACAGGGCCTACGAGGGTTGCCTTTTCTTCCCCCTTAATTTATAGCCTCACCTTCATCAGTGTTCCGCCCTATGTGATGAGACTGAGCAAATAGAAGAGGCTGCTCAGTTTCATGAAACCCGTTATCAGGGCTTAAATCTGGCCCCTCAGCACCTGGTAACTGTTTTCTTTTATTCTTTGTTTTGCTAGAAGGTAAAAGGGCAGGGCCACCTCTCTGCTTGGAAAAATGTGAGGCAAAGGGCTAGCTGCATTTCTATTTTAGACTCCTCCCTTAGATTTTGCAGTTCCAGCATATGCAGCCTAAGGCAGAGTTCAAATGTGTTTTTTAAAGAACCTTTTTTTTTTTCTTCTTCCTGGTACTAGGGATAGAACCCAGGGGCACTTACCACTGAGCTACATTCCTAGCTCATTTTATTTTTTATTTGAGACAGAGTCTCACTAAGTTGCCCAGGCTGGCCTCAAACTTTCGATCGTCCTGCCTCAGCCTCCTGTGCAGCTGGGATCCCAGGCATGCACTATCACACCTGGCTTAAACAATCTCTTATAAAACAAAGGCTAACGTCTAATCATCAAGTTTGGAGTATTTCTTCTACGAGCATATTTTAATTCACCTTGTAGTCATGCTCAACTGTGATACTTTGAATACTTAACCTTCAGTTATGTTTTGCAGGGTGGCTTCAGTGACATATTCAAGGACATATAAATATTCAAGGAGTCCAGTTGATGTGAAAGAGAACTTCAGCCTGAGAGACCTTTAAGGAAGAAACATCAAGTGTCCTCATGGATCAACATTTTAATAATGATCATTTTGAGTGCTTGCCATGAGCTATGTTACAGGCATTGCCACATTTAACCCCAACAACCCTATGAAGTTGGCATCACTGTTATCAAACTCTGTCAGTCACATGGAGCAGGGACCGCTTTGGGGCTTGGTTCCCTTCTCTCCTTTAGTTTACACTGTGGGGATTGGGCCCATCATCATCTAAAGAATGTACAGCTCTCTAACTATGGCTACCCCCTGCAGGAGATGGCTAACGGCCAACAATCTGATAAAGAAAAAAGGGATCATTTGAATAATTTCTCAATATGCACTAAAAGGCTCTCTCTACCCAGTGTTTTGTGACTTTTATGATCAAATGAAAATAAAGTCAAATGGTCTGAATCTTAATGTAATTTATTTCATTACCAATTTGCAACTGAGCAAACTCAGGCTGAAATCACAAGTCTAGTCATCTCAGCCCCGACATCAGGGTCAGACAAGAGGCTATTTCCAGGTCAGCTCCCAAAACCTAGGAGGAGAAACCCCTTTCTTAATATTCTCAATCACTTGGGTCTGCTCTTCTATAGGGGAAGGTTACCAAGGTTTTTCACCCACAAATGGTCAACTGAGCCCCAGGAAGCATGTCCTGACCATTCTTCCCAACACTGAATGATCAGAGCCTCCATACATTCCTCAAACCTGTCATTATGATACCAGAGCATCTGTTTTAATGTGGGGGTCCTTTTTTTTGGTGTTGAGTATTGGCCTGTGCAATGCTAGGCACACCCTTTATCACTGAGCTAACCACTCCCCAGCCACTCTTTCATTTTGTAACTGCCTGTCTGTCCCCAGTCTCTCTCCCTAACAGGAGAGTAAGTCCTTAGAAGCAGGAAATGTATATGTCTATTCTCCTCAGTATTAACAACCCAGGACAGTGTCTAGATATGGGAAATATCTAATAAATTACATTAATGCGTTAATTAACAAATACATGCACATGCAAGTGAACTTAATCTAGCTGGTTTGGAATTGCTGGAATTTTATTTGTTTTAAGCGATGAAAGGTTATTTTCATTTGGTTTTAAAAAATTATGGGCACAGAAATCTTTCTTTAATTAAGTGCTTCAGCACATACTGAGCTCAATACAGTGTTGAATGGCTGAAGTGGGGGAGAGAAAGGGAAAACAAGAAAGAGAGAGAGAAAAGGACAAAAACAAAAAGAAGGATTTTTTTTTCTCTGCTCTGCCCCGACCCACCTGCATTATAACCACTAAGATAGGATGCTCCAGTTGGAGTCAGATGGACCAAACTGAATGATCAGTGTCTTCCCAGTGCCTGGCAAAGGGTATGACAGGTATCAGGAAGGAGAGAAAGAAAGATAAAACAACCCCCATGCAAGGATGAAAATAGGAGAGGAGAGGTAAGTAATTTTTCCTCTCCACCAGCTGTAGTGTGAGCATGTGACAGCCATGGCTGGAGAGCAGGAATTCTCTGGAATATGGAGCCAGGGATCATAAGAATACAGTTTCCCGGAACATTCAAGCCCAGAGGCTGATGGCCCACCCCTCTGCCCCAGTTTTTCTTTATACTATACTTAAATTTCAGAGTCATCCTCTTTCCTTTTTCCATTAAACAAACAAACAAACAAACAAAAAAACCAGTCCTAGCCTTTGAAGAAAGGGCTTGGACTCTCTGAATATCTGAATACTTGCTTTATGTTCCTTTTGCAGAACAGCATTGTTTATTAGTTATGCTGCTAAGGGTAAACACAATAAGATTAAGAAACTGAACATTAGATTAGCTGGAACTGATGTAGCATTTAATTCTAATACAGATCCTGGCCTTTTCCATCTACGTTTAATCTGGTATTTTTTTCCCCTCTGGATGAAGGGCATCACCATGCATCTCTAAGAGGTCATCTCTTCCCAGGGTCTATGTCACTATTCTTCATTGAAATCTTGGGTAATTCTTGAAAACTTTTCAAGGCAGTGCATTGTGATCTGGAACTTACAAGGTGCATTCCTTGTAGGCATCATCCCACTTCCTCATATTTGTCTTAAATTCTTGTGCAAAAACATAATGAGGGGTCTGTAGACCACACTGGGCTGTAAGTGCAGAATGGCCAGTAAAGTAAATGCCTAGGCAACCTTGCATTCGGGGCAAAGGCAAGAAATAGTATTGGACACTTATCAACAATAACATATATGCATGCAACACACATGTGCATGCCCACACGTACACACACACATACACACACACACACACCAGATGATGCTGGGGATGGCAGAAAGGAGAGCCTGTACAAGACACAGGGGTGAATGAGGTCTGTTTTTACTGGAGCTCAAACACCAGAAACCATGAGAGCACAGTTCTACAGGGCTCAGATCAGCCAGGGAAAGTGTTTTTCCTTGTTTGGGTTTCTTCAAAGAAACTGACAGCGCTGGGACTGGCTCTAGATCCCATGATTTTCTCTGCTCTGCCCCGACCCACCTGCATCACAACCACTAAGGTAAGATGCTCCAATTGGAGTCAGGATGGACCAAACTGAATGATCAGTGTCTTCCCAGTGCCTGGCAAAGGGTATGACAGGTATCAGGCTCTCTGCAAATGCTGCATTGAAGAAGAACTAATTCTGGGCTTGGCTCTGTTGGAATAACATAGGAGGGTTTGGGAAAGTCACTTCCCCTCTCTTAGCCCTGATTTCCCCAGTGAAGAGAACTTGAGTGTCTGGGATGAAATGAGATAATGCAGCCCAACGTGCCCTGTGGTTCTGAAAGTCATAACCAAATATAAAACAGGAACATTTAGAAACATCCTTATTATATCTTTAAAATATGTCCCTAACTTAACATTCAAGTGAACTTTATGAGAACTCTTACAAACATGTCTATGACAAACAAAAACACTCCCCACCACTGCCCTAAATAACTGACGTTGAACAAGGAATTGATGTAGTTCAGCGTCAGCTCATTGTCCCAGAGTAATGCACTGGTTTATATGGCTCCAATTTTGACTTAATCTCATATTTTCTGTTTACTGACTACAAAAATGCCACATTCTACACAATCCAGGAAAAAAAATGGATCTGGAAAAGCCCATAGATGTAGTCTAGGATAAGACAGCAGAAATTCTAAAGAGGTTGAAAATTTCAGTAATACAGTGGAGTATCAGTCACTATAGTTTAGCTAGGCCATGGGCTCAGTTTTACCCAGATGACCCACTGTGGAACCCTTAATACCTCCCTGCATCTTAGCTTCCAAAATCAGAGATACATCATAAGGAATATTAGCTACAAACACTCTCAAATATCCTCCTTGTCAAATAAAAATGGCATGAGAGTCAAAATCAATGCTTTAAAATTCTCTTTGCAAACTTGCACACAAGTAGGCAAGCATTCATAAGCTGACCTTAAACAGTCTGCTGAAGATGTCTGGAATTGTTCTGTGTAATCCCCATCTGAGTTTAGAATCCCTTCCTCTACAAAACTGGGATTTAAGCTTTCACACTATTCCCACACATCCAGAGAACAGCTCATCAGAGTTGCTTACTAGGAAGCTCTGGATCACTAATCATAATCAGGATTGATTCTAATTTTGTCACCAAACCCATGATATTTTGCAGCTGATGGTATTCTAAATAGGGTCACCTAGTGGATCTGGATTATTAATAAAATATATTTATTTACATGTGTTTGTTGCCATTTCGCATTTCATTAATAAAAATAACATTAAGAATGCTTTAGATATTTAATGATATGTGGGGATTCCCTAATTCCTTCCTTCACCCCAAGTACTCAATTGCTGAGAGCCATAGCCGAGTCCGAATGAAGCATGGCATTTTTGCCAGAACGGACTGGTTGAGAGGTGACGCCAGCAAGCCATTGAGATGATAATGGTTATGTTAAGCTGTGTATATTAGACCCCTGCTGTCCACCTCAGCCTGCTACTTTGGAGTTCTCGCAGGGATTCCCGGAGAGTTCCCATTGGTTGGGGAAGTGCCGGAGAAGGGATTTCCGCTTGGTGGTTCCTGGAGGAGCCGCATGGGTGGCATTCAGGAGAGTTCCCGGGGAGCGTGTGTGGAGTGTGCTGGTGGAGTTCAGAAATAAAGTTTGTTCTTGCTTCAGTGGCTCGTAATTTGTACCCAGCCAGACTGCGGCACTCAATTTTAGGAATATTTAAAAATCTTACCCCTCACGAGTTATAAAACAAAATTCCCAAGTTAATATTTTGTCTTTGTCCAACTTCAAGTCTATACAATTTTAACAGCATTCCCCCACACTGATTTTTGCATAATTAGCAGAGACAAAGATTTTCTATGTGAGTTGACACCAGACAATTGTAAAGTCTCATCATGTCTTTGCTAAATAAATATTCTTCTTCTTTTTTTCCTGTTGTGGTTGTAACATTCCATCCAGTGTCCTAATTTCTTCACTTGGTGGTTCCACTCAAATTTCTTCTCTGTTCATCTAAGATGTTGCTTTTTTCTCTTCTATTGTGTATGTTATAGCTTTCCCCAAAGCTCAGCTATACTTTCCACTTGTTGGAACTTTATAATACGGGTCAGGCCTCGCAAAGTCAATACCAACTAACTTATTGTGAGCATATCTAACTAGACTCCCTGAGCTAACAAATCAGAGCCAGCAAGATTGGCATTCCCCAACACCTCAGGGACCACAGCCAGCATGCTTTATTCTCAAACAGAGTTGGAACTGGGAGTTCATCTCTTCCATATCTGCCCTTTTGTTACAAACCTTGAGTCCCTGGAGCCTGCTATTTAAAACAGAGCTGATCTTTTGGGATTCTTGTCTTTCATACACACTTGAAAAGCTATTCATCTAATCCTGAGTTAAAAGACTCTCAAGCTGCATTTTAAAAAATCCATCTTGTTGCAAGTTCCCCAAACTGAATTATTCTCTTAACAATCTTTTGAGAGAAAGCAACACCTTAGCTAAGTCTGTTGTTTCCTTACCCCCCATCCCCAGACCATGATTCTATTCTTATCTCAAAGTGACTTGAAAGTCTGAGGCACTTCCATATATGTAGGGCAATCATACAAACAGGGCCAAGTTTTCAGATCCTGAGGCTGGAATCAACCAGGCCATCTCTGAAAGAAGCTGATGGCCCAAAATGGCAATTTCCAATACAGATTGGGAATTCACAACACTCATAGCAACTCTTTGTTAGCGCAGACAGCAACATCTCCATTTTGGAAGGTCCGTTCCATGAGGGCAAGAAATAAATCTTGCCTTTTGGAGTAACTCTAATGACCCTGAATAGTCCTCTTGGTGTTAAGTATTAAAAACAATGCCATTAGAATTTGTACAGGGCTCGCCACAAGCAGAATCATAAAACATCACCAAGAGTGAAAAGACACGTACTCATTTTGTATTTAGCTGAGGATGTAGTTGATTTTATCCCCTGAAGCCTGAGATGAGGCCAAAATAAACACACACACACACACACACACACACACCCCTAAATTGTCCTTCCAAAAGAGAACAAACTCAAACAATGTCTCTGAGAGAGAATGAAAACTACTCCTCTTGAGGGGAAAGAACACTAAAAAATATCATTTAAAATATACAAAGACACATCTGAGAATCAGTTACAGGTCCACTGAGTAAATATGTACAATTAAGAACCTCAAATTAGATTAGTCCTAAAAGGAATATAGTCAAAAAGTGGGAATGGAAGTTTTGAAGGCACCTTTCTTCTCTACACCTGTAAGAACAATACAAGTACACAAGTTGACCACAGTGACTCTAACATACAACTACTGAAAGGAGGAGATGGACCAGATGCCTGGGAAACTCTTCTCAAAAGCATAAATTTTTTGGCCCAATGCAGGGGTACACACCTGTAATCCCAGTGGCTCAGGAAACTGAGGCAGGAGGATCATGAATTCAAAGCCAGCCGCAGCAAATGTGAGGCACTAAGCAACTCAGTGAAGCCCTATCTCTAAATAAAATACAAAATAGGGCTGGGGATGTGGCTCAGTGGGCGAGTGCCCTTGAGTTCAATGCACAGTACCCCCACCACCGCCTCAAAAAAAAGGTCTGTTTTTTTTTTTTTAATGTATAAAGGCTTCTAATGCTAGAACTTAAACTAGCATAACCCTATAATCAAAGGTTGTAATTTCATTAATGTCTCGGACAGAACTTAGCCCAGAATGAACCTGGCACATCATGCATGCCCATCTTCTCAGCTGATTTCTGTCTAAGGCAGCCTTCAGCAATAACATATCTATGACAATCATGTCTTTCATTTTTTCAAGTTCATTCAACTTAAAATATTTTGTGTTATTGTCCCCTGAGAACATTTACACATGTCAAATCCTATCTCCTGTTTGTTGGTTCAGGAATCATGCTTACTTGATGATCAGTTTTTATTGGGAAGGAAAAGGCAGTATTTATGAAAGTGCTTTATCTTCAAATTCTGGGAGGGGCGACTTTTCTCCAATCCAGGTCACCATGTGGATCCTTTGCCACATTCAAGGGTCAAACATAAAAAGGCAGTAGTGGGAATGAGAGGCGTGGGCTCTCTGTCCTGCGAGCCTGCCAAACCCTGCAGACAGGAGAGACTCAGATGAAGGCACCCAGTTTAAAGGAACTTTGTTCTGTTTGTGCTTTGTTTAAATCCCAGAGTGGGAGATGACCCACAATAAGCCACTTGAACCTTTTTTCTCTGTAATTCTCCAGTTGAAATACAGTATGTGGGAGTTCTTTCAATAGTAGTTATGCAGGCCTTTTCAGAGACTAAATTTGAATACTCCACAGTTACCAATTGGGACTTGGAGCTGCCCAACAACAGCTTGAAAAAACTAATGGCACCCCTTGCCAGCCTTGCCCTCCTTCATTTTTGGCGGGCCTTCTGGGGCCTCCCAACCTTCCCAGCCCACTGCCAGGAGCCCCCGCCCTCCGAGACCCGCCCCTCTTCCCTGTGGACTGCTGCTATTTGCCATTGCTTATCTATTGGAAGCTGAAGTAATAAGAACAAACTTAGCTAAACTAAATTGGTCCTTTGTTTGCCATTATCATAAAAATTTTATGTAGGAACTAATAAAAACATGCTTTACGTGCACAGTTACATGGGTTTGCTCAGGCAATAATATCCAGCAAGTTATATCCATAAATCCAGTTATAGACACTTAGGAATAAATATTTTATCTTTACCAATGTTTCTGTTTATTGAAAGGAAGGTGTGAACACAGAGTCGTACGGCTGATCTGTGATTTTTAAGGGCCCTTAAGTCCCCTGCAGGCTTCTCTGTGAGACCAGAAAGGTCCTTTCAGAAATTTCTGGGTAATTTTCCCAATTCTTTAGCCTCTTGAAAATTCTATATTAATCAGACCTCCTACCCATGTAAATGGAAAGCAATTTAACAAAAGCATTTAAAAATTAGTCGTTTTTGAAATGAGTTCAGGATTTTCTTCAAAATTTTTAAGGCAAACAAAAAGACTCCATTCTCTTCCCAACTGGGACCTTGGGGCAGATTTACAATAGATTTAATTAAAGAAGGCTGAATGAAACCCAAATCCAACAACAACAACAACAACAAATAGGATCACTGGATATTTAGCTTTCCCTTCAGTAATTCACTGTAAAATACATGGAATGAGTTGAGGTTTTTATTCTGTATTTTCTTTCCTTCTAGTGGGTGAGCTTTCCAATAGACATATAATGGGGGCCACAAATGCAAGCCTCACGTGTTTCTTTGAATTTTCTAGTAGCCACATTTAAAAAGTGTAAAGAGCGAGCTAAAATTGATAACATCTTATTTAATCTAATATATCAAAAAATATCATCATTTCAACATAAAATCACTATTTTAAAACTTACTACATTCTTTTTCACAGACCAAATCTTTGAAATCTAACATGCATTTTACACTTACACCATAATTCAGTTCAGACTAGCTGCATCTCAAGTGCTTAACACCCATGTGTGCCTCGTAGCCACCATTACATAACACATATCTAAAGAATCTTCAACTAGACAAGGGAAATGTGATTTCAAACTAATTTCACTATCTCTGTGACTTTTTTGGTTTTGCTTTTTGTTTTTGGTGGTACTGGGGAGTAGGATCTCATGCATGGTAGGCAAGCACTGTACCACTAAGCCACAACCCCAAGCCTCTCTGTGACTATTTTGTACTCTGTGGGCACACCTTCCTCAGGTTATACTTATGAATTCAGAATGTTATAAACTCAGAAAATATTTAAGTAAAATTAAATTAAAGTCATGTTATTTTAAAAGTCCATGGGGGGCGGTCTATAATTTATTGTTAAATAAGTAAAGGTAAAATAAACCAGTTGAAAAGGAGAAATACTTAGGAGAGTCAAAAAGAAAGGCTTTGTCAACAGTTACACAGAGGTGGATTAGAAAAGGTTACAGATCTGCTCTTCTCCCAGCCTCTGCAGCTTCTCAAATGCAGCCCACAGTGAAGTCCCTTCCATATAAAATTATACTCTCAGAACATGAGAAGCCATTTTCTTTACATTTAACATTTTTTTTCCCTAAAGAAACTATGTACCAGACTTCTGTGACCTTTTTTAAAAATGGCATCTTCTATTACTCTTGCATTATCCCCCCTCCCCCCCTTTTTTTTAGAGTAGACTCTAAGGAAGACCTTCATAAAGGGCATTTTGAAAGCCAGGAATTGTAGGGAGAAAGTAAGGGACAGAGTGTTGGTACTGTAAGTAACTCTGATGTTTATTTTCTTGAAGTAATCTTTGGCAAATTATTTGGCTTCTCTGTGATTGCAACAATTCTAGGTCTGTATTATGTTTTGCAAGTGTTAGGCACATTTTTACTTGATGTGTTATTATATTTAATAATGCATATTGATGCGTGTGAAGCAAGTAGTTCTGTAGGGCAGGGACCAGAATTGCTGAATATACCCTTTACTGAGCTAACCAAAGCACTGCCTGCATAGAAATGCTTAATTACCACATGTGTTGCTGTTGAATCATAAAATGCATGTGTAAGTGCTGAGATAAGGACTCTGGGTAAATGTAAGGCATTTCTGTTTCTAGATTTATAAGAATCTGTTGGTTTAATATAAAACAAAGATTTTTAAAATAATCTGTTCTCCCTTCAAGGATAGTCCTTTTATTTATTTATTTGTTTGTTTATTCTGATTTGTTGTACATGACAGCAGAATTCATTTCAATTCATAGTACACATATACAGCACAATTTTTCATGTCTCTGGTTGTACACAAAGTAGAATCACACCATTCGTGTCTTCATACATGTACTTAGGGTAATGATGTCTTCTTGACAGTAGATCAGACTGACAGCAGGAGTTTGAGAAAGATCCTAAAGGATCTGATCTGCTTCTATGTGTTTTAAACTACATAAAGACAATCATGTGTAAAAGGCACACCTCCAAAACCCTCACCCTCCTCCCTCCCAACCTACATATGAAAACACTTTCCACAGAAAGGAAGGGGCATGGACTCCAGAGAATATAACCCTGGTTTTCAAGGGAATGAAAGGATAATTGTAAGTGAAATATGCCCTAAGATCAGAAGTATTTCTATTTAATGATTTAGAATAAGTTACTAAAATGACCAAGAACTAATATTGTCACTGCTAAAAGATCTTCAAAAAGCGATATGATGATTAAATGCAATCTGATCCTGGAATGGACCCTGTACTAGAGGGGAAGGAATGCTATAAAAGGGACATTATTGGGTCAAATGGGAAAAAAATGGAGTATGGATGATAGATTATTAAAAGGTATCCATCAATGTTAATTTTACTGAAGTTGATCCCATATCCCAGGAAATATGCACTGAAGTATTTAAGGATATAAATCATGGTATATACATCTTACTCTCATATGGTTCAGAAAACTATTAGTAGGTAACTGGGTACAGGGAATAAGGTGTCCTTTATACTTTTTATTTTTTTAGATGACGTTTATACTTTATATATTTTTATTCTTGCAACTTTTCTGTAAGTTAAAATTTATTTCAGAAAATATGTATGTACACATGTATGTACATATATGTATGTTCATGTGTATATTCTAATTCTCTTGGAAATAGATAAAAATGGTGGGGAAAAAAATTTATTTCAAGCCAAATGTCCCCTTTAGGACTACACAGGATAATTCCATATCTTTCTACCTAATGTCCACTCTAGAATTTAATGTAGAAGATGTCAAGTAAAGATTGGTTCACCTCTAGTAGAAAACTTGCCTCTCATCAACCCATGGCTACACTGAGAGCTTGAGTCTCTCTGCCTGACCTCTCTCTAAAAGAAGCAGGATTTGGAGCATATCAACCAAGTGTCTGCCTCCTCCTCTCATTTCCATAGATATGCATCTTCCCTGTTCATGGTTCAAGTAATCCTTACCGTGGCCCTGAAAGCTGTTAAGACTCCCAAGAGGAGAGGACCTCAAGCTCCATGATCCCTGGCTGCCCACACCATCCCCCAGCAACCAGGATTATTTTATCAAGGGTCAAGGCACCTATGGGAATCACCTGGGTCACAGGGTAAAGAAACTGGTTTGTGAAGGTATTTTTATTGCCTTTCCTCTTCTCACCCCCATTGACTCTGAAACAACTTAATCCTTCAGTTTAACATGGAAACTTCCAAACAGAAGACAATTATGGAGGCCAACAAATCCATCTCTGTCTTCTGATGCAGGCTATTTTTCAGGGTGCTCAGTCTCTTTTGGGATTTCCCACATGGGAAGCTCCCTACTTTGCAAGGTAATAGATCCTATTATTGGAGAGCTCTGATTGTTAGAAAGTTATCTGTGAGTCAACCAGAAACTTGTCTCCTTTGGGACCTCTTCCATATTCCTTGATAGAGCAGGTACATAGAAAAGTTGGGGAGGAATCAACCAATCAATAGACATTAGGTGTTATTCTGTTCTCAAGAGCAGTAAAAAATTATGCCCATTTTCTCTTCAAACTACAGTTTCTCAAGTATTTGAAGACACATTCATGTTCTATTTCCTCTAATTCAGCCTAAAATCCCTTATTCCCCTAATCGTGGCTCATATTACACCATTTTAGTTTTTATTATTTATTATTTAGGATAGAACCAGTATCTTGCATATGTTAGGTGAAGGGCTCTTCTGTCACTGGGCTTCACCCCCAGCTCCTACACAGCTTTTAAAATGTGGTTAATTATTGTCATTGACCTTCCTTCACTCATTCACAACCATTCATTCACTCAGTTATTTGATTCCTTTCCCAAAGGGATTTGTAGGTTTTAAAAGGGGACAAATAAAATAAGATTAATAAAATAGATATGAACACAGGAAAACAGAATTGAGTGGAGAAGCCTAACATGCCAAACAAGAAGTTTGTATTTCTTCTAATGATTGGTTACAAACTTGATTCTAATATTCCTGGCACAAAGGTAAATAGGGAAACATGAGCTTCATGACTCCTTATTAAAAGGATGAAAAAGACAAGTTTCTCAAGGAAGGACAAGACTAGTCCCCCAATAATGCATAGCCAGTGTCTATTCTCGCATTTCACAGCAAATGCTAAAGCAAAATTCAAATAGTTGTTTCTTATCATCATTTATGATGAAGGTGT
Source organism: Marmota marmota marmota (assembly GCF_001458135.2). NCBI lineage: Eukaryota > Metazoa > Chordata > Mammalia > Rodentia > Sciuridae > Marmota > Marmota marmota. The sequence goes on along the minus strand of NW_026000016.1, from coordinate 19,810,193 downwards.
AAAGGCATAAGATTAAAATCACATTTCAGGGTGATTATAAAAAGGTTTAAGTTGATTTCATTTAACTGTATAAATATTTTCTTCAGTATTTTAACTTTACTCAAAGATGTAATTTAAGGAGAGGCAAGTGTGGTGTGCACACCTGTAATCCCAGTTACTAGGGATGCTGAGTCAGAAGGATCTCAAGTTCAAAACCAGCTGGAAAGCATAGCAAAAACTGTCTCAAAAAAATCATAAGTAATTTGTTAATCATCCTTTAAAGGACTGTCTCTTAACAAAACAGCTTCCATCCTGAGATTTTGAGCATTAGAGAGAAAAATATTGCAAGATTATTGTCTGTTGTAAGAGTATGAAGTATATTGATCCCATATTTTTAATTAAAGTGGCTTCATAAATAAATTTTGGAAACCAGATGAATAAAAGGTAAAGTTCCTATTTTGTTGTAAAAAGAAGGACCCTAAAGAGAGATATCACAATCCAGCTGTCAAACAGAAATAAGTCCCAGGGTACTTACTCATAAAGCCAGGATTTTCTGCAGGACATTGTTTTGGGAGGGCAAATTGTCACAGTTGTTAATTTTTACAACACCACTGCTAGGTAAAAATTGTTTCCTCTGTTCTACAGATTAAGAGGCTGAGGCCCAGAGAAGTTTGCCAAAGGTTACAGAACTGGAAATAGCCGAGGAAGGATATAAATGTCAGGCTGTCTGGCTCCAAATTTTGTCCTTTGATCACAGTATCACCTTCCTCCATCGAACTTGCAGTGTGGTGAATAAACGCAACGTCGTATTGGTAAGTAGATATGACTTTGGAGCTTTGGGGACACATCAAGCTGCCCCAGAGTAAAGCCAAGTTGGGTAATAATATACTGGTAAAGATTTTAAAATGAACTTTCCTTGAAGAAGTGCACTGATTTGTAGCATTTACTTACTTCCAAGGTATAAACTCTTGTGTGGCATATGTGAGGACTCCAGCACACCACTGCATCTAGAGGACATGTCCCAGAAATAGTGCTGTAGCTTGGCTCTTGATTGTCCCCCAAAGTCCCACATGTTAAAGGTGTGATCTCCTCCAGCCCGTGGCACTAGAGAGAGGTAGGGCCTGATGGAAGGAAGTTAGGTCATTAGGAGTGTGCCCTCAAAGGGGATGTTGGGACCTTAGCCAATTCCTATCTCTATCTTGGCTTCTCAACTACTTTAAAGAGAGTAGCTTGCTCCACCTGGTGCTCCTAGCTGTAATGTGCTGCCTCACCACAGGCACAAAATTTGGCAACGGGTCTGCCTCACTATGGGCTGAAAGCTCCAAAACTGCCAACCAAAACAAAGCTTTGCTTTTTTTTTAAGTTGACTATCTTAAGTATTCTGTTACAGTAATGCAAAGCTGACTAACACAGGTAACATCCCCAAAAATCTACTTGGTACCTGGTTGCTCCTCGGTAAACAGGGAAGCTTCCCCTTTTCCTCTACCATCTCCTAATTTGTCTTTTATATATACGTATCAGGTAATATGAGCTATAATCTGGCAAAGGAAAGAGGAAGAAGAGACTGGACCATATATGAACCAAGTCAGGTTAAATCAAGACCCAAGGACAGTTCCCAGAGCACCTTTAAAATATGTGGGTCAACTTAAACATGTATCTAGAAGATGGAATAAGGGATGAATAAATGCTTATTACTATCAAAAATGCACAATCTCTTTAATGCATTGCTTATGCTATTTCAGTTGTGTGGCTTGTCTGATACACTATTTTGGTTGAAATATATAAAGAAAACCTTCCCTAATACAGACATGTAGTTGGAAAATAGAGGAACATTTTAGTAGCCTTTTTAGATGATTATGAGTACTCTTATTGACAAGTGGTGGTTTCTTAAAGATGCACTGAAATGAGCAATCTAAAATTATATTAATAAACTTTTAGTACTCTACTGTACTAAAATCCATTAGGCTACCTGGCATCTGGAATGGATCTTATGTATAAGATTTGCAACAGAGTGCACAGGTCATTTGGAAAATATTGGTTTATTGAGTTATACACAGATTACAGATCATTGACACATTCCATGATATAGTAACAATAAATTAATAAATCATATCACCACTAATCTTATCAAAAAAGTATTTTAGGATAGGAAAGTTTTCAAGGTCATGGTGGCAGAGTCAAGTTTCCAAAATCTGATCTTTCAACTGAAAGCTCAAATTTTATGATTGATAAACCAACGCTGTTAGTTGTTTTTAAGTGGTAAGCTCTTCCATTCCTTTTTGAGAAAAACCTCTCTTCAAAATACCCACATCTAAATAATCATAGTTTGTCTGTCAGTTATTCTTTCAAGTAAAAATGTACTTAATTAAAAAAGTCTAGTAACAAGTTGCCAATTCAGGCGATCACTTTTCCTTGAGACTACTGTCACATGATCTAAATGCTTCACATTTCAACACATATTTCCTGATTTAATAAAATTAGTCATTTTTTTACTGTTTTATCAAGGAAATTCTTATGTGCAACTATATACTTCTTACAGAAAATTCCACATGTGTGACAATTCAGAGTACCCTGACCAGCTTAGTCTGGAGTCGCTGCCTTGATCTGTGCTGAGTCAGTGGTTTTATCCACCATTGCCTCTGCACCATCTGAACAACGTCAACACAGCAAAAAACACAAATAATTCTAAGTATTATATGAAAATAGGGGGTTTTGTGTGTGTGCATTTGTTTGTTCGGTGGTGGATCAGAACCCCGAGTCTCACACATCCTGAGTAAGCAAGTGCTCTACCATTGACCTACGTGGCCAGCCCATGAAAATAGTTTTGATATCATAAACCCAATGAAAAGGTCTTGAGAGCTCAAATGGTCCATACAGCACATTTTGAGAACTGCTGTAAGAGGAAATCAAAAACTAAGCAAATCAAGAATTGGCAACCTGGGGCTGGAGATGTGGCTCAAGTGGTAGCGCGTTCGCCTGGCAGGCGTGCGGCCCGGGTTCGATCCTCAGCACCACATACAAACAAAGATGTTGTGTCTGCTGAAAACTAAAAAATAAATATTAAAATTCGCTCTCTCTCTCTCTCTCTTAAAAAAAAAAAAAAAGAATTGGCAACCTAAGAATGTGATGATATAGAAATAAATACTAACGATGCTTGAAAAAGCAGGAAATGCCCCACACATTCCCAATGTTGGAGGGGTACCTTTCACATCAAGTTGTGTCAAATGATTTCACTCTAAGTGATGTGCATGCATGACTTTAATTTTAAAAGTAGAAACATATTTTTAACAGATTTAAACTTTGTTTTAGTTAGTTTATTTGCTGCTGTGACCAAAAGACCTGACAAGAACAATTTAAGAGGAGGAACAGTTTATTTGCGTCTCATGGTTTCAGAAGTCTCAGTCCATGTATGGCTGACTCCACTGCTCTAGGCCCAAGATGGGGCACAACATCATGGCAGAAGGGTGTGGAAGATGAAAGCAGCTTAGGACACAACAAGGAGGAAGCAGAGAAAGGCTTTTCCTCTCACCAAGGATAAAATATATACCCCAAAGGCATGAGCCAAAGACACACCTCCTCCAGCCACACTCTACCTGCCTAGAGTTACCAGACCCAATTAATCCCTATCAGGGGATTAATGTACTGATTAAGTTAAGACTCTCAAAATCAATCATTTCACCTCTAAACTTTCTTGCATTGTCCCACACATGAGCTTTTGGGGGACACCTTATATTTAACTATAAAAAACTTAATAAATAATCTAAAAAGTCTTCTAAAACAATTTATTGCTTCAGATAGTCAAAGAATTAGAATACCTATACAAAAGATAAACGTGAACTTTAAATATAATTTTTTAAAAATATTTACTTTTTAGTTTTTTTTTAAGGTGGACACAATATCTTTATTTTATTTTTATGTGGTGCTGAGGATCGAACCCAGTGCCTCATGCATGGCAGGCGAGCACACTACCACTTGAGCCACATCCCCAGCCCCTATAATTTTGTTTTTAATGTTAATGTCATATGAACTCTGGCTCTCTGGCAACAACTCTAGCAATATAGGTAGCTAAATTGCAACTTACTCCAGTTCTGCCAGGAGGTATGTGTTGTGTGCACATGGAAATGTGTGTGCACAAAGATGGGCTCTTCTGAGAGTGGACACAGTGAGCATCTGTAGTCTGTGAATCAAGCACTCGATCTAACATAACTGAACTTTCCTTTCCCATCCTAAAGAGAAGGAATGACGTTCTTTAGAGTAAAGTTTCTTATTGACTGCAAGGCCAACTTAAAGCATGACTTTTCTAACCCATGAGGACTGACTCCCTTCCCTGATTTGCACTGTCTGAGAATCAATTAGGAGAAGCAGGCATCTGGACAAAGGTGAGGATACTTCAAATCCCATACTGACTGCTATAGTTCGGATCTGGTGTTTCCCCAAAGCCTCTATATTCACAGCTTGGTCTTCAGCTTGGTGCTATTGGGAGGCGGAACCTTAAGAGACAGGGCCTAGTGAGAGGGAGTTAGGTCACCAGGGTTTGCCCTTGAAAGGGATTTTGGGACCCTGGCTCCTCCTTTCTCTCTGTTTGCCTTGCAGATGTGGTGAACAGCTCCTCCCCAACACACTCCCATCATGATGTACTACAAGCCCAAAGCAACAGGGCCAAATGACCATGAACATCTGAAACTGTAAGTCAAAATAAACTTTTCCTCTTTAAATTGGTTTTCTCAGATATTCTGTCATAGTGATGGACAGCTGACTAACATAATGACTTTTCTTGAAACATTCCTTGGGCAGGTCCAAGGATCAGAAACAATTTCTCAGTTGTACATCTTCCCTCATGCAGTATATGTAGACTTAGAGCAGCATTTCTAATGGAAGTAAAATTCTACACAAATTGAATTTAAAGTTCATATTTATCACAGTGAAGAGAGGGATCTGAGGAGAGGACTGGTTTTCTTTTCCCCCTGTGAGGTACCATCTTTCTGTGATGACTCAGATTCATTTCCCTCTGGGGAAGGCTGCAGGCAGATGTGGAAGGAATGAGGGATCTACCCAGTCACACTCCTGTGTATGTTGAAAATATATTGGGCCAGATTAATTACCACAATCATTATCTTGGTAGTTTTCAAACACAGCGATAAATGCTAACAGCATCATATGTGCAAGATGAGAAAAAAAAAGAGCAAATCTGGGCAAATTAGGACTGTAACATAGATGTGACTAAGCATTTAAAGTAGCCGGCTTTTTCTTCAGCAATTAAAACTTCATGGTTTCAGTTTTCTCTGATATATAGATGCTAAGTCACAATAAGGGTGGAGGGGGCTAGGGACAAATAGAGTTACTTTAGGTAGAGGGGAGTGAAAGGGGAGGGGGTATGGGGGTAGAAAGGATAGTAGAATGAATCAGACATTATTGCCCTATAAACATACATAACGATATGACTAGTGGGCTTTTACATCATGAACAATCAAAAGAATGAGAATTATACTCATTATATATAGTGTATCAAAGTGCATTCTACTGTCATCTATAACTAAAACAAATTTAAAATATTTTTTTAAAAGTACATGAACCCGCATTAATCTCACTTTTAGCAGAAGAAAATACTTTCAACATGAGATACTAGAGTTTTCTACAAAAAAGGATCAATCAACAAAAAGAGTAATATGTATCTTTTCCTTAGAAAGTTGGTTTTTTTTTTAATAGTACAACAAAAATATTGACACTATGGGCCTTTCTCCAGTGAGATTCATTCACACCAAACAATAAACAGGAACTTTATGTGAAAATAGCCATCACCATAGTTGCTGCGTCACTGATGGCAACACCTATAGTCTGAGAGACATGAGCACTCAGAAGCGAAAGGAAAAAGACTCTGCTTCCAATTTCTTAAGGGGAGGGCATGAATCAGAGGTTCTATTAACTCAAGATACTCTTTTGGTCTCAAACACATAAGGACATATTAGACCAAGGTTGATGAGTGACACTCAGGGCCCATGACCAGTTCTACAGTCCTCACACACGTCCAGTCACACATATTCTCTCTGCTGCAAATATCATGTACGTAAGGGAAAAATATTTTGAAGATCAAGTCAGGCACTAGATTGGATACAGTAGCCTCAATGCAATATCTATGGTGTCTTTCTGGATTACTGCTCATATAAACAGTCCATCTAACTCACAGCTATGTAAATAATCAATACTCAGATACATTTCTCCAGACACCTGGGTGGAATTTACATCTGGCTTCCGTCCATCTTCCCACAGTGTGATGTCTGTATGTCTGCCAAGGCACTGACCCGCCTCACCCACATCACAGGGGCTAGCTGTGTTTGGGGAGATCCCGAGGACAGCAACTAAGCCTTACTTATCTTTATGTCCTCAGCTCCTGGCACCTGGCATATTGTGGGCATCCCAAGACACCAAATAAATTAAAGCACTGAAATGAGCTATCTTTCACCTCCCAGGATCAGAGTGACAGAATAAGTGGTGACATTTACCATAGTTTAAGCTGATGAAGTTGTTGTTTATCTTATCAATGGACAGCTTTCAGAAAGAAGTTGTTTAAAGGAGGAAACAATGCTAATGGGGATCTTGAAGACAGGCTAGAGGGATCCATAGGACCCTTGCTGGTGTCAAGGGTGGGGGAGGGGAGGTATGTATATTCTGCACTGTGGGTGGTGAGTTTTCCTCCACATTGGCAACCCAGCTAGACAGCAGCAGATCCCTGAGTCCTAACACCAGAAGTAAACTGCTCCTGAGCCACACACCAGAGTCTGTGTCACAGTCCCTGCTCACAATCAGGGCATAGGGTCACTGTGCCATTCCTCTTTAAACACCACTGACCATTTCCCCTGAACTGCCAGCCACACATACTTACATGCAGGTCCAGGAGAAACAATGAGAATAGCCCAGTGCCCCTCACTGATTTCCTATGCCAGTGTTAAAAGGCAAATCCCACCTCCAGTGTCTGAAGCATTGTCCTTTCTATTCCCAGGAACTAGCACAGTGCCTAGTTCAACTGAATGCACCACTCAATAACTGTGATTAAAACACAGTGCTTTTGGGGCTGGGGATGCAGCTCAAGCGGTAGCACGCTCACCTGGCATGCGTGCGGCCCGGGTTCGATCCTCAGCACCACATACAAACAAAGATGTTGTGTCCGCCGAAAAAAACTAAAAAATAAATATTAAAATTCTCTCTTTCTCTTTAAAAAAAAAAAAAAAACAGTGCTTTTTGTGTCTAGGTATTGGAATGACAGTATGGTGGAGAAGACAACTAGACCTGGAAGACCTGGGTTCCAGAACGAGCTTTATAACCTTCTACCTGTTCTTTATAACCTTCTATGACCAGCTCCCACACATAATGAAGCCTCACCTGTACTGGATGCTCAGACACAGCTGTCTCTGGACTGGAGGATCCTTCAGGAATCCCAAGGCCATGCATGAGTCCAAACTGAAATCTCTCGTGGTCTGCTCAGCCTCACTCCTTTGGTCTAACCACCCATGCAACACCCAGCACAGAAACCAGAGTCATTCTAAGTTGTCCCCTTTTCTGTCCACCACACAATCAGTCCTCAAGGTCATTCTAAATACCTGTGAAATCTGTGACTCTCTACTACTGTCTTCCTCCCAAACCAGTGAACTCCCACTTCCCTCTCTCCATCCACTAGAGTGGCATGCTCCCCCAACCCACCTGAGTCATGTCTACCTATTACTTCCCATAACCCAGCTAGCCAGGGGCCTTGCATGTAATGCAAAGGGGAAAGACTTTGTTGTTTAATGCTTGACCTTCATCCTCTGCCTCTTACCCTGCTCCCCAACACACCATTCTCATGGCTACTGTGAGTATTTGCAGATCTTTCCATCTTCTTAGAATTGTTTCCCCAAGTTTGCCTTCCCAGGGATAAGAAACGGTTGTGTAGATTCAGGGTACTGGGATGTAAAAGTACTCTAAAAGAGTTTTTAAATGCCCGGTGTAAAGCACAGTATGTTATGAAACTGGCAATTTAGAAACAGCAACCACTTTGTTGAGTCCATTAGGAGGTAAGAGAGGGATCAGTAGCAGAGAAATGAAAATTGTCCTGCACAAACAATGAGGAGAAAAGATGAATTGTGGTGGTTGCCGATGCTTTCTGAAGAAAATAAGGGCATATTGTAAGTCTGTTTACAATAGTGTGCATTTGACATAATGCTTATTATAAATATGAATACACATATGATTTACTCCAAAAGCTACATTGGTTCATTTGGCACTTAGTTTGTTACACATTAGCAGCTACTTAGAAGAGTTAGAAAGGTGTACAATGTTTAGATAAGTGACTTTCTTTTGGTCCTTGTTTTCTTTTGTGCTAAGTTTTTTCTATCAGTTACTGATAAATTATAGAATTAACAGATTTTCATTGTGAGTCCTTTCATTACCATTGCCCACCCTTTCTCAGAGATGCAAACAAACCGTGACAGAATCCAAAAGTTAGGTGTGAGGTGAGGGAGGCAGTATGAATAATTTACCAGCTAGATCCTTAGGTCTTAGAGCTATCCTGAGAGGACTGTATAACACATCAAAAAGAAAGAACAAGACATATAGAGAAGACGAGAAGAAAATGAAGTCGGAAAACTTGCTTACTAAATATAAATGATTCTAAGGACAGGGCTTCCTTAATATTTCTAGTCAGATAAAACCAGAAGATCCTCCTAACCAAGTTGTCTATTAACATGAAACGCATATGATTATTAACTTGCAGAAATACTATTTACTAATCTTCATTTTAAAAAGAAATCATTAAATAAATGCTCAATAAAACATTTGTTAACCATATTTTTAGGAATCCAGAAATGTGTAATTCCTCTATGGAGGTGGCAATTTATAGTAATTTATGCCTCAGTTTCCTCATCTTTTCAATGAGAATCATGATCTACTTATTTCCTAGGCTTGTTAGGAGTCTCACAGATTTAATAGACACAAAGAATTGGGGATGGTGCTGGGCATATGGTAAGTATTCAAATGTTCGCTGTATTATTGTTTTTGTTTCCATGACACTAAATTAATGATATTCACACATAGCTCCCACAGTCAAGACATAGTGAATGTGGTAACTTTAAAAAAACAAACAAACAAACAAACAAAACCTAGTTAGTAGAAGCAGTAAGAGAGGAATGAGAACTGTGAAATGCTCATAGGTGTCCACCTGCAGGCTGACAAGGCCAGGAGCAGAACAGGACATCTCCAGTTTTCCTCTTGGCACCTGGAAAAATTGCCCAAGGTCATCATGTCAGTGGAAGAAGAGGAAATGGAACTGAGACTTCAGTGTCTTGCACTGCCTTTATTTTCTCCACAGTCCTCTCAAAGGAAAGGCCATTTCCAGGGCTGAACACTTGGCAAGCTTTAGCAGTCCAGGCACAGGTTCAGGAAGGAGTCCCTGGCTCACCTCCTCATTCCTGAGTGGATCTGAAGCTCTTTTTTTTTTTCTAGAATAGAAAGGCTCTGACACTTCTTAGAGGATAGCCCTCTTGCCCTCATTTTCTTCAGAAAGCATCGGCAACCACCATTCATCTTTTCTCCTCATTGTGCAGGGGGAATTTTCATTTCTCTGCTACTGATCCCTTTCTTACCTCCTAATGGACTCAACAAAGTGGTTGCTGTTTCTAAATTGCCAGTTTCATAAAGTATGATGAAGCACTGGGCTTCTTGAACAGAGTACTAGAGAGAGTGGGCGACCTACTCTAATAGCAGTAGTTAATGCGCTGAAGCACCTGCATTCTATCAAAAAGACTATTTAGATGAGAAAGTACAATCTGTCTTTAGAGGAAAACAAAAAACCTGTTGTCTTCCTCAGAAATGCCAATACACAGTCTCAGTCGCCTTTGAAGTGGGCTATGAATGAATTTCCAAGCCTCAGAATGGGCCCTGCAGAAAGCCCATGTTCAAGACATTTAACCACAAGATTGCTACTAAAAATAGAGCTTAATTGTGTTCCAATGTGAGAGATGCCTCAGCTTCTCTCATATTCAGTGCATTGGTCCCACTACTATTTTTCAGAAGTCTGTTAATTGCTTCAAGTATGTCTGACCCACCTCTACACCTTGTTTGTGGCAAGAAGGCAACAGCATGCTCTGAAAGTCATCTGTATGGGTTGGATTTGTAAAACTTCTCAATATAGGATTTTGAATGTGTCTCTCTATAGAGATAGATATAAATATTGGTATAGATACAGCTATAGATAGATATTAACTCCAATGTACAGAAGTAAAAAAATACACAATTTAGAATAATGAATTTAATCTCTAAACAATCTTAGGAGAAGCTACTATTATCCCCATTATCTACTAGAAAAAAAATAAGACTTTGAGCAGTGATTTACCAAATAGTATTCAGATTACAAAAGGCCAAGTGGCACCTAGAAAGATGCTCAACATCACTGATCATTAGGAAAATGTAAATCAGAAATATGAGGTATCTATCACCTTTTACCCATGAGGACGGCTACTATTAGAAGAAGGAGGAGAAGAAAAGGAGGAAAAGGAGAAGTAGAAAACAGAAAATAAGAAGTGTTGGGAGAGGCTTGGTGCCTTAGTGCACACCTATTATTATTGTAGAGACTCAGGAGGCTGAGGTAGGAGGACAGCAGGATTGAGACCAGCCTTAGTAATGTAGTGAGACCCTATCTCAAAATAAAAAATAAAAAGGGCTGGGGATGTAGCTTAGTGGTAGAGTCCCTCTGGGTTCAATCCCCAGACCACAAAAAAAAACATTTTTTTTAATTTTTAAAAAAGAAATATTGGAGAGGATGTGGAGAAATCGGAACCCATAAGAACTTCTGATAGAAATGTAATGGGGTGTAGCTGAGAAGGAAAATAACATAGCCATTAGTTCCTTAACAAATTAAAAATAGAATCACCATATGATCTAATCATTTCACTTCTGGATGTAGATCCTAGGGAACTGAAAATAGGGTCTCACAGAGGTATTTGTACACCTATATTCAGAGCAGCATTATTCACAAGAGCCAAAAGATGGGTTGCCCGAGTGTCCATCAATGGATGAATGGATAAACATAATATGGTCTGAACATATAATGGATTATTATTTAGCCCTAAAAAGAAAGGAAATTCTGTCACATACTAAGACCTGGATGAACCTTGAAGACATTACGGAAGTGAATAAGCCAGTCACTTACGGAAAAATACTATATGATTCCACTTATGTGATACACACAGACGAGTCAAATTCATAGATACAAAGTGGAACGATAGTTTCCAGGGGCTGGAGGTGGGGGAATGGGGAGTTAGTGTTTTATGGCACAGTTTCTAGATGGGAAGATGAAGATTTGTGGGGGCAGGTGGTGGTGACAAGAGTGCAACAATGGGAATGTCCTTAATATCACTGGACTGCACGTTTAAAAATGGTTAAAATGATAAATTGTATGTTTTACCACAATTTTTAAAAAACACAACAAATATTACTCAGCTAATAAGTGAGCCAGAATCCACACGCAGATCTGTGTGCTCTTTCCACTCTGCCAAAACCAAGCTCCGTTTTCACAGAAGGCTCGTTCCAGCAACAGCGACTTTTCTAAAGGGTATATGTTGGGACAACAAATTTCAACTGTTATACCACTCTGTGAAATAAGACCCACAATATTTGTGAGGAAATCACTTTGTTCCATTTTATTACTCTTAACAAACTAAAACAATTTATCATAAGATTCTGCCTATAAGGCCTAGGTGAAGTCCACCTCTGAGGAGACTTCAATTTTTCCAAAACTCCAAATTCTGTAATAATGTTAAAAATATTTACAGTTTGAAAACAAAGATAAAAATTAATAAGAAAGCAAGTCTGTCTCACTAGATGGCAGCATTGCTTACACAGCCTCTTTTCCATTTGGGGGCTCATCTTCATCTAAAGCTTTATCCCCACCAGCCTCCTGGCCTCCCAATGAGGAGATGTAACCTAGAGCATTTACTTTGACACTTCTGTGTCAGAGCAAAACGAACTTGGAAATCCCGGTCACACAGAAGCACCTGCAAAGAAATCACGTGAGTATTGAGGTGCGGTGGCCCTCCCCAGGAGGGCTGCACATTTGACCAACCCGAGGAGCTGCCTCCTTCCCTCAGGAGAGCGGTGGAGGCAGGAGCTTATACACAGGACACTTGTGTCTGAATCCGATCTGTCACATCCTAGCTGCATAACCTTGGGCAGGTCACTTGACATGTCTGAGCCTGAGTTTTGTCATTTGTTATTCACAAGGGCATGTCTTGGTTCCTGAGATCTGTTTGCTTTAACCAAAAGGGAGTATGTGAATAGGTGAATGGGTCTGATCTTCTCATTGATAAGGCTCCTCATAGCCTAAGTGACAGTGGAAACCACTAAGGTGATAGAAGCTGTCAGGTTGGCTCTGATTAGTCATGTAATTAGAAAACTCCTGGTCACCACCTTAAATATAGACCTGGCTGCTGCTCTATTTGCTGTTCCTGTGACACCTTTCCTCTCCCCAGGGACCCCCTCCCTTCCAGGCTCTCAGATAAGCTATTTCAGGGATACATTAACTCTTTGAGGCCACTGATGGAGCAGTAAGGCACTAAATAGCCTCCAGAGTCCCTGAATTGGTGACTAATATATTTCCTAAATGCCCAAATTACTCCCTGGGAGTGACTTAGGCATATGAAATACATGACTCATTAACTAATCCTCACAAATACCTCTATAAGATAGAGGCATGCTAATTTGTCACACTAAAGACTGTTAGCACAGTAAAATCTCAATTCAAAATTAATTAATTGGATGTATGTCTAGGGTGGGGTATATAAGGAGGAGACTTCAATTTTTCCAACTTAATGAAAACTCCAAATTCTGTCATAATGTTAAAAATATTTATAGTTTGTAAATAAAGTTAAAAATTAATAAGAAAGCAAATATATTAAAATTACATTTTACCATAAATATATAAACAAGAAAATTATAATTTACCATAAATGTAAAAACAAGGAAAGCAAAAGACCTGAGTATTTTGTTCTTTCAATCAAGAGGCCCAGACTAGGCCTGAATTTCTTGATATTTCAAATTAACTCCAAAATAATAAAGTGTTACTCTTTTGGATTACTTTAAATGTGCCCTCTCCATGCTGTATGATTTGAAGTGATTCATGCCTATAAATTGCTTCTTCTCCCTTAAAAAAAGGTCCCCAAATATGGGCTAAAATTGGTCAATGAGCTTTCAACATTTTATCAGTTTGTTCATTAATGATGGAAAGAGATAATTTTAAAATTTGACATTCCCTTGTAGGATGTGATGTATATATAGAAAGTTGGTTCCTGGTAATGTGAAGAGGAGTGGCTGGTGTTCTCTGAGTTCCTGGATAATATTTATTACATGTGTTTGATATGTCATTTTATGGTTTGGATATTGTTTCTTCATCTACCATTGGTTCTTATAGTGGAGAAGGGCCCCGATTCCATTCGACTTGACTCATATGAACTTGACTAAAGGAAGATGGCACCCCAGTTTCAATGGACTTAACTGAGGGGTCACCAGGTGTCAGACACAGGACTAAGTATTAAACATACATTATCTCCTATCATCTGTATAATGACTCTTATAACTTTGCAGAGGAGAAAATACAGACACTAACAGATAGGAAGGCTGCTAGAGGTCACACAGTAAGCAAGGATCCTGTTTTTCATTTCTGGTAAACAGTAGAAATTTTCCCTATTAAAAGGGAAAAAAAGCAATGGCTGGTATCTATCCCCTCTCCTTGGCCTGCTCACTATGGACAGTAGATAAACCCTAGTTCTTTTGTTCAACTCCTTAAGGAAATGAGCATTTTGACTGAGAAATCCAGAACTGGAGAAGATAGCTAAAAGGAGAGAGGATGCAGGAAGCTTTCAAAAACACAAGATAACTGTGAAAATGCATCTATATCTAAACAATCTCTCCAACCAATTTCATCCCCTAGTGCACAATCTTCAGCTCTGCCTTCCACTCCAGCCTGGCCTGGGAGAGTTTGCAGTAGACAATGTGAATTAACTTCTTTGCTTGGGAAATGATAGACACATTTCCACTCCTCTCCCCACCTACCCCACTCACCCACACCAAAGTGGGTAACTAAGAAATACTATTTTAAGAAGCATGACATATTACCTACTACTTCTAGCCTCTTTCTGGAGCCTAGAAATATTTCTAAAGAAAAAAATAATACAGACCATTCTACCAACTTAACCCAAACTATCAGTCTGGGCAAGAGAAATGGCATGAGACTCCTCCAGCACTGGTCAGATCAGACTTCAATTTAAACTCATCTCCCCACAGGCAGTGCTCTAAGAGGGCTGTTTACACTTATATCCATATTGTGAAGGCACAAATGACTTGAAAGGTATTTTATAAGTTCAGAAGAGAATGTTGTTATTACACACACACACACACACACACACACACACAAATCATATCTGTATGTTCATCATTCATCCTTGCACTAAATATTTTGTCTGGCTCTCCAGCTACATAAGGGTATATGTGGACACATCAGTTCCCTCCCTTTTTTTGCTTTTCCTTTTTATCTCCACTTGTTCCCTTTAAGCCTCGCCAAAGAATGTGAAAGGGTGGTCTGGGGTTGTGATTCAATGGCAGAGCATTTGCCTCATACATTTGAGGCACTGGGTTTGATCCTCAACATCATATAAAAATAAATAAACAAAATAAAGATATTGTGTCCATCTATAACTAAAAAATTAAAAAAAAAAAAAGATTGTGAAAGGGGATCCAACTCCGAAACACATATGCCTGCTTTTTTCAGGAGTGGCTAAGTGGGGAAGGAGCTAGATATACCAGAACTCCTCAACCTCCACTCCACTTTTCACCCATCTGTTTATCTATAATGGGTTAAATAGAGTTTTCCCAAAATTCATGTCTACTTAGAACTTCAAAATGACCTTATTTGGAAATAGGGTCTTTGGGATATAATTAGTTGAGGATTAAGAGGAGATCATATGTAGAGTGGGCTCTAAACCCAATGACTTGTGTCCTTATTACAAGAAGAGAAAGCAGAGAGGCATGAGACCACATGGGGACAGAGGCAGAGATTGGAGGAACATGCCACAAGCCAAGGAATGCCTGCAACCACCAGAAGCTGGAAGAAGCAACTAGAACCATCAGAGGGAGCACGACCCTGTTGACAACTTGATTTCGGATTTCTAGCTTCCAAGCGTAAGAATAAAATTTTGTTGTTTTAAGTCATTTAGGTTGTGATCATTTATTTCAGCATCCCTAGGAAGAAATATACTATCTATCCATCACCCCCTCTCTCTTTATCTCTCTCTCTCTCTCTCTCTCTCTCTCTCTCTCTCTCTCTCTCTTTCCCCTACAGTTTGGATCTAGAATGCCCCTTAAAGGCTTGGTCCTCAGTTTCATGGTATTGGAGGTGGTGGAACCTTAAAGAAGTGGGGCCTCATGGGAGAAAGTTGAAACCCTGGGAGCATGACCTTAAAGGGGACTATAGGACCCTGCCCCTTCCTCTTCTCTGCTTTCCTGCCCCCCCTGAGGTAAGCAGTTTGCTCCACCAAGCACTCCT
The DNA here is from genome assembly GCF_001458135.2 of Marmota marmota marmota. Taxonomy (NCBI): domain Eukaryota; kingdom Metazoa; phylum Chordata; class Mammalia; order Rodentia; family Sciuridae; genus Marmota; species Marmota marmota. The sequence goes on along the minus strand of NW_026000016.1, from coordinate 19,794,652 downwards.
GCCATATTGTGATGCCTTGTTATAAGTCCAAAGGCAAAGGGACAAGTGAACGTGAACTGAAATCTCTGAAGCCATAAGCCAAAATAAACCCTTCCCCCTTATAAGTTGATTACCTCAGGTATCCTGTCACAGTGACAGAAAGCTGGCTGACACACTATCTATCTACATATATTCATTGTTCCTTTCCCTGTACTTATTAGGCCCTTATTATTCCAGTATCAGATAAACTGTTATTTAAAGCTGTGGTTCTTGGCCCTCACAGTTCAAAACAAGGCCTGGGATATTCTCATTTCATTGATCTGAGGTATACCTTGGGAACTGGGTGGTTTTTTAAATTTTTTTTTCTTAATCTCCCAACTGATTCTAGTGTGCAGCCAAAATTGAGAACCCCTGCTTTCAATGGAGAAAATCTTCCCATCATCCTGCTCTAAAATATCCAAAGGATATCTCCTGCCTACTAAAAGTAAAAGTTGATACCAACCAACACTTGCATTCTGCTCTACAATTTTCAAAATTCTTTCAAATACATTTGATCCTCAAGATACCAAGAGAGGTAAGGATGATTAATGGCACAGTTCTGTGAAACCCCATTCTATGGGGTCAAAAGGGCCTATGGAGAAGACGAGCTTCCTTCTACACATAGTTCAGTTCAGTCTCCGTCCCCTGGGCTTGGAATGATTTCTGCAGTTTCAACACTATGAGAGACTTACATAATGGTAATTACTAGCTACCAATGGAGAGTGGCTGTGGTGTGCTTGTTATTCTGATTCTGTAACAATAGGGAAATCTGAGACAATTGAAAACCAATGGTGCAGTATGAGTAACCTCTCATTCTGTGGAGGCATCCAAATGAAATAATCTGCCTTGCTAATGTACTGGCCATCCACGGGGCGATGGAGTTTATTGTACGGGATGAAAAGCCCATGTTCCTAGCCATCCTGCAGGTTTCTGTGGCAACTCCTCCATCTGTACACCTCATCTCACTTCGCCTTCCCAAGATTTTCAATTACCGCATACTTTCAAGTCGTCTCCTAGGACAGCTGAAGCAAATTATCACAAATGTATTCTCCTGAAGTTCTTCTGGAGGTCAGAAGTCTACAGGGAATCTGCAGAGCTGATTCCCTCTAGAGGATCTAGGGGACAATCTGATTCCTTGTCTTTTCCAGCTTCTAGGAATGGCCTTTACTCTCTAGTTTGTGGCCCCGTCCTCCATCGTGGAAGTCAACAGCACAGCAGCTCCTCTCCTCTCCCATGCCTGGCTCTGATCCTCCTGCCTCTCTCTTAGGAATACACTGGACCCACCTGGATAGTCCCAGATGTTTCCCATGTCTCAAGATCCTTCATTATATCTGAAAATTCTCTTCAACTACGTAAGGTAACACATTCACAGAATGTGATTAGGACGTGGATATCTTGGAAGTGTAGCCTTATTCAGCCTCTCACACCAAGTAAATGACCAGATTAGAACATTTTTGAGATTTTCTGGGTGTTCCCTTCATACCACAGCCCTGCCCATTTCACAAGTAGTGACTACCTTTTTGGAATTTCACCCTGAACTCTTTTGAGAAATGCTCTATCTGTGACCAAATATATAAACTGATTCCTTTTCCTATGTTCATGGTTTATCAAAAAGAACAAACAAGCCAACACCCCTTTGGCCATCTAAAAACAGGAGTAATCAAAATCTTCAAAATATCTGGTCTTCAAAATCTTTTCAGTGCCATAATTTATCTAATTGGAATATCTTATGCTATTGCTGTGGTTAGGCAGACGTAGCAGCAACTGAACCAGGACTGGTCATGTATTTCAGGGGGGAAGTGAGCCCTGGAGAGTTGCAAAGAGTATGAATGGAAATCCTCCACCACTGACATGGTACAAATACCCATCTCTGTGCCTTCTCAAAAAGTGACCAGCCAGGAGGGGCATGTATATGCCTCAACCCTCAGACATCAGCCATACTAGATGTGCTTTCCGATTTCCATGGATCCAGCATGAACAAAAAGCCTCTTAGTACAACAGCACCTGGTAGGCTTTACAGGGTCTCATCTTCCACCCTCAGGGGTTCTAAGTCCTTCCGGTAGTTCTAATCTTTGAAGAGCAAGTTTTGAGCACTGCAGAGGTTCTTTAGCAAACCTAGAGTCAGTTCAAGGTTGGTGTTGCTTTCTCAACCTTCTGTAAATGCTGGTAATGACAGTGCTTAACAGACAAACATATCTAAAGATGGAGACAATCCCACAGTGACTTCAGCCAGAGTTCAGTTATAGCATTATGTCTAATATTGATTCCAAAGGACACTTTTTAAGAAAGCAGGATAATGTTTATTAAAGACATTTTCCTTTAATTCAAGGAATGCACACTGAATACCATCGCTGCATTATAGATTTATTTATTATGTCAACCTAACATTATCTTGAATTTTCACTATCTGAGGTGGTGGTACAGTAGAGGGATAATGAAGAGTGAATCCAGGGCTTTGCACATGCTGAGCATAAGATCTATTACTGAGATTATACCTCCCGTTTGAATTTTCTTGACCAATTGTAGTTAATCAAAATTTTATAAACTTCTTCTATGCTTGTAAATGCCCTGTATTGAGTGTAACATCTTAACGCCACCCAGATTCTTTTCATTGCATCCAATGATTTAATAGTATCATTAAGATACTTCAGGTTGGGCTGGGGTTGTGGCTCAGTGGTAGAGTGCTCGCCTGGCACATGTGAGGTCCTGAGTTCAATCCTCAGCACCACGTAAAAATAAATAAAATAAAAGGTATTGTGTCCAACTACAACTAAAAAATAAATATTAAAAAAAAGATACTTCAGGTTAAAGATTAGCTTGGAATCAAATAACTGATTGTTTCCATCAAAAAATCTTGGGATCTAGATAGGTTTTGTGGTCTGTAATTTTTCCCTTAATCTAGAGCTAGTCGTGGGAAATTGGACTTTTCTCTAGTGAGCAGACACATTTACACATGTTAGCTGCTGTGAAGGACCTGGGCATAAAGTGGATTCCTATCCTCCATGAGTTTATCATTAGCAAAAGACATCAAACTAGTTTAGGAAATTCGGAATCAAAGAAATTTCAAATCTCTCAGCCTCAGGGTTTTCCTCTGGTAAATGAGGGGACTGAAATAAGTCATTTACATTGTCATTCCTGCTTTACAGTTCATAAAATATTTTCACACTTTTTTTTCTTAATTGTTATTTAAAATCACCTTGTGAGTTTACTTAAAATCACCTGAGATGTTAAGCTACTAATCTGCAATTCATCAGTTAGTGGAGCCAGGGACTTGAACCAGATAGGACTGTCTCCAAACCTCTCATCTTGATGGAAAATCCAGTTACCATCTTACAAAAGTGGATTCTATCACCGACAACCTAAGATTTTGAGTGTTACGTGTACAGTCTTTTCTGTAGCTATTTATTATAATGAGTATAAATTGGACTAAAGCTACCACCATTCAAAAAGAGGTAATAAATCTATAGATGATTACGAGGAACTAATCTAGACATGTCATGAGTTGGAGAGCATTTTCTGATTTCTGCATGCATGATTGTGCTAAATGTCTGCAAGTTAATAGAAGAAATTCTTTTCTTGGCAGGATCCATCTTATCCTTTCCTATAAAATAAATTTGCTAGGATATTTAATGAGAAATTATCATTGTGGTTTGTTCAATATTTTTGATGTGATCTCAGTGCTTCAATTACTCTTTTTCTGAGATCTTATAGCTTCCTGTTTCTGGAAGCACTTTATAAACATGCAAGAAAGAGAGATGGTCTTCCTATGGAAAACTTTGGAGATTATTGCACAGGGGTGTGATAACAGGGGGCTTGAGGGATTTGTGGGACCCTTTTGTTATCCATCTGAAGATTTCACCAGGCTCCCTGTTTCATCTTCACTATACCTAAGTGGCAGAAGGACAAGCCTCTTCTCTCTCACTTCTACAGGCTCAGGTTCCATGGGTGCAGAACAACACCCTCAGTAGTGACAAAGTCTAGAGGTTTCTCTCCCCCTTGAACAGCTCTGGCACTAACCCAGCAGTAATGTGTTCTATGGGGAGGGAAGTGGGAGTATGGATGAGCAGGAAAAATGAGGTCAGCTTTCAGAGCAGTCAACCATCTCTGATGAGCTGACTAGACTGTGAACTGCAGATTATTTACTGCAGGGAGATGTCCACAACAGGAGACACTCAGTCTGGCCAGACCCTGGGTCCCTCCCCCAGGGCATCAGGATGACATGGTCACAACATAGGGGACACTAACTCATAGCCAGGTCCCAAATCTCTTTATCCCAGAGAGATTTCCTCTGGTCCCTCTGAATATTACCCAGGGGAAATGCAAGTATTGGTCCATACTGGAATGGGAAAAAGACAGTAAAATTTATCTGGGACCATCTCAAGTTGGTAGCTTGTATGAGTCATCTTTATGTCTAGCTTTAAGCCATACTAGCCACCTTTGCCCCAATTCCTTCTACATTCTGTCAGAGGCCATGCATCTCTCTACCTTTGCATTCACCTACCTGCCCCATAATGAGCAGTACAACTGCCTTCTCCTTCACTATGAGGAACACAGGCCAGGAACCTGGGTTTCTAGGCCAGGGTAGCAGCCCCACCCAACATCCAGCACAGTGCATGGTAATTGACTAGGGTTTAATAAATACTTGCTCTTATTCAAGATATTCTCTTTCCTTTGAGATAGGGGAAGAAGAGAAATAGAACTATTGCAAAAATAAAATAAATGCACCAGTAATCCTAATCTTCCTTTTAAGCAATATCTTCAGGATGTCCCCCTTCCTACAAATCTTTACCATACTTTGAATATTTTCAACAAAAGCACCAATTCCAAGTTCTTCCATCCTTGTTCATTAGCATCATTAGCACCAGTGTAGCAGCTATGTCTTCTGAGGAGCCCTTTATACATGCTCAAGGGCTGTGGGGTATAGAAGGTGAAATGTGAGTTGTTGTGTAACATGAGCACAACTGAGGGACGTGCTGAAATGTGACCTGGGTGGAAGAATGTTCACCTGAGCATTTCATTTATTCTAGCAAAAACCTGCACTCTCATAATCAATACTTGGTCATGTAAATATAATACATTCAGAGAGTAGGTAATATTATGCTAACAATAAATATCATGTTTTGGTAAATATACATGATGGCAAGGGAAAATGCACCCCATCTATTAGGTGAAAAGCAGTTCATAGAATGGAGCCTATTCATCATTTTACAAATGTGACTACATAAAAACATTGGGAAGAAATGTACCCAATTATAACATCTGGATGACACTGAGTTTTAAAGTCTGTCTAAACACTTCATATAGTTTAAATTTTATTTGACAAAAAATGTGTTACATGTATAATTTTAAAATATACTATTTAGAATATTTTAAATAAAAAAATTCCACACCACTCCTCAATAAAAAAGGAAGTCATATTCTGTTCCTGCCTACTGTAGTTGGGATCTTGAATGTCCCCCAAAAGCCCATGTGTTGAAGCTTTGGTCCCCAGGGTGGCACTCTCTGGAGAGGTTGAACCTTTAAGAGGTGTTGCCTAATGAGAGGTCTTTAGGTTCCTGGGGGTGTGTCCTTGAGGAAGGTTGCTGAACTCTGGCCCCTTCCTTACTCTCTTCTGTTTCCTAACAATGAGGTGAGCAGTTTTGCTCTACCACATGCATCCATCATGATGTGCTGCCTCACCACAGGCCCAAGAGCAACAGGGCCAACCAATCATGCACTGAAATCCCCAAAACTGTGATCCAAAACAAACCTTTTCTCTTTGAAGTTGATCATCTCAGGTATCTGTTTTAGTGATGGAAATCTGGTTAACAGTTATTTTCAAAATTACATCATAAAGCCGCCTCCAGATATCATTGCTTCTTTATTGTATTTATATAAATTACCCAGAAAATTCCATCCAAAATCAAGTGACAGTTCCAACCCTAAAAGTCAAAAAAGGAGTTTTTTGTTTGTTTATTTATTTTGGTGTGAAATGATTCCTATCTGGAAAAGAGGTTGACAGGAGATATCTCAGGGGTAAGCTAGAAAAGCTGGAAGCAGATGGGGTGGAGAAACCCCCTGTGAGGCAAGGACTGGTGCTGGTTTCACAGGTCATTCAGTTTCTCTTAGCATCTTAACCCCCATCTGTGAAAAGAAGACCTAACATCTTCTCTGCCTACATCACAGGCCTGCTCTAGGGCTAAATAAAATGATGCGTGTATTCTATTTTTGAAACTACAAGGTACCAAGTAAATAAAAAAAGTTTGGCAATCCAAGAATGCGGACTTCTTAGAAAAATAATCAGTGCTTCACATTTCTTTCAAGATATCAAAAAACACAATCTAAACCCCTCTCAAATACTCTTGAAATCACTGTGAATTTTGTCAGCCACATCTGATTCATTTTGTTTCCATGTACCTTGGCCCACTGTAACAAAACTGTGTTATATGTACACTCAACTTGTTTATTTCTCTCTTGGGCACTTGGGCAGATTGACTTTCACAGCTTCCTCTGCAGGAAAGTGGGGCCAGGATACTGGATTCTTGCCATTGGAATATGGATGGAAGCAAGATATAGCCCTACCAAGGCCAGGCTGGGCCCCCAAAATCCCCAGGAGATCCTCCACATTTTCTTTCCTTGTTTCCAGATCTTACTGAAGATCTGGACTTTGAGGCTCCCAGAAGGTAGTGACACATTTGACAGAAGAAAACTGAGTCCCTGTATCAGTGGCAGGCTACTCACCCAACACCCAAGATGATGGGGACAGTGAGAAATTACCTGAGATTTGTAGGATCACCTATGATGCCAGTTGCCTCCCTGGACTATTCTACCCCATGACCATGGCCACCTCTCCATACCAGAAACTGTCACCACTCTGGCTGCTTCCCACACAGTGGTTAGAGTGAACACAGAGCACATGAATTTAACCCAACTTTCACCCCAGAGAAAACCCACCCCCCCCCCAAAAAAAATCAGCACAATCTTTTAAAATTCTCTGGCAGATTTAAGATCTGTTCTCGTAATCTTATAGGGAAATGAGGAGGTTTGTGATAATATAACTAAGAGAAAAGAAGGGGGAAAACACCTTTAATAATTAAATCTCAACAAAATTTAAGATGAGTTGCAGATAGAAAAGGGTTACAGTCTGCCTTGGGTTCAATCCTCAGCATCACATACAAAAATAAACAAGTGAAATAAAGGTGTTGTGTCCAACTACAACTAAAAAATAAATATTAAAAAAAGTAGCGAGATTAGGAAGGGACTCTACACCTCATTTAGAAGATGTAGATAATGGAAGTAGAATCCTTCATATAGTTAATTCTTAATGATGTCCAGCTCTTTCCACAGGTCGCTTTAAAATCTTGATTTTAGGGACCTACCATATTCTTTGACTCAAAAATCTCACCCCTTGTCTTAATTTCTAAAATCTTTGTTAATAGCACAATGACAATCTCTTACCATATGCCAGATATTGAACCATATGTCTTACATATGTAACCTTATTTAATTCTTACTACTGTTCTATTCACTCATGAGAGATCTGAGCCTGAATTAGGACAAACCCTTTATGCAAGGTCATACTGCTAGTAAGTATGACCTTGGACTCCAGTCCAAATATCTCTAGGTCCTATACTCTGAGTCACTGTTCCTTATAGTAAACCTGATTACTAGGAAGCCCTTAGCACTACGTGGACCAATAAGATCTCTTAGGAAGGAGACACTGAATGAGCAGAGAGAGGGTAAGAGTAGAAGGTTTAGAGGATACACTCTCAACACAGGCAGGCCTGGTTGGATCAGAACACTGTGGGGGGTCACATGAAAGCATCAGGCTCTGAGCAGTGGAGTTCCCAAAAGCAGAAGGATAGATAAAGGAAGAGCTGCCCAATTCTCTACCTTGACTCTATCCAACCCTGCTTGTCCTTGCTCATAGAGAAACTTACCTGGTAAGGGTACAGGGTGACTCCATTGGTTCTTGAAAGGGACCAGGTGCCATCCAGGTATTGATGAGCCTGAATGGCCACCGAGTTAAGGATGTTCCCATTGCTGGGACTTGTGGCCATCTGGAGGCTGACCTTGGCCTGATGGGTGGGGGATCCACTCTTCTTTTCTGCCCCATTGCTGACCCCAAGGCTATTGGGCTTGCTGCTGTGCTTGTTGACAAGGCCTGTATAGTTGGAGGTGGCATACGGGGCAGGCACAAAGGCCCAATCCCTGGGCTGCTGGAGCCCACCCCCATGCCGTGACCCCACCAGGGTGGAGGCATTGGAGAGCGGTGGTGGTGATCCAGGTGAGGCATCATAGTGCTCACTGCCAGCTGCCTGCTCCAAAGTCAGCACCATCTGGATGGCCTCCTGCTTCAGCTGGTTCAGGTGTGTGGCACAAATGTCACAGCGGTTGTCTCGGTCATTCCATGCCTTCCGGATGGTATTGGGGACCTGGAGCTTGTCATGAATCACAGCTGAGAAAGCAGGATCCTGGAGAACACATGAACAGAGAAAAAGGAGAGTCTGTAACATCAATTCAGATGTCTGGTTGATGAGTCAAAGTCTAGTTGTACCCAAAGAATTTGATTGGCATCTATCCACCAGATGGGCAGAAGAGTCTACAGTTGACAAATACATTACACAAATGTAAGAATTTTGTAGCGAAAACTTCAAAGGCATTACAAAACACAATATGTTTTAAACATAATTTTTAAGTATTCTTACAGGCCAGTCAATAGGAACATTTCAGATTCACCTTATGTCCACTAAAGAATAATAGCCAACCTGGACCCTCCTTAGGTGTTCAACAGAAGACATTATTGTCTGTCTAGATAGGATGGTGGAGGAGGGCGAATGTAGACATTCTGGACACTTACATTGTGAATCCATGGTTCCTATTATCCCTAGAAAGTTGGTAATGGATGAAAGTGCTACTTGGAACCACAAACAGAGATTCTGTTAGAAAATCTTGATTTCATCAGCACCATATGCTAAACGTCATTGGAAGGAAACCAGACCAAAGCAGATTCTTAACCAGAGGTCAGTTGCGCCAGTAGCACAGCAAACCTCTGAAGATTAACTAGTATTTCTCATTCACCCTCTGTCTGTATCCATGAATATGATTTCCTGACCCATTACAATAGTCCAAGATTCTTTCCCCACAGAATTCATCTAAAACCACTCTTCAAAAATCTTAGAGCTGCACAGTAGTGCACACTTTAGCCCTAGCTCCCCAGGAGGCTGAGGCAGAAGGATCACTTGAGCCCAGAAGTTTGAGACCAACCTGAACGATATAACAAGACCAATATGAAAATAAAAAGTCTTTAGTTCAGAGACCACACTTAATAATACTTAAAAGAAATCAGAAAATGGATTTAATGAGGATTATGTCTCTAGTTTACTTTGCTTTAACCTTTACAGGAAAACAGAAACACCAAAAACAACACTAGGAATGTTAATTGGGCATTGGAATAGTTCTGCTACTTGTGACCTTGGAGTTTGGTGTGACCTTGGACAAATTACTTAATCTCACTGATACTCTAATCTATTACACAAGGTCACAGCCTATCCTTTTGGGTAATGTCCTTCCAGCTCAATGACTCCAATAGGAGTCATATAGAATCCAATAGAGAATAGTACCTGCCTGTGTGGACAAAGTCATTATGGTATGTTTTAGGTTGAATAGGCTGCTTGAACTTTTGAGATTCAACAGTTGTTAGAAATAATTGATGAGGCTCATCTCAAGTATTATTTTCCTTTAGGACATTAGAAGAAAATCTGCTCCTCTGAAATTTGCTGTTAATTTTTATGGAGCAGAAAATTCATCAAGGATGAATCGGGTGTATTGAGCTATGGGTGAGAGGGGTGGTGTGGGGCATCCAGAGTGGACAGGAAGATCATTGGTGGGAGGGTCCTTCTTAATTACGATCCATCTTGATTATGGGTTCCTGCATTTTGTTTTCCTTGTTTAACTACCTTGAACAGCTCCCCAGCATGCACTGATTAATTGATTAATAAATCAAGAGGCCTCTTTACACAGCCACAGCAAGGAGTGGCTCAGGAGGTAGAAACTCAAGACAGTCATATAAAATGATGGGAAACAATGGGAGGTCAAGGTTGATCAAGTCTCAGTTGACAAAGAGATGCAAACCATATGAGGCTTGTCTGGTGACATCCTTCTCAATGACAGCTGCTTTGTCCAGACAGTCTCTAAGCCCAACTTAGTGCATGGGGGATCTAAAAGAGCTTCTAAGGAATCATTCTAGAACAAACTGTCACCTCAACTCCAAAAATTTGGATTATACCCATACTTTCTTCATCACTAATCCAAGATTTTTTTACTTCAAGAGCCAAAGAGACATATCCATTAATACACTCATAACTTTTGCACAGAGATATAAGGTTTTATAGGAAATATTCATTTATTCAAAAAGAATTTATTTGGGTTTCCATATGTGCCAAGATATATTTTCTTGCTTTTTTCACATAACATTACATGATGAGAATTTTCGTTATCAATAAATGCTATTTGAAAATGTTATTTGTAATGACCATATGGCATTTTATCTTTTGGTTATTGCATAGTTCACTTATGTCTTCCCACATTCTACTGTATAATTTAAGATAATATGACGGGACTGGGGTTGCGGTTCAGCGGCAGAGCACTCGCCTAGCACCTGCGAGGCCCTGGGGTCAATCCTCAGCACCAAATAAAAATAAATAATTAAATAAAGGTATTGTGTCCAACTACAACTAAAAAATAAATATTAAAAAAAAGATAATGAGAAACAGGAGAATGGTATTTAAATGCAATCCATAACTGATGATATACGCTTTCAAGTCACCAAACTATTTGGTTTCAAGAAGCTTCAAATTAATTTCTTATTTAGAATATTTTTGTTAACCCAATCATATGAAAGAAATGCTACAGTAAAACGAAGCTATAAGTTATATCCACACATCACAGTTTATTTCAGATGTTAAATGCTTAGCCTTAGATTCTGGATTTCATTTTAACATGGAGACACATCCACTCTACAGAAACTGCAAAAGCCATCCTTAGTTCTGAGAATTCCTTTTCTCTTCTCTTCTTGTTTTTTACTACTTTCCCTTGCAGCAGGTCTATCTTTATTGAACCTATTACTATTTGTAGCTCAATTTGCAACATTGAACAAATAGGTATATTGGCTTCAACTTGCCAGATACCTCACCAGACTGGGAATCTGAGAATACATAGAAGCAATTCCTGTCCTCTGTGAGTTTACCATCAGATTGACCAAGAAGGCTTTCTGGACTATCCCAATGCCACATCCCTTTGCTGTCACCTCTAGTCTAGTCTATAGCAACTCCCATTACCAATCCAAAGACACATCATGGAGCTCAATGTTCCCCCTTGGTTCACAAGATGTTAACAAGAACTCCAGTTCCCCAGGGCTCTCCTCCACTCACACATGTGCTAATCAAAGCCAGCCCTGTGAAACTCAACAAAACTATCCATGAGTACTCCAGTTGAGCCTATTATCAATATGGTGGCCACAGACAGACAAGAAGGAGTCCAGTGTGGTCTCATTGTGGAGGAAAGCTGAGATTGATTATTTAATAAGTTTATAATTGCTGGTTGATGTCAAAAGAGGTGATCCCTAAGCTAAGCAACCCTCAATCTGAAACCCTATGTTAGTTCCTATCATCAAAAGTCTTCATTAAGTCAAGAGAGACATTTTATGAAAACTAAAATGCCTTTCAAGTGCTTGTCCACACATTATAAATATTTTAGTGCAACTCAAAACTTCAAAGAGGAGTGATCAACAGACAAAGCTTTCTGTAAGTGCTGAAATAAACAGGAGACTGCTTCAAGGAAAAGCAGTAATATACAAGGAAAAAAGAGAAAGAAAAGCATTGAGAGTCATGAATGATACACATGAACAGTGCTTTCCTGATATGGACCCAAAAAGGACGACAGTGGCCCAGGAGATGAGCTAAGGAAGCATCCCTGGTTAGCTGACACCAAAAGAAACCTGGACCAAGAGAAGTAAGCATCCAGTTTGGCAGGCTACCTTGCTAATGGGCCTCAAACATTTATACTGTCTAGTTCTGGTCCATTTTATGACATTAGGAAATAGATGAAGCAGTGATGAACCACCCACAAGCTGAACCCCTATTTTTAAGGCCCATATGAAAACTGGCTCCTGGAACTTGGGAAACATTCTCATCTTAACTTTTTAAGTTTAGGGGGTCTGCATTCAAAATATTCTCATCTTTCAGGAAAATGTACAAAATCATTTTTGCCCCATCTCTCATGAATGGAATTTTAAAAGACATTCAGGAAACTGATAAAGTTCTTCAGAAGGAAGGTTAGGGATAAATGAAGTTAATGTTCAGACACCTAAATATGTCTAATTCATGAGAGCAAGGAAAATTCCATAAGATGTTTTTCTGATCCCACTATCTCCTGTACGGAGTATTTTAGGAAAATGGGGTCTCCTGTCACATCTCTCATAGTCTAGTGACTCATTTTCTAAATTGACTCCCATCTTCTGGCAGACTTCATTTCCCCACCAATTATATCCAAGCCCGTGGCTTCAACAACCACCCATATCCTGGTGACTTGAAATTTTCCCTCTATCCCTGCCTGATCCACAAACCTTGAGCCAAAATAAACCTTTTCTCATTACAAGTTGATATTATCTCAGGTATTTGTTATCAGTGACAGAAAGTTGACTGACACAGCCACTTATTATACAATTATCATGAAATGAACTCTTTTGAAATGTTAGACTAAAACAGGTTTCCAACCATAACTGTTATACCTGCCTAAAAAGCCTCATGTGGTTTCCTCCTTTCCCTGATTCTTCCTTAAACTATTAGAATAGACTCTCTAGCCTCCATTAATCTATTAATCTTTTTCCTGAGTTCCCAAGAAAGTAACATTTCAATACAAAGGACTTTTTAAAAAATGTTTTAGCCTTCAGTACAGCTCATCAGAAACAAGACAAAGAGAAAGGAAAATTCCAGACCAGTACTACACTCTGGGTTCTGCAAGTTTGACTCCCCAGCAAGCAGGTATGGTGCTTATTTTCCAGGATTTGGCAATCAGCTTTCAATACATGAGGAGGGACTGGTTAAGAGGGCTATGGCATCTGTGGAACTCAAGCAAGACAACCAGAACTACTGCCCAGGCGAACAAAGCTATTTGCCAATTCTTGTTGCTTTCTGTTCCATTTCATCCTCTGAGGGACAGGTTGCTTAGCAATAAATGCTAATGCCATTACCGAGCCACTATTGAGGACGGGGTTGATTTTCCGCATTATTTTAGCCAAAAGAGTACTTTGAGTGTGTTCCTCCAAAGCCTCTGGGTCTGTGATGAAGGCAACAGCTGGAGTCAGCATCCAGTGTGTGTTGTACAAATTCCTGTTGATGTTTGCTTCTAGTTTATTATTCTAGAGGCCTCTCGTGACAAGCTCAACAAGATTTAAGCTGTTCTTCAAAGGCCCGTTTCTTTTTACTTTGTTCCTTAAACTTTTTTTCCTCCCTAAATGCTGTCCCAGGAGGCTGGGAATAGAAGATAGTGCCCTGAGAATACAATGTTTTGTTTCCCACAGCTGGAGGCTTCCCAAAAGATCAATGGAATTTATCTTCACACTCCTTAGAATCCCGCCACAGCCCGGGTTTGCATCCCCGCCCCCTGCCCGCCCTTGTCACATTCCCCGTGAGTGTCCTTTCTTCCTCAAGAACCTCAATGCAATTCATAGCAGTTCTATTCCCCAAGGCAGGTGTTGGTATTAATGACCACCTCTTTTGAAAGGAAACTGCAAAGTTGAAACTTTGCAAATCAATAGGAAGCAAACCTTCTTTGGTGGATCTGAACCAAGAACATCACTATTCTAATTCCTAGTTAAACATTCAAATATTTGGACTTAAATGTCTCTGAAGAAGGGATATCTGCCTCCCTCAGTAATTTCAGAAGAAAGATTGAGACAATTGGCCAGATCCTAATTAACCATTGTCAGAGAGGACATTTTAAGGATCTAAAAATCCAAGGATACTCCCAAATGACAGCCAGTGGATATTACTTCTTCTTGAGAGAGATTCTGTTTTCTGGTGCTTATTAGCACCCTGACTTTTCCATCTCACTTTCCACTTGTGCTTAATGGGATAAGGAGATGCAAAGGGTCGCGATCACCCAGGGTCTTTCTCACCCACTTACCATGCTAATTCTACTGGTAGGAATTAACAGTGGGCTAAACATTCCTAAACATTTGTATCCTTTATTCCTGTAGTTCCTGGAATTCCTAGACCACAAACAAGACATATGACTGCCTCAGAGAGGAGCCAGGGAACAAATTAGACCATTTGCAAAGTAATGACACACCATTGTTCTTTGTGGGAAAGTTAACACCCTCAAGCAGTCTGCATTCTCACTAAACACAATGTGTGAGCTGAAGGTGAGGATGCTAGCCTGGATCATGCTCCAAAGTTAGGCAGTTGTTATAGAAAGCTATGGTCCACACGCCTACTTCATTAACGTAAAACTTAAATAGAAACTTCCTTCCAGCCTGCCTGCAACATCTGAACCCAAAGCTTGTATTCATTGTTACCAGCCTATTCTGAGGCACTTCACCCAGTAATGACGATCACACATTAGTGTGCACACAGACATGGATCCTAGTGTGTGCAGAGAAAATAATGTAAAGGTATAAATAAAGCTCAGAAAGAGAAAAGAAAAAAAATATCCACACCAAAGGGATAAATGTTAAATGTCAGACCAAAGTTGTTCTACATAAGAAATTAAATTAACCTGAGATGTAGTGACTGTGCCCAACCTAAGCGATTCTGCTCTGGATTACTGCAGAGAGACGTGGTCCTATTAAAAATGGTATGTGCAGTTTGAATTTGAATGATTGTATCCGCATGAGAGACAGCTGGGCGCACCAAAGGCAGGTGGGAGCACAATTAACAGGGCTGCTTACTGCAACATTTGAAAATGTGTTACAGATGATAAAACCTTCCTGCACCAGGCAGACAGACAAGCACTCTCGCACTCCTGTCTCTGGCCATGTGATACCAGGTGCCACCTCGGGACTCTGCCATCAAGAAGACCATCGCCAAGATTAAGCCAATGCCAAGCACCATCGCCCTGAACCTCCCAAATTGCCCATAAAAACAGGTGTGAGTAATACAAATACTAAATAAACTAAAACAAAGCAATTCTGTCAAAACAAGAGGAAGATGAAAACTCATGGACTTTGGTAGAGAAACCAGCTCTGTCCTGCCCGCTGTGGACATGGGGACACTAGAACAGTTTCTCTTGAGTTTCAGTTCTTTCCACCGATAAATGAAAAATATTACCTAAACCATAGAGCTGTTGTAAGAATTAGAAATAATTCACAAGTGTGGCATGTAAGAGATACTAATTCCTCACTTCAAAACAAAATTTTAAATAAAACAATATAATTAAGTGAAGCCAGATTTAAAATTAGGCAGTCAGTGTAGTTAGGTAAATCGGGTCTAATATCGAGTGAAAATCTAAAATGGAGGCCATGTTGAGAATGAATTCTTGGAAAAGTTGAGCAACTCTTGAAATGTTAATGAAGTCCAGGAAACAGCCCCCAGCAGATTTGAAGATAGCCCATCCCAAAGAAATGTTAATGAACAGCATACTTGAAGATGCTGACTGGGAAGTGCCCAGATTACTTCTTTGGCCCACCTGTGTCCCAACCCTTCTGACCTTCCCACCTACATTCCATCACCGAAAACTATAAAATGGAGAGACAACCGCACTTCCACGGATTCCATCTCTTGGGTCCCCTTCTTCCTCTGGGAGAAGTCTTTTCTGCTGTCCTTTAATAAACTTCTAATTTTCCACTCTGACCTTGCCTCGGCGTGCTTCTCTGGTGTTATTCTTCAACATTGGGGAAGCAAGGACTCTTCACAGGTCAACAGCGGTAACATAAGGACAGTTCATGAATTAGTGAACTTATTCAAAAGAATAAGTGAGATTGTTCTCATCACAACTACATATTAAAAAAAAAAAATCGAGGTCTCACCTTTTCCAGTTAAAGAAAAGATGGTGTGGGTAGTATCTGATGATTCTTTTGAAAACTTTTGGTTAACAAGATGGGAGATTCAAGGGCCAGTTCAATCACTTAGTAATTGTGTGACCAGGAGATATTTTTTTTTTAAATGTTATGAATTTTACTAATTTTTTTCAAAGAACAACTTTTGGTTACAATGATTTTTTCTCTATTGTTTTCCTCCTTTCAATTCCATTAATTTCTACTTGATTTGGACTTAATTTCTACTTGATTTAGACTTAATTTGTTCTTTCTCTACTGTGAGACAAAACAAGTTATTTTTAGATCTTTTTTATTTTATTTTTTAATTTGTTCTAACTAGTTATACATGACAGTAGAATGTATTTTGATACATTGTACATAAATGAAGCACAATTTCTCCTTCCTCTAGCTGAACATGAAATAATTTAAGAGTCATTCATTTTCATGGAATTTGAGAATATGCTTCTCACTGGAAAGACTAACTAAAAAGTCTTCCTTAGTTTCCCTTTAAAAGTAATATTGCAAAGGGGCTTTGCTAGATGTTCAGTTAGAATCATAGAGCCACCAACTGGCCATTGTCTCCTGAGAGCTACCAATACCCACCCAGGAGATGTAGAAAGAGAAATGATTTCACATTAGCATAACTATCTCCAATCCTGAAAATCTATCCCTTGACCCTGGAGAAACAGGATCCATTCAGAAATAGAGTAAGAGCTTAGGAAGCGAGAATGGACTCCTAATACATACTTAAAAGGTTTCCCTTAACATTAAAGTTCATCTTCAACATGACACAAAAATAAAGTGATAAATCTTACAATTATAAGCACTGATCGAGATTCTAGTATGACACACTAAAATTTTACCTTTCAATTATTAAAGTCTATCTAGACTAGTTATATGTTTTTATGTGCAGGCTTTAAGGTACCATCATGTGGTAAATGGAATTATTTTCACACTGAAAGCAGCTGGATTCTTATAAGGCATGGATTCTATTAAGTATCCTAATTATGAAATTGCCTAATGTTTCTTTTTCCTTTCATTGATTTTATATGCATGAAATACAGTGTGAATGAAATTGGCTTTGTTTTATTGGAGTTTCTACAAAAAATAAAACAAAATACCTAAGATTTGGTGGTGCTGCTTTTGTTTTTAGAAGATGAACTTTTAACAGATACACCCTATTTAGACCATGTCCTACAACAAATTTAAATACTTCCATGATTCCCCTGTGACCTAATATTTGTGACCCAGTGTTTGGGTCCCACATAATTTTCCTCAAGCCATCTTGCCAAATATCTGCCACAGGTCCTCACAGGACCCTCCTGTAAAGCATCATGGGCTTGCCTCTGTCCCATAGAAGCCCCTACGTTTCCCTCTATGACTTTAGTTAGGTTCCTTCCCTGATGATAATTCGCACCTGCTCTTGTAAACAAAGAGACAACATTTAGGGGTAAGTAGATAGGAGGGATGGTTTCAAGTGTGTAAATATAACTCCAAATGTGTCAAAGTCTACGCTTCAAATGTGTACCATATACTGAGTGTCAATTATATATCCATACACCAAGCTGAAAACAAAAACCTTGCTTGCTCATCCTAGGGCCCCGCACATCCATGAAGTCCAACTCCCCACTGGGATGGCTCCCTGCCTTGGACTCTCACAGCACTTCTCTGGTCTCAGTCACTCATAGTGCTTAGCAAACACTTCCTTATTAGAGTTGGACGTGTTCTATCTTCACAATCGTGGTAAATTCCTAGGGGCAGAAACCATGCCATAATGTTAATAGTAATGGTAACTTTGACTCTTTCCCCCCTGGAGTTCATTCCCAACGCAGCAGCCAGGGGGATCCTCTTAAATCTGATCCTGGTATTCCAGAGTGTAAAATTCTTCCCTGGCCTCCACCCCTTTCCTCAGAGTCAAAGTCAATGTCGCTGCATGGAGCTCTGCAGGATCTGGCTTCCTGGTCCCTCTCTGACCTCATGTCCCACTACTTGCTCCCTGACTCACTTTGTGCCAGCCACAAAACCCTTCTGCTATTCCTCAAACACACCAAGAATGTTCAGCCAGGAAATCTGTACTTGCGTTCCTCCCACGTGGACAACTTACCCCACTGACATCTGCCTGGCCATATCTCACCACCTTCAAGGTACTCAAATACCACTTCCCTCCAGCCAGCCCTCCCTATCCCCCTTCTCTGCTTTATTTCTCTCCACAGAACTGTCACTCTCTATGGTTCTTTCATTGTCTCTCCCTCCAAAGTATAAACTGGATGAGAGAAGAAACTTTTACCTATTTTGTTTACTGGTGAATCCGGAATGTCTAGAAAAATACCTGAGGTAGAGCAGCCCTCAAAGTGTTTGCTGAATGAATCAACGAACAAGTGAATCCCTTTTCAGTAAAAGAGGTACCTATATTTATTTGCTTCGTCTTTCTTATGAATTTGTATCACTGTTCACTTTCTCGTGGAGGTGTCTTTTTTGTTTGTTTCAGATAGATTTTAAAGTCTGAGGGGAATGGGAGAGTGTGTTCCCACATCCCTCCAAGGCCATGTTTGTCAAGGGTTTGCCTCACCATGGCCTCCTAGCAGAATTACTTTGGAAACCTACATAACAAGACAGGTCTCAGGCTCTCAGACCCTCTGCATAGGAATTTTTGGGGAGAGGGGCTCTGGAATCTGCATAATAATGAGCACCCTCCAGAGATCCCAGAGGAAAGAAAGGAGAGGGAGACAGGATGAAAGGAGAAGAAGGAAAAAGAGAAGAAACAGTTGCCTCATTCTTCCAAGCAACCCTAGTGCTGGCCTTCAGAGGAGCTGAGTTCTCTGTTCCACCCCAGGAACTGCAACACTTCTGAGTACCTCAGCACTGGGTACTGCTGCTTTTTGTAGACAATAATTCAAGCAAATGACAAACAGTTCTGGAGGCATAGCCCAAAGACTAATTTTTGCCCAAAGGCTAAAGGTCTAATGCAAATGTCATTTCACCAAATTCTCTTCCTATGCCAATGGTTGTCAATGGCTAGTGATTCTGAACTTCCAGGGGACACAGGGAGAGACATTTTCAGTTGTCACATCTGGAAGGGGGCTACTAACATCTGGTGGGTAGAGGCAATGATATGGCTAAATATCTTTCAGGGCACAGGGCAACACCTGGTCCCTGCACCTGACCCTTAACAAAAAATTATCCAGGCCCCAATGTCAACTAGACCATAGTTGAAACTTTGACTTAAGACTTCTCACCTGGTCCCTTCTTGCTGTTTTCATTAGAAAGGAATCTCTGCAAGACAATGAGTGCTTGTTCTATATCTGGAAACAAATTCTGGCTCTTCTCTGCCTCAGTTTCCCTTAGGTGCAGTAAATTTTTAAGAGCATACTATCGTATGTTTGGATTCTCTGGGTGCAGCTGTCAGTGGGGTTGGGTCTGGCAGGTGTGTATAAACACACTGTGGGTGGGAACAGTCTCTCTATTAAAACCTCACATGCTGGTGGAGTGCAGATCCTGGACTGTCTGTCCCAACCTCCACCCTCACTGGGGACAGGGGGCTGCTGAATGTGCCACAGGCTGTTTATGAATATGATGGAAAAGGCTGATGTGGGTTCCCAAGCTCCTGGTCACATGAACTGTGGATCTGGTACATGGCTTCAGTGGCTGAGCCTGTTTGCCTCTTGGCCTAGGTTTGAGAGGGGACAGCTGAGGTGGCTTTTTAAATGAAATCACTTCAAGCCTCTGGCCAGATTTTACATCATGGTAACTTTGCAGTTTCCCTTCTGGAGAAAAGAAACCAATGCCATGATAAGACAAAGTCATTTGTGAAGGTATAATTTGGTGCAATTATAGAAGAGACCAAGGATTTCTTTATTCCTACAAAAAAAAAAAAAAAAAACCCACATTTACGTAGCTCAAACCATATGCCAAGCTCATGCTGGCTTTGGTTTGGTGAGAGAAATCACAAAGCCTTGGCCCTAAGTGCCCCAGCCTGGGGCAGACCCTTAGAGAATGAGGAACTGAGCTGTGTATTTTTTTTTTTAATTTTTCATTCATGATGCATTAGAAATGACTTAACACATCCTGGGGGAAAGCTAGAATATTCTAGGAACATCTGACAAAGGGTGTCTATACTCGTAACCCACAATTCCAGCACCTACCTGTGATGCCCAAATTTAACCCTTCACCATCAAATATCTTGTCTGCTCATTTGGGGAGGGATACAAAGTTGGAAAGAAAACAACTCCTCTGCAATGCTTCTTGCCTTTCTTTCTTCCATAATGAGCTTTAGTAAAAAGATCTAAATTGGAAATTCACCATGATGAATGAACAAAGCATCACTAAAACAGTTTTGAATATGGTAGGATGGCAGGGCCAGGAAGGAGACAGGAGGGGCAAGAAGTCCTTCTCCAGAGACTTGACCACAACTCTCTGTCAGTGTCAGTCAATAACAATCTAACAATGGTCCCTGAGAAATGAGTGGCCACAAGCTATTCTGCAACCATAGAATCAAAGAGCCAGCCAGCCATTCTCAATTGAGATTCCTTCCTGATTAAGGGGTTACTGAAGGGCAGGCATGGATTTCTGGACATGACCTTGGGCGTGTACCATGATTCGCCATCTTCCCTGGATGGTGCCATTCCTGTTGCCCTCCACTCACAGAATTTAACCTCTTTAAGGGTCACATCTTTGCAGGATTCTCAGAGTGCCCTTATGGTAGGGTGAGTGGGCAGAACAGTTTGAAGACCTGACAAAAGACCGAAGCTGCTTATTTTAAGGTTTTCCTTCTAGATGCTCCTACATAGCCTTAAACACAATAAGCTGAAGTCACTATATAAAAGAGAAAAAGGGTGAGGAAGCCACAAACATGGGCATCTAGAATGCCAGACTACACTGTACTTATCTGCTATTGAATTAGCAATTTATCTTCATTTTTTTTTAAAGGGAATTCTGGCTATCTTTAAGAGACCCTACAAGAGAAGGACTTGAATAAATCAATTTATGTATATAGTCTACTTGTGTAAATCAATTATATAAGAAACTTAAAACACAGCAACTATAACACCAAAATCTCTAATACAAACAGCCTCAATAAAATTTTTAAAAAGGTATAAAAGAAAGAGTCCGTAATCACAGAGTAGCAAGGGTCCATAGTTCACATTTTCTACACACACAGAGGTGGGTGTATGTACCTCTTTGGGTGGAAACCAGTAGGATGTTTCTGGTGTAGGATTCTGGAGGCAGCAGTACAAGTTAGACAGGCTCAAGAATGGAGATAACCAAAGTTGGAAAGAAAACAACTCCTCCCACCTTCCTCTACCAGTGCTCCTCTGATTTGATTCTAAAGGTTCACTCTAGAAATGTTCATAAAGTGACTTCTTTGGTCTAATAGTCTCCCTGCATTGGAGACACTGTCCAAGGATTGGAGGCACATTTTGGACTGGGATGAGATTTTAATCAACCATGGTCACTGGAAACGGCAAACATTTCTGGAAACCAATGCACAGTGGGTTTCAGCGGTCACAGGGTTTCCTGGTGCTCTATGAAGCCACATCAGAATCGACTTCTCAATGAGCCCTTGTCTATCCAGAGGTAACTGAACTGACACAGGTAGAGAAAACTCTAGAAATCTCCTTCAGAATGAAGGAGACTCTGACTCGGCAAGATCTTTCTCTCCATCTGGCCACTGCCCAGATGAATGACTCCCTGCTATGCCTAGAATGTCCCAGGCAAACTGCAGGCACCTCCATAGGGGGAGCTGGCATTTAACCCAGACAAATGGGTCCACCAAACAGGACAGCCTCAGGCTAGCTGTCTTCATGGCTGCTGGGTGAATCTGATTATATCCTTGGGGGATATATGTGAATGCCAATTATTTATGAAAAAAATATACTCTCAGAATTCCTCTGTCCCCCAGTGACATGGTCAAGAGGTTGCCCACAAGATTTTTTTTTAAGTTCTATGACAAAGCCCTTGGGAGTATAACTTTGTAAATGGGTTTCAGGTACAATTCTTTGTAGCATTTCCACAAAATGTTGTTCTCAGAGGACTGCATAATTGAGTTCTTCAAGTTTCAAATACAGATATGTTTGCTATTAATTCCACTGTTATTGGGAGCTGAAAATAGAGCTCAGCTGTGGACAGTGGCTTGCTTACTATCTGATCTTTCCACACTGCTATCTACAAGCAGTTTTGGTTGTTTTTTCTGCAAATAGCCTAACCTGATTTATTGTTAACTAAGGCTGGCCATTTTTCTTAGAAACCAAATCTTTAAGTCAATGTTACTGAGACACTATTAAAAAACCTTTAGATACTGGACAGTTAATATCAGGGTAAGTTTTTTATTGTTTTTTAAAATTTTCAATTAAATAATTCAACATTAATAAGTACTGTGTGTTTCAAAGGTTTAAGGAAGTGGTAAAATTGAATTATTGATGTTTCCCTTTCAAAAATACTGTAGTCCTTCAGCAAAACCATAACCTATTAATGTTTTTATTTAAACTATTTCTATTACCAACAACTGAAAACATAAAACCTGCTGGAATCTTTTATGCTAATTTCAGGTTCATTTATAAATGTCTGAAAACTTAAGGGGTGAGGAAAGGCAACTCACTTATATATTTGTTATTTTATTCAATGTGTAAATATAAATCAATTTACATATTTTAAAAATTTACTTTTTAAAACACTGAGCGCATGGAATTTTGAAAAGCATACATGTCTGCATTCCTGTGGTGGCTTCTTTGATTTGTTGAACAAATGAATTTATAGAGCACCTGTTAAATGCCCAGTAATGGTGACAGAACATGAATAAAACAAGGGCGTGGCTGTCATGGAGCTCTCTTCTGGAGGAAAAATGAATGCATGAGCAAATATATGTCATGTGACACATGGAAAACAATAAAGCAGGGCAGGGAAAAGGGACTTTTGGAGCTGAAGTGAGGGGTTATTTCCTTTTCCACAGGATGGTCAGAGGTGGCCACTCTATTTCGGAAAATTTACCCAGAGACCTGAGGGAAGTGAGGCCATGAACCACAGCAGGCATCCTGGGGAAGCATACCAGACAGGGGAACATGTATATACAAAGGCCCTGAGGTGAGAACAAGGTTAGCAAGATTAGAAACAGCAGGGAGCCAGCATGATTTGAAATAGGCTGAGTGAAGAAGGGAAACAGTTGAAAAGTTCAGAGAAATTGCTATAGACAGAATGTTAAAAATTTTATAAGTTGAAACCTCATTACCAGGGTGATGGTATTAGAAGATGGGGCCTTTGGCAAGTGATTAGGGCCCAAGGGCAAAGCATTCATGAGTATGATTCATGCCCTAATAAGAGGGGGCCCCAGAGTGCTACCTTGTCCCTGCAATCAAGTTAGGATGCAGTGAGAAGATGGCCATCTATAAAACAGATGTGGAATCTGCCCATGCTTTGATCTTGTTTGCATAACAATGAGAAATAAGATTGGTTGTTATATTACAGCAGCCCAAATGGACTAAGGGACTCTAAGGTCAAATTCAGGAACAAGATCCAGGAAGGAGATATAATTTGGGAAATCAAAACCAAATAGGTAGCCCTGAAGTTATGGGAATGGATGAGATCACATAGGGAGAGAATGTCAAGAGAGAAAAAGTTAATGAATGAGTGTCCCAGGACTTAATTTAGAGCACGTGAGGAGGAACCAGCAAAAGATACTGAGAAGGAATATTTAATGAGGTAAAGGAGGGAAACTAAGAGAGGTTCAGGAAATAGGTAAAGAAAGTATTCCAAGAAAGAGGGAATGAATGATCAACAGGTGAGTGCTGCTCATTTGACCTGGTTCTGAGTTCACTCACCATAAAATGGGGATAATAATGGTACCCACCTTACAGGTTTAAGTGAGTTAATCTGCAGAAAACACTTAGAACAGTGTCTGGCACAGAGTGGTGGTCAACAAATACTTGTACCAGTGGAAGCCTGGCCTTAAAGAATGATGGGCAGTTCATCCATAGAATCAGGAGAGGGGAAAGTATGTGGGCAAAGATGAAAGGGTAGACAGGAGGAGGCTGAGGAAATTCAGTTGAGAGTAAGATGGAGCAAAGGTGTCAGGTGTAGAAAAGAGGGGAAGATAAAAGTAGTTGACCAAAGATAAAAATGAAGGGAAAGAGAGGGGAAAAAAAAAAAATGCAAGTAGTTGACCAGGAATAGCAATGAAGGCACAACTGGCAGCCAGAATTAAGAGTCCACTTGAAATTAATAGTAACCTCACATGGTTCTGTGTTTTATTCCACTCAAGTTCAGCTGAGTGTATACAAGTGCACAATAGATGGAGAACTGGATTTTACTAAGATTGCAGTGCTACGAAAAGAGCAAGATAAAGAGGAAGATGGGTAAAGGAGTTAATTTTACAAGATGATAAAGCAAAATCATGATTAAAATGGAGGATAAGGACTCTAACCTGGATCAGGAGAGAAGCAAAGACCTAGGCAAGTGAGAAAGAGGGAAAAGAATGGTGGGATTGGGGAATGGATGTTAGAACTCAATGGAGTGGAAGAGTTTTGGAGTCAAGATTTTAGATGGAGAGACCAAAAAAGAGGGAGAGGTCAAAGAGTTATTGATAAGATCTGCATTGCCAATCATTATTGTAATAAGGTCTAGGGCATAGTTATGGAGATGAGAGGCTGAGACTGAGTGAAGAATAAGGTCCTTGGACAGGGCCACTGGATCAAGGACTTGAGATGCCAGAAGGACAATCTACAAGAACACAGGAATCACCAACATCATCAGACAAGCAGGGTTGGTCCGTGATAAGACTACAGGAGTTATGTCTTCAAGGAACAAGGCTGCATGAGCCAGAGATGGCACTACTGTTTGGATCTTAAGTGTCCCCCAAAGCTCCAATGTTTAAGGTGTGGCCCACCCAGCTTGGTGCTGGGTGGAATCTTTAACGTAGGGCCTAGCGAGGGGTCTTCAGGTCATTGGGGCATGCCCTTGAAGGAGACAGTGAGACTCTGATGCCTTTTCCTTACTCTCTTTCATTTTCTGACCACATTTTTCCACCATGATGTACCACCACAGACCCAAAGCAATGGGACCCATGAACACGGACTGAACCCTCTAAAACTGTCTCTTTATAAGTTGATACTCAGGTATTTGTTGTAGTACAGGAAAGCTGGCTAACACAGATGGGGAGATGACTGCAACAAGGATCTGATGGCATGAGATGCAAAAGGGGGATTTCAGAGAGGAGGTAAGAACTGCAAAAGTGACCAGAATCAAAATGGAGTCACTTATGTCAAACTCTAGCAAAATCAAGGTGGGAAGCCATGAAGAAGCATCTCTCATGCATGATTTGTCCGATAATAAGAACTATCACAAGACACTCTGCCAGAACTCCAACCTTGCATAAAGAATATTTCTTCAAGGACGTTTGCCCAGAAACTGCCTATCTGGCTTGGGCTTATGCCACACTTGTTATTGATCCTTGTAGTCAAGCATAATTGTTTCAAAACAACATATGTAACCTTCCTTGTTTTGGCTTTAAAAGCCCTTGCCTCATTTTGTCTTCATGAATATGCCTGTGATCCATCAGAGCACACATATTCCAGGTCGTAATCTTTGCTCACTCCCAAATAAATAACAATTTTTTGAAGAGCCATCCCCTCTGTTGTTTTAGGTTGATAGGACAGTATGGAAAGGAAGCACGAAATACTGTGGTCAGGAACATGAAGATAAAGTAGATGAATTCAGAGGTTCTTGGGGAGAAGTTAGGAAGAAAAGGTAAAAGGACCTTAGAAAAGAGGCCCAGGATGGAGGCAATTTCTCTGATAATGGTCTGTGAGTTCCATTGAAAAGTCATCGTGAGCAGTGGTGATGTGCGGAGGGATGGGGATTTCTTTCCATTTTGGTTTTGGTTCTGAATTTTCAAATTCTCCAAGTAAAAACTGAACTGAAAGTAATCTGTGTTTCCTCCTGAATGATGAATTTATGCTTGGGAGATCACACCAGGAGCCATCTAGAAAACACTCTCCAACTTTGTTGCTGTTTGGCTATTGGCATTTTATTCTCAGCCCTGATGGATAGGGGTGCTAAATATGGCTCACGTGTGCATTAGTAGCAGACTACACCCCTGCAATTTAAGATTTTCCACACAGTTTAACCAGGTAAATTGCTTCTTACCTTCGGCGGGTTTTTTCTTTCAAGACCAGCACCCATTGCACCAAGATGACCAAATTCATTAAAAATATTAGAGTAGATTAAACGGTTTTCTATACCAAGGGGCTCAGGAAAGAAAAGTACAGAGTCAGCTTCATGTGTTTTTTACAAAAAATTAGCTTTTACAAAAAATATGTTGTATAAAGGATGGAGGTGTGGCTCAGTGACAGAGCCATGCTTAGAATGCCTGAGTTTGGGGTTCAATCTCCAGCACCAAAACAAACAAAAATGTCGTTGCATAATGAAGAGCACTGGTGCTGTTGACTACAGAAGGAGGGAGCAGGATGGATGGGGAAAGAATAGGGCTTTCACCCAAAGATGTGTCTTTTGCTTCCTACCTATTTACTGAAAGGAGTACTGATTATTTTATTATTGTTGTTCATTTGTTCATTTTCCAATTTTTCCCAAAGACTTGGACTTTGTGTTAGCTTCTTGTTGCTTTGACAAAAATATCCAGCAAGAACAACTTAGAGGAGAAAAGTTTATTTCAGCTCATGGTTGCAGAGGTTCACTCCTTGCTCTGAGCTAGAGTGAGGCAGAACACCGAGGCAAAAGGGTATGGGAGAGGAAAGCTGCTTCAGGTGGCCAGGAAGCAGAGAGAGGGTGGGGGGGAGTGTTTCAGAGAAGATACACTCTCCAGGACAAGCCCCAGTGTGGCCCACCTCCTCCAGCCATACCTCAGCGCCTGCAATTACCACCCAGGTAGTCCATTCAAACTCCAAAGAACTGATTAGGTCACAGCTCTCATAATCTGATCATTTCATCTTTGAACATTGCTATATTAACACAGCAGCTCTCAGGGAACACCCAAACCATAATAGACCAGATTAAAACTCAGGACTGCAGAGCCCTAGGTGGCTAAATGCAGCTGCATGGAGCTTTTGAGGGAGAAATGGGGGAGAGAAGGAGAGGGAGTGAGGAAGGAGGAATCAGTTTGAAGTAGGATTTGGAGGAGAGGGATCAGAGATTAAGCTTTTTGATTAATGTTTATTTTGAAAAGGCTCAACCAAAAAGTTTTGTCCCAGGTGGCTGCCTTCACTATAGGTTTGTTTATGGCTGAATTTGAAAAATAGCTTCCTTGGGTATCTTGAGTATATTAGTGGCTTGGTGTGATGTGCTAGAAGAAGACAGTTAATACATTTTATATGGGGATCTTTTGATATTTAATATTGGAGCTAGCTAATGCCTTTCATACATAAAAACTGTTTTAAAACATTTAAACGTCTCATACAATCTATTTTTTTCATAAGAAATAATTTTCATTTTGCCTCTACTCTGCTGGGGTAATTATTATCTTGTTCACAGTAAGGTCTACGTCCAAATTAGCATAATGAAGACTGGTATAAAAATGAATAGAAAATTTTCATGTTCTTGCTACATTCTTAAAAAAATTCAGATTTTCTACTTTTAGCAGGAGGTTATAGGCAGGATAGAAGTCATCCTTGTAATTGACATTTAAACACAAATTCTTTTCTCATAATTGATAACAATTTCATTCATGCCATCTGTGAGACCCAACTTATTATTCCTGTCAGTGCTTGGCATTTTTGACAGGCCAGAAAAATCTCAAGTAAAATAGACATATTGGAGCATGAGATGTTGACTTATAATTCATGAAACGGCAACCTCCCACCCGTGAAGGAGGAAGCCTGGCAGAGGCCTGGTTGTGACTTAGGTGGTGGAAGCCTGAAAACAAACAAGAAAGCCTTTGTTTTGCTGTCACAGCTGATGAAGGTAAGAGTGATGGCAATAAAATAAAATTCAGAAGCCTTCATACCCATCCAGTCCTCCACAGCAGCAACACAGGGAAGGCCAAGGGCTTCCTGGGCGCAATCTCTGGACTTTCTTGGGCCTTCCCTGCTTGAGCCTGCAATACACAATATGCCATGGGTCCTCCCTCCTTCCTCTTCCTCTCCCTTCCCCCTCCCTTCTTCTTCCCCCTCTTGTATTCTGTATCTTCTTCCTTTCTTGCCCTCTCTCACTCCCTTCCTTCCTCCCTCTTTCCCTCTCCCTCTCCCTGTGTTTGTGTTTCTTTTTTTCAGTACTTGGGATCAAACCCAGGGCCTCCCAGGTGCTAGACACAGGGGACTCTCACCAGTGGGCAAGCAACTTTGGGATCCAGGCAGGCTGCTTTCCTACCACGGGCAGGGTGCTAAGCCCATCCTTTTCCAACTCAAATTTGTAGCTTAAACTGTATTTTCCATATCTGCCCCTTCTATTCCCACTGCCTTCCACAAACCTGGGTTCACTTTCTCCACCCCCAACCCCGGATGCCTCCAAACACACAATATAGCTAACCCTAGAGGAGACGTATTGGCCCATTTCATCTTCATATATAGAGATAGAGATAGATATACAGATATCCCAGCAGCTACAGTAATCTTTTGTTCTCTTGCTCAGTCTGCCTGTCACCATTGGCATCTATTTAAATGTCATCTGTGGCTCAAGTAAAAAGAGGTTCCAGGGAATTACCTTGATTTGGTTAATTTTATAATACAGAGTGGGCCTAGAAGCCCACAGCCTTCACCCTACCTTTGCCCTACCTACAGTTAAAGTAAAGGTAGAGCTCTAGAACTCACTCTGGGTAGGAACCCCATTCCTCCCTCCTTCTTATCTTCACCTCCTGGTTATCTGGGAAACATCAGAACCAAGCACAGCAAGCCTTTTATACATGCCTGTGTCCAAAGTGCCAAGTTATGGAAGGTTTGGGAGCTCAGGCACTGGGCAGCCATGGGTCTCCCTCTGAGCTCTACCCCAACTAGTGATCCTCCCTGCAGATCCACTACTTAGAAGGGGAGATATGTATCATTTAGAGGCATTTAAAAGCAGTGAATTTGATCAGTGCATGCTATATGCACACATGGAAAGAGCACATTGAATCTCATTAATATACACACTTTTTTATGTCAACAAAAAAATTAATTTTTTAAATGAAAGAATTTGTCAACATGGAAAAATGTAGTCTCCTGTGTTCAAGCAAGTTTATGAATGCGCCTTTGTGTCCCTACGATTTTATCTAGATGTCCTGACATTTCGCCTTCTCTGAATACTGCATTTTTGATAAGTTGTCAGCTTTTCCAGTTAAAGAACCCAGGAACAATTTCAGCAAATGATCTGAAGAAACATTCTGTGGGTGTGTTACTGGGAATTGAACCCAGAGTGTCCTACCATGGAGTTACATCCCCAGTCCTTTTTATTTTATATTTTTTAGCTTTTTAAATTTTGAGTCAGGGTTTCTCTACATTACCCAGTATAATGGTTTAAGTATTAGGCGTCCTCCAAGAGCTCATATATGAGACAATGCAAGAAGATTTAGAGGAGAAATGATCCGGTTAGGAAAGCCTTAACCCAATCAGTTAATTCATCCCCTGCTGGGATTAACTGAGGTAGGGTGTGGCTGGAGGAGGTGGGTCACTGAGGGTGTGGCTTTGGAGTGTATATTTTGTCTGATCATCATGTGATCAGCTTCCCTCTGCCTCACTTTTCTCCCATCATGTCCTGCCTCACCTTGAGCCCTGAGTAATGGAGCGGGCTGTCTATGGACTGAGACCTCTAAAACTGTGAGCCCCCAAATAAACTCTTCCTCCTTTAAAATTGTTCTTGTCAAGTCTTTTAGTCCCAGCAGCAAAAAGCTGGCTAAAACACCCAAGCTGGCCTCAGACTCATGCTCCTCCTGCCTCAGTCTCCCATGTGGCTGGCATAGCAGGCATGCACTATCACACCTGGGAGAGCTCTTCCTTATATAAAGCATTATGCACACAGCACTGAAGCTCCCCTAAAATGACTCCCACTTGACTCCAGGGGCATTCATGGTTTTTGTATATATTGAGTATATACTCAGCCAAACAGAAAAATGAGGACTTCTAGGGAAATGGGAATGGGAAAGGAAGAAGGAATCAGCTATAGTTTGGATCTTGAATGTCCCCCAAAGGTCCATATGTTAGAAGTTTAGCTTCCAACTTGCTGTTATTGGGAGGTAGTGAAAAACCTAGGAGGTAGGGCTAGTAGGAGGTCTGAAGTCACTGGGCACACGTCTTTGAAGGGGATTTTGGGAGCTCAGACCCATCCTCTCTTCCTTTTTCATTCATCCTCCATGTTCTCCTGCCACGATATACTGCCTCACCACAGGCCCAGAAATAATGGGATCAAGTGATCATGGACTGAGACCTCTATAACTGTAAGCCAGAACAAACCTTTCCTCTCTTCAAGTTGATTATCTGAGGTATTTTGTTATAGAATGGAAAATTGATTAACACAGAGTTTAACTGTAAGAATGAAAAAAATAAATGAAATGTAGTGTATCCTGTCCATTCCATCTACTAAATGTACCTCTACTGTCTCTACTCTAGGCCACCATCATCTCTCAATTGAATAATGGCAATAAGTCTCCACACTCTACTCAAACTTACCTTTACCTCTAACTACTTAACACATACTAATAGAGTGGTGTTTTGGAATTTTGGGAATTTCTAGTGCTTAGTCCAAAATCCTTCCTCTGCCAGCTTGGCTCTCCGTGGTGTAGCTCCAGGATACTCTCTCACCTCCTCCTGTGCCATTCTCTCTTCACTGTATGCATTCCAGCCTTTGTACACACCACTGTCCTTTCTATTTATCTTCAGATCTTGGCTGAAATCTCACACCCTCAGAGAAGTTTCCCTGCCTTCAGCTCCATCTTGCATCCTTCTATCAGAAAACCGGACACATTTCTTTGTATGTAAATATCTCAATGGTGGCTATATAATTAATTGAATAATCAACTGCTTAATGTCTCCTATCTTCCTTGGAATATAAACTATGAGAGCAGGACCTTGTCTATCTTAGTTCAGAGGGCCTAGCACATGGTGCCTCACAAGCTGTAGGACCACAATAGTTCTTCTAAGTAAATGAGTTGTCACTTGCATGGGACTGCTCAGGACAAGGAGACCGGGATGGATGAAGGCTAGAGAAAGGAAGAGATGGTCTCATTGACATTTCAATGTATACTCAGCTAAAGCTTTTTTTTTTTTAATTTATTTTTTTTATTGGTTGTTCAAAACATTACACAGCTCATGACATATCATCTTCCATACATTTGACTCAAGTGGGTTATGAACTCCCATTTTTTACCCCAAATACAAGTTGCAGAATCACATCGGTTACACATCCACACATCGGTTACACATCCACATCATTTTTTTAACTTTTTTTTTACTTGTTCACTATAGATATACAATTGGGTTCATTTTGATATAATTATACAAGCATGGAATACTATTTACTCTAATTCAGTCCCCAGTAGCTCCTCTCCCTTCTTCCCTTCCCCTGTTCCCTTTCCTCTATGCTATTGATATCTCTCTTTTTTAAAAAAATATTTTTTAGTTGTAGATGGACATAATACCTTTATTTTATTTACATATATGCAGTGTTCAGGTTCAAACCCAGTGCCTCACACATGCTAGACAAGCACTTTACCACTGAGGTACAACCCCAGCCCTCTACTGATCTTTCTTCTAGTTATTTGAAGTTTTTTTAAAATTAGTCCATTGTGGATATACATACAGGTGAGATTCACTGTGGCATATTTATACATGTGCATAGGGAAGTTTGATCAGATTCATTCCACTGTTCCTCCCTTTTCCTGTCCCTCCTCCCTTTCCCTCCACCTCCTTCCTCTACTCCGCTGATCCCTCTTCTATTTTCATGGGGTTACCCCGTCCCGTGCTTTTGTTTTTGCTTTCTTTCATGTTATACTCTCTCTGCTTTACTACAGTGATAAGGATAGCAACCAAGCAGGGAAGACACCTCATCCCTCGAAGACAGGACTGGAGGGAAAAAGAATCCCAGAAGGTAGAACTGTTCAATCCCCTGGAATCCGAGGTTAGGGAAGAGGCCTGGGCCATGAGTTCCTGACACTGCCCTGGGGAGGAGCAATTCCATATATTATATAAACTAAGGAGGCCCGGGACGGTCCAGATCCAGCTCAGTAAATCCTGTATACCAATTGGTATATCTCAACAGAGCATAAATATATACATTTCATAAATATATACATTTCAGTACAACTCTAACAGCCACATTCTATGGACTACATAGAATTCCTCAAAATGAGCTAATCTTCCTTTATGAAAAAAAAAATGACTGGACAACTTTTTGAATATACTAAAAAGTACTAAATTATATACTTTTAAAGGTCAATTTTATGGCATATAAATTATATCTCAATAATAAAATGGCATTTCATTCCCTGCCCCAAATCCAAATCATGCTTTGATGCTTATTTTAATGATAATATACATATTTTACTACATAGAAGTCTGTAATCTCAGAAACTTATTTTCGAGAATGAGTTTTGGCTCTTGGTCCTTGGAAATTAATAGAGTACAGTGAGATATTACATAGTGGGGCAGAGCAAGGAGTATATCTAAGTCAGAATTGGTAAAACCTAACACAAATGTGGTATTGGCCACATTAGAATAGAATAATAAATCAACATGGCTGCCTTCGCTGGAGAAATTTTCTCCATTAAGTCAGTGACAAAGGCCCACAAAAATAGCCTGACAGCAAAATTCTACCTGATGAGCACATGATCTTTCCTGCCATTACAGTCAACTTCCAGTACCACTTAAATATCCAACAAGACTCTAAGTAGTCTGGGATACATAATCACTGAGTCCTTCATACTGCAAGGACATCTATTTTATCTATTTATGGATGCATTCAACACGTCTATGTGCAGGGAGCTATTGTGACAAGGGTGAATGTGTGGTAAGGTTTCCAAAGGTGCTGTAGGTCCTCCAGAATGTCTTCAGCCTCTGGGTCAGAGGTCACAACACACCATTCCTGTCATCAACTGAGTGAAGCAAGAAGTGAAGAGTGAAGCTAATCTCATGCAAACTCTTTTCTAAAGCTATGTTGGAAAAGTAAAGGAAATGTGATGCTCAACATTTAAATTGTGTTTACTACCCCACAGAAATGTGTTTGTGTACGTATTCGTGTATAAAGATCACTTGGTAATATATGCAAATGAATCAGATGTACACATAAACAAAACTGACATCCAATAAGAACCCAATATCTAGATCAAGGAATTGGCAAAATTTGCTGTGCAGGATCAGAAAATAAATCCTTTTGGCTTTGAGGCTGGCTCCATGGTTTCTATTATAACTACTCAACTCCACTGAGATGAAGGAGAAAGTTGCCACTGGCCAATATGGAAATGAAGAAGCATGGCTATTTCCAATAAAACTTTATTTATAAAAAGAAGTGGGAGAGATTTATCCTGAAGGTCATATTTTCTGCTTCCTGGTCTATACAAGGAAGCATTTTTTTTTTAAAATAAATAGTTATTTAAACCATTCTGGAGGAATCTTCCAAAAGAAGTTAGAGGTGACCTCATCTTATAAAGTTATGAGATATAACGTAAGCTTTGAATGATTCAGTGTCTACCATGGCTGTAATTAATTTCAGGCCATGCCATATGACATAATTTCCAAAGACTTAAGAGTGCAAAAGGCTACTTGCCCTAAACCAAGCAGCTCCAGACGGCTGCCGCAGGGGATCTGTGTCTGCTTTTTGTCTTTCAACCTCCTGTCAAGCTATTAGCTGTCGTTTGTTGGTTTTGTTTTTGTGACTGTCTCTATCTTTAATTTGCCATTTTTGATCTGCTCCAGGCCAAGAGCAGTATCTTTAAGTAGATGTGGCTGTGAAGGATGATAAGTCTTTCTTATGGGTAAAAGCAACATGAATGTGAGATTTGTCATCTGTACCCCATTTCTCCAAGACCTTTTGGACACGTCCTAATTCCACACTTATTTTATATCCTTGAGGTGTTTAATAACTTACGGGTGAGATGTTACTTTGTGTAAATATGTGCACCTGCTCTTCTCTCTCTCTCTCTCTCTCTCTCTCTCTCTCTCTCTCTCTCTCTCTCACACACACACACACACACACACAGAGTTAATTCTACTTGATAAACCACAATGCCCATTCACTCCAATTTTCTCTTTGCATCTCATTTCCTGTCTCTTTCCTTTATAGGGTGGGCCCCGAGGGAAGCAAAGGTAAGTCACAAACAATCTAAAAGACAGGAGACCTAGCTGACTACCCAGAATTCCAAGTGGTCAGCCTGTTCTTGGATCATTTAAAACTGCTTATTCAACTGTTAATGAGGCCATAAATCCCTGTGATCTGGGAGGTGAACCAAAAATCCTAGCCTGGGTTTCAGTTTCATTTAAAACGGACTAATTAACAAAGTGCCAGTCTTTCCAGTTTACTGAAGTTGGATTTGCAGTCCCTGAACATTTGGGAAAAGAAAAGATAAGAACACATAGGCTATCAGCTGCATTCAGGCAAGTAAAGCCCCAAAGCATGTGGATCTGAATGGTGAACAGGAAAAAAAATAAGAAGTGATTAAATGCCAAGAACCCTTCAGAGGCTTTTCCAAAAACCAGCGCTCACAGGACTGCCACTGCACGTCCCTAGAGAAAAGTAAATCGTCATTTCAGAGAACACTTCCCTGCCGGTGCAAGATTCCACCTTTGTGAAGAAAGGCAAAACCACAGGTCTCTCCAGAGCAGATCATGGGCATGTTGTGTTTCACCAAGAAGCCAGATCAACCACTGGGCAGCCAGGTTGGACGTGCACACCAACAGCTGTGACTCCCTGGCCTTGTTGTGCCCTAAATGCTATTCACTGACCTCTGTGGTGCCTTGTGCAGCCCTTCTTCTTCTGAGGGCCCACCCTTGTCTTCCTCCTCTCTCTTTTCTCTGGAAACAGTGGGTGCCACTGCATCTGAGGGGTATCCATGCAGTCTAAAGCCCAAGAGCCACAGAGGGGTACAGCAATTCCTGTGTAGGATTTTTCTTCCCCTCCAGGAAATGGTGGGCAGGGAATTCCATTTCAACTCATTTCCCAAGCTTCCTTCCTCAGGATCTGACTCCTCTACGTTTTTCTACCTCCTCCAATCCAGAGACTCCAGTTCCTCAGGCTAAGAGAACCAACCTCCTGGTTTGTCCTCTGGATAACAGGATGTGAGTGTGTGTAGGGTCCTAGTCAACAGGTAAGCCAGATACAGGAGGAGTCTGGGATATCAGGTTTGGAGAGGACACAGTAAAGCCATAAAAAGAAGTAAAAATCCAAGACTGGGATTGAACTGAGTCGAGTACCACGGAGGTCCAACAAGCCTTGCCCTGGGTGGCAAGGCCAACCTTTGGACTTGGATTGTCAATAACAGCCTTACATTTAGCACAGACATGTCAGTTGGGCAGCAGAATCAAGAGATGAGGTGGAGAGTCTGAAGTTCCTGTAAATGAACAGGGCAAAAGCAGGGCAGGAATGCCCCACTGACTCTAGGTCCAATTGCTTTAGCTGTCCCCTAACTTCCTTAAGGAGAACTGAGATGATAGGCCTCGTTGAACATGCTGGGAGTCCAGATTAAATCCAGTTTTTTTTCCCCCCAATTTAGGAACATGAGATCTTGATTCAAATCCCAGCTCAGATACCTCACACATGTGTGGGCACAGTCCCAGTGCTTACCCTCTTTGCATTTCAGTTTCCTCAACTACCAAAATGAAATGGCAGTAATACTTGACTGGCATGAGACTGACTATGGAAAGTAATTGGCAGAAATAGACACACAGCTGCATGAGCTCTCTCTTGTCCAGCGAGGAGGTCCACGGAACAGGGTAGAGGAGAGTGTGACTGTGGAGTCACTAATCAAGACCTCTGGAGACCAAGCAGGAAGCAGGTCTGATTTTATTGCACAGTTACCATGTATATACACTCAGGAAGTAGCTAAGCAGATTATAGGCAGCCACCAATGCAAATTCTGCTAACTGTCCTTGCAGTGACAATCAAGGAGCGGGCCATGGAGCAAGTGCAGGGACTGCAATACATGGCCTCACACCCAGGGCTGTGCCTCTGGGATAAGCGGCCTGCCACTCTTGTGCCTAGCACAAGGGGAGTGCCTGCCACTCAGACGTCCTTAACGTATGCCATGTATGCAGTACTCCATGCACTTGTCCCCCACAGCAACTTTTCAAAAAAGACAAAAAAAAAAAAAACGTGCCAGGCACAGTAGTGCATGCCTGTAATCCCAGCAGCTCAAGAGCTTGAAGCAGAAGAATCATGAATTCAAAGTCAGCCTCAGAAACTTAGCGAGGCCCTAAGCAACTCAGTGAGACCCTGTCTCTAAATAAAATCCAACAAATGGCTGGGAATATGGCTCAGTGGTTAAGTGCCTCTGAGTTCAATCCCCAGTACCAAAAAATAAGTAAATAAAATAAAATAAATGATACCATTAGTGAGAACAGACAGATGTTGGGGCTCGGAAGACACTCCCCCAGTGAAAGCCTCAGGAGCAAATCTTCTCTTTGAACTTCTCCTACCCTCCTGTCTCTCTCTCCTCATTCTCCCCTGAGGCAAGCCATAGAAACTAGAATTCCTTGTTCACAAGGTGGGTCACTGAAACTAGAATCCCATAACCCCCAAGCCAGTCATAAAAACCTAAAGATACTAGTCTACCTTTCCCCCACCTTCCTATGTACAAGTTGGCCATAGAGAACTCTTTCTGGCCAGCCTGGTTTGTTAATCCTAAGACCCTCATTCCAGAGGGTTCCCATATCCAGAAGGAGGAAAGAAGCTGCACCTAAGGGACCAAGAAGAATGTGAGCAGACAGGCCTTGCTGTCTGTTGCTCTTAGTCTGTGACCATTAGCTCTGCCCTTTTTATCCAACCATATTTCTTCACAGCTGTC
This sequence comes from Marmota marmota marmota, assembly GCF_001458135.2. NCBI lineage: Eukaryota > Metazoa > Chordata > Mammalia > Rodentia > Sciuridae > Marmota > Marmota marmota. The sequence goes on along the minus strand of NW_026000016.1, from coordinate 19,757,717 downwards.
CGTGCTTCCTCCAACCTAAGCATGAGAATGGGTAGTTCATCCTGGGACTTAGAATCTTTAATATGAAGGCTCCTGTGTCAAGTAAAACCATGATCAAATAAAGGTGTTGTTTTCCTCTTGTTGTCCTGGGTAGGGGTGGCAGCCATGAGCCTTGCAATGGACGCAGAGGGCCCCTTCATAGACACACGCTACAAACTGGTGTTACAAACTCCTTCCTCATCCTTGGTTGTTTCTGTTCCTTCACCTACCTGGCATCCATCCTCCTCTCCAGAAGATGATCCTTGTTCTCTACTGATCCCCAAGGAGCCCTAGCCTAATCCCAGGCAGAGGTCATTTTCCCAAAGTTGCCTGCAGGGCTGCCTGCTTGACACCCTTCCTGTGCACCCTGGTGGCTTCTCACCTAAGTGTTGTATGAAGAGAGAATAACTGGTAGGAATTTCACTCTTTGCACAAGACATCTGCTTCCAGGGCAGTAAAGACCCAGGTGGCACTGTTCTGAAGACAAAGAAATGAAGGGCAATTACCCTGCCATTAATCAACCAGGCCACAAGGACTGAACAGCTTTAGTTACGACCAGGAAGGAACATTTTAATAATGTTCTTAGGTGTTTGGAATGTGCAAAACACAAATTAAGTTAGTAGGCAGCTATGAGATTGCTGAAATATGTCAGTGTGGATGTTAAAGCTGCCTGGTAAGAATGCAAGACGCTCAAAGGAGTTTCCAGCACTTCCTCTGCAAAATAAAAACAGGCCATCACAGATTCCCACACACATTGTTTCCTGTATCTTATATGGGTTACAGGAGACTGCACTTTTCTGCTTCCTTCCAAACCCCAAATGAGATCCCTGCCTCATTGCAACACACACTCCCCCAACACACTCATTAAGAAAATACTTAAAGATCTGGAGAAGTTAAATGTTAAGGATCAAACATAGGGAATTCCAATTATGTGTATGGATGTTAAAATAGGCATGACAAAATCTACCACTTTAACCATTTTTAAATGTACAGTTCAGTGGTATTAAGTAAAATCACATTGTTCTGCGGCTACCACCATCATCTATCTGCAGAACTTCTTCACCATCCCAAACTGAAAACCAGTATCCATTAAATAATTCCTCACTTCTGCCAACTCCAGATAACCATCATTCTGCTTTCTGTCTCTATGGATTTGACTGTTCTCAGCTTCTCATAAAAGTAGAATCATATAGCATTTATGCTTTTCACATCTGATTTATTACACTTAATATAATGTCTTCGAGGTTCATCTATGTCATAGTAGGTATCAGGATTTCATTCCTTCTTAGGGTGGATAATATTGTATTGAATGTATACACCACATTCTGTTTAACCATTCATCTACTGATGGACACTTGGGTTTTTTCTACCTTGGGCTATTATGAATGCTGCTGCTGTGAACATGGGTATACAACAATCTCTGGGGAGTTCCAGTATTGTAATAATTCAGCCATAATGTCTCTTGCTGCTTTTGTCTTGCATGCTGTTTTCTTATTTTCTACCAGTCTTATAATTATTGCTTCCCAATAAATCCTTTTTACCACCACATAGGTTCACATTGGCACCCCTACCCCATATTTTCCTCTCATTCTGCTAGATTTGAGGGGAAAGATCCACACTGAAAACACACAATGTCTCTAGGAGAGAGTCTTCTGAGAAGTCCAATCCCCCCTCTGCATGTCACGTGCCAACGACGCCATCCCCTGTGCAGCTGTGAGGTGGGTGACGAAAGAAGTCAGAGATACCCTCCCAAAGAAGAGGAAAATGATGACTAGACCCTGAACAAAGTCACAGCACAGTGCTGGAACCAGCAAACCAGTAAGCAAAACTTCTCGGCCTGTGTACAGTATGGACACTCATAGGGGACCCTGTCACCTGTGTGACAACCGGGTTGGGCTGCATCTTCCTGGATACAACTAACTTACATTAGCCGTGGGAGTGGGGGTAGCTATGCAAGGCGAGAAGGCAGGAGAAATGAGGAGTTAAAACCAAGAACATACAGTATTTCAAATTTCAAGTCCAGATCTGGGGAGTGAATACTCATAAATTGTGAGAACCCTTGTTCCAACCTGAAATGTTATAGCTACCTCTCACCTGACCCTTGAGAGACTGGTGGGGGTTATGTCATTTTTAGTCATCTGCTTGAATGCATCTACAACAGTTCAAAGAAAGTTTACGTGCACACTCTTCCAACCACCAATATGCAAATACCTTCAGAAGAAGATTCAAGGGCAGCTTAATCTAACTCATAATCGTATACTTGCTATATTCTCTAATGTGCACTCTAGTCCAAACACAAAGTCTCATTTTAAAAACCCCTGCATTTTCTACACATGTAAAAAGCATACTCTTGCCTCAGGCTGGGAGTGCAGCTCAGTGGGACAGCATGTGCCGAACATGTCTGAGGTCCTGGGTTCCATCCTCAGCACCACAGGCACACATAAAAAGTACACTTTATCACATTTTATGCATCATTTTATTGCTATACATTACACAGAGAAGACCACACAGTGGCTATCCATTCCTTTATCCCTCATATCCATTTATTCAAATGAAATTTCCCAGCCAACCATAAATCCATGCAAAATAAAGTGCATCCTCTGCAGCCACCAATTGGAACAACCTCAGGCTCCCTGGAAATCCTGCCCCACTTTCAGATAGATTGTCACAAAGGTGTCCATCATGAACACCACTTTATTTTGGGCGGAATTCAATGTTTTATTTTTATTTGTGGTACCAGGAATTTAACTTAGGGGTGCTTTACCACTGAGCTACGTCCTCAGCCCTTTTTACTTTTTTCTTTTGAAACAGGGGCTTGCTAAGTTGCTTTCAGTCTCATTAAGCTGCTGAGGCTTGCCTTCAATATGTAATCCTCCTGCCTCAGCCTCCCAAATTGCTGGGATTACAGGGATATGCCACCTCACCCAGCTTGCAATGTTTTATTTATTTATTTATTTATTCTTTTGTAGTACTGGGGATTTAACCCAAAATTATTCTAACACTGAGTTATACCCCCAGATCTTTTTAAAAATATTTTTATTTTGAGATAGGGTCTTGCTAAGTTGTCCAGGTTGGCTTCAAATTTGCAATTCTTCTGCCACAGTCTCTGAGTGACTTGGGATTACAGGTGTGCACCTCTGTGTCTGGCTAGATGCAATGTTTTAGCAAATGTTGAGTCCCTCAAATTTCCTTTGCCAAATTTCTAATCTGTTGTTATCGTTGGGATCTGGAAACCATAACCCAAAGGCCCATGTATTGAAGACTTGATTCTCAACTTGGTACTACTGTGAGGTGGCAGAACCTTTAAGAGGTGGTACCTAATGGAAGGAAGTTAGGTCACTGAGGGTATGCCTAAAGGGGGATATTGAGACAGACTCTGGCCCCTTCCTTTCTCTCTTAGGTTTCTGGCTGCCATGAGGTGTATGATTATCCCTGACCTTGGGTTCCTACCATGATGTGCTGCTGTTCTGCCTAGGCCCAAGCCACAAGGCCAAGCAAACATGGACTGAAAATTCTGAAACTCTGAGCCAAAATAAAACTAATTTGTTTGTCTCAGGTGTTTTGTTACAGTGATGGAAAGCTGATCAGCACAGGAAGATAAATACCTTTTCTTCTCAGAAAAGAGGAGGGCAAAAATGAAAAGAGTGAATAATGAAAATCTACTATCATTGCTTCACAAATCAATTTTTTATTCTTAATACAAAACAAATAGTCCTCATTTAGGTTGTTTACCTTAGGTATTTTGTCACAGCAATAAAATCTGACTAACACATTTGTGTTTTCAGTTAAAGTCTTAGCTGATTGCAAGCACCTTGGTCATTTGCTCTTTCAGTTTCAGTATTAAGAAAGAGTGCCCTGCCTCCCCTCAAAGTTAGTTTGTGAGATTCTCCTAAAATTCATCTTTTGGGAGCTCAACAACTCGGAACAGTGGTTCTCAGAAACCACCAGTGTTCACAAACATCCTTCTGGAGCAGGACACCAGGCTCTTTGTCACTCACACCAGGATGAGAAGCTTAAGCTTTGGAGCAGCAAGTGTTGTTATGTCGCCCCAAAGTGCCTGGGCCCTTTCCACAGCTATCTCACATGGCAAATTCCCACCACCCCCAAATCACTTCTGCATTCTTGTTCTGAGCCTTCCTCCTCGGACATATCAGGATTATGGATTCAGGGTCCCTGGATGTGCATTTTCCATCTTGCTTCTCTGGAATCTCTAATCCCATTCCTTACATAGGTTTTCTATTTCTTTGCCAGTGTCCCACATTACACCCCCCTCACTAGCGAGTATGTATTTTGTTACCACTTAGTTTTAAATCATTATAGGAACAAGTGACTAAATCAGACCTCCTCCAATGCCTTCACTGTCTTCCCACCCCCACTCCAGTGCCAGTTATCCCTCCTGCTCATCTTCATGAATGACATGTGGCCGCTTGCCTTGGGCCTCATGCCAGCCTGCCTGTCCAAAGCCGTCTGCCTGGGATTCTTGGGGGAAACTGCATTTGAAGATATGATTGCTTATCACCCACCCTACTTAGGGGTCTCAGCCATGAAAAGACGAAACCCCTCCTACTCCTGTCCTCCTGCCTCAGACCAGTCTAGAGGGTTCGTTTCTCTAAGAGGTACAGGTTGCACATGGAACTTTGGAATTGGAGAGTGGACTCTGTCCATTCAGCAAACTATTATGTAAATTATTACATTAAAATACTTTTTGGTCTTATTGATTGATTGTATACCTGTCGCTCCATGGATAATTATTTAGTTTATGTCTGCTATGATATCTATCATCTCAGGAACCTTCAAGGTGCAGATGAGAGGGAGAGAGTTGTGAGCCTGGGAAAGAGAGGTTTCAGGAGAAGGGAAAAGAATGAAGCAAATGTGTGTGAGAGATGTTGTGGTGGCCTCCAGCCATTCAGCCACTGGAATGAATGAGAGAACAGAACTGGACCATGTCTACCACATGTGGGTGCATGGTTCTGGCTGGACTTCTGGCCTCTCCTGAGGCACAGCCCACTCCAGGTGCCTTATCTGTCTGTGGTTCAAATTGAACAGGAGGTTGGGGGTGAGTGAGGAGCTTTGCAACCACAGGCAGGAATGACAGGGTGTTTATGCAGATTAACTCTGCCTCTCCCATTCATACACTAGTGACCACTGTATCCCTCTCCACTTGTGTCAGTGACAGGTGGTGGGATGACAGCCCTGATAAGGAGACGCTTCCCTCAGACCTGACAATAGAATGAGATCCAATCCTGATGCAAAGCCAGTGGAAAAAATTTGATCTCCACCGAGTAACACATCACTGGAAAATCTCTAGAGACTAGTGGCCCCTTCTATCCTGCTTCCCTGTCCAGAGAAGAGAAAAACCACAAAAAAGGCAAAACCTTGTCAAACATACTGCCACTTTAAGAGCCTGTGAATTTAGCTGGTGTTTTCCAGAAATATCCAGAAGCCCTTATTTTAATTTCACCATTTAGTACCTTTTACACAAAACTACAAAATGACAGAAAATTAGAGAAAACTGCCCTCCAATCAATAACAATATATTAATAAGAACACAATGCATCAGGAAATGTGCAGACATGAAGGGCTGCCATGGAGTCTCTGCTCCCACTATGAGGATGAATGAGTAATGCTCTCTCACCTACCTTCACGTTGTCAAGTTCCCAGTGACAGACAATCAAAATCATCTAAAACCTTGTGCACATCCTTGTCATGAGAAAGGCCCTCCTAGTGTGACAACCAGGTGTCATGACCAGACAAGGGGTCACAGTGTCAAAATGAGTGGCATGCCCTTTCATGCTCATGGGACCTAGACCTTTATAAACCAGCAAAGGGCATCACCAGATCCCCTGGTCTTTGCTAGAATAAGCTTCTTGTCAGGTGGAAGTCACAGAGCAGCTGGCCATTCTAGGAATCATACATATGTTAAAACACACACACATACACACACACACACATACACACAGCATGAATGAAGGCAGATAATGCTTACACAGGCATTCGATCTAGTTCACGCTTGACAGATCCAGGTAATTAACAAATAAAATTCATATTAGATACTCAAAAGAGAGAGTCTTACAAAGTAAAATCATAGCTATTAACTCTTTCATTATCTTACTCTATGTTATAGAGATACGTTTAAGAATAAGAATAAATAGGGCCTGGGACTGGGCTCAGCGGTAGCACACTTGCCAGGCATGTGTAAGGCACTGGGTTCGGTTCTCAGCACCACATATAAATAAATAAAATAAAGATCTATCAACAACTAAAAAAAGAGAGAGAGAGAGAGAGAGAGAATAAGAATAAATAGAAACAAAGAGACTGAGGGCCATTAAAGATCCTTAGGACCTAGCAAAATTCCTTATTTTAACAATTGTTAAGCATGATCCGATGCTCCTCTCCCCCATGAATAAATGGCTTGCCCATTACAAAATGGTCCAAATGGCACAGGAGTGAACAAGCTCAGGTCTCTGCTCCCCAGGCTGGACTCCTCCTCTTTTTCCTCCTCAGCTAAACATAGCTCTGTCAGCAAAGCCACTCACACAGGGACCCCCTGCCTACCCTCATCTGTCACTTTCCTGACAGGCCCTGACAGGATCCAGATAGTCCCCTCACTGCCACTCTTCCCTTTAACCTGGCTAAGTGTTTATTGGCATGTCTAGAATAAAGACATTCCTTCAATCCCAGGTTAGACCACTACTGTGCTTTCTAGAAGTCCCAAATTGTTCAGGCTTGATAAACCCCATTCTATCACTGAATACATTACCCTTATAAAAATATACGTGCTCATTTTTTCCTATTAATCTAATGTCTTCAAGCATTGAAAAACAATTTAATAGGAAACATGTTGATGTTTTAGAGTTGTCCGGAAGAAAAAAATGTAAGAGGCTAGACTCCTTCATAGCCATATAAAACAGCCATTCCCAACTCTTCCAGACCACGGAGTCCTCTCAGACTCTGGTAAGGCAGAATCCTGCAGTGATTGGCACATAGAAAGCATTTGATACATGAAATTTGTCATAATGATGATAACAACAAGACCTTTCTCTGCACCTAGTACCAAGGGAGCCAGGATTCACGGCTCCAAGGTCAAGAATCCTACTCTATGGTCTGATGAATACTGATTTCTAGAGTTGTCTCATAGCTAAAAGTGCGGGGGAGGGGAAAGGCCAAAATGCAAGAGAAGAAAATGAGTAAGGCAAGAATACAATGAAAACAACCTAAAATAACCACATGGAATGATTACATTCATTCTACATGCTCTGATCATTTACACTAACACCACCAAATAAAAGAAGAGTTTTTGATTCAAACCCTCAAATCTATTTAATATGATTAAACAGGGGGTAAGTGGAGAGGAGGGCTGATGAAAGAAATGCTAATGGCCCTAATCAGAAAAGGAATTACCATAAAGCTAAAAGAAAGCTCAAGCAACAGGGCCCCTTACCTGCCTGAGTCCCTTCCAAGGGCCTGGGAGAAGCCTCAGAAACATATGCACAGGGTCATCTAATTCTGTTTCTTGAAGAAGGCCCCCCAAATTGTATAAGGTTTGAGGTCTTGCAGCTTGGTTCTAACTCTGGTCCTAACATCACTATGACCATAATAATTTTTTTCACTTCTTCAGACTATAAGAAGTAGGGAAAGAAAGGAAAGATAAGAAGGAATGAAGACTGAGAAATGATGAATGCCCTCTAATCATTTGGCCTCTTGGGGACTCATTCTTGACCTGCAAAAGGAGGAACTGAACTGGAATTGGCCAAAGATGATTTCAAAGTCACCTTCTAGTTCAATGGTATTTCCCAATTGTGGATAAATCCATGGATTTTTCAAATCATGAATATATTTCTCTGAGACAGAGCAAAGCCTATTAAATCTATAGAAGCCATAAAGATTGCCCTTCTGAACATGGTTTTGTGAGAAACATATCCCCTGGAAGCTGGCTGTTCCCAGACCTCACCAGCTGCAGCTCATGGTGCCAAGCCCACAACCAAAGCCTTGGCACACATTCGGACTTTTTTTGGCCTCCTCATAAAAATCAACATTTCTGAGCACTGTGAGGCCACCAAAATTGAAAAAGAAAATGGCCCATAACCTGCATTTGGAAGAAATCGGAGAGCCGTTGGAATTTGAGTCCCTGGACTAAGGATGGGATAACTACCTGGGTGGGAAGAAATAAAGGCCACTTCAGTGAATTTGTGTGATGCTGAACACATCTACCTCTGTCCAGAAATACGGTTTCTTTGCGAAGTAACCCTAAATAACCCACCTACTAAATCACATTAATGATATTTCAGTTGGAATATTCTAAAGGCTTGTTTTCTTTCTAAACAGAACCCCTTTGTGACAATAAAAATGAAGTCAGGAGACAAAATCTTGCTGCTTTGCTGGAGTTTTGTTTATATTTGGAAAACATCGGTTAGATTTACTGCAACTATGCTCAAAGTGCACCAAAAAGAACTCACCTTGCCCTTAGGGAAATCGCACTGGCTGGAATCTTGTTAGGTTCTTTTCATCTTTTATTGTGACCTGACTGCTCTTCTGAGTGGGAAAGACAGTGGTCTGTGTTCCTGCCCATCTCTGCATCAAATCCCACTTACAAGGTCATTGCATTTATTTTGAAAATCTTCTGCTTTGTTTTGTCTCCATTGAACAATAAGCAGGCAGTAGCAATAAACCAGTGGTTTCCAGGTAGTCCAAAGAGCAGCTAGAGGTAACAGTAAAGCTTGTAACAACTGTTCTAGGCAGAGAATCTCTATCCCAAAACTGTATCCCATACACAGAGTACCTGACCCACAGGAAGCTCTTCAAATATTTGTTGGGTTAAATGGAAAGTCATATTCCTAGAATCAGATGGTTGGATGAAGTGGATTCTTAAGGTTGTCTTTACAAATTCCTAGGCTGAGGGCAAAGTAGTATTCAATGAAAGCAAAATGGTATACAGAGAGGCCTGGTTTCAAGCTCATGTCAACAAATGAATCTGCTCATTGATAACACCCTCCAATGAACAATTACATTCCTAACCCAAAATTGGAATGGCTTCCTGCAAAACTCATGATTTTGTCATAAGACCTCTACAAGTATTTAAAGACATAACAGCTTCACAAAACCTCCATATATCATGGATATATCTTAAAGTGCCAAGGTCTATAAATTTATAGTGAATGTGATAAACCTATGTGATTCTGAGTTTTTTTAAATGAAGTTTTCCTTAGCTGGAAAATTGGCAGAATCAAACATTTGTAATCTTGTCAACGGAATTTAGAGGAGAACCTTAAGACTCTTTTCCACAGATATTTATTATTAAACACCTTTAATGTATCAGGTATTATACTGAGTATTGTGTATGCACAGATAAACAAGGAAAATGTGCCATCCTTATACAGTGTGGATGTCAATTTTCTTTAGGAACATGGTGTCTTGGACTGTCTTTGTGTTAACAAGCCCATAGGAGCATAGCATTCTTGCACCTGGGGGATGGCCATGCTGACCTGTGGTGGATCGGGAGTTACTACATACTCCAAAGGCAGTGGGAGGCACCAAAGCAGGAGATGTCCTAAGGGAAGGGAAGTATGCAGGTGCCCTGGCACTAAGCTAAGGAAAACCACAGAGGAAGAAGAAGACTAAGTCTCAACCCAAAGCACTCAGTTTCATTTTATTCCCCACATCTCTGTAATCTTGCAAAATAGGATCTCTCTCTAGAGACTTCCCCAGCTCCAGCCTTCCCCAGCTCACAGGGGCATCTTCTATGATCTTTGTAAGTTTTATATAAAACACTATCAATATTTATTGCTTCCACTTAAAGAATTCTCTTTCTCCACAGCCTAGTACATTTCAAAGTCCTACAAGAACAGAAATCTATGTCTTAAAGATCAAATGTCCTAAACAATATTTTTTCTGATCTTACTTTTTTCCAGCAACTCTGTCTATCATAAGTTTATCCCTGGTCTGCAAATCTACATACTGCTCAGCCTGGACTGTGGAGAATCCATGCAACTCCACCTCAAACCCCCATGGCAGATCCTGTGGACACTCCACATTCAGTTCCACTGTTTGCTTCTATTCTGAATTCCAACTGAATACTCCTCAGGGCACATAGTATGAGCTTGGTAAATGCTTTTGAGTGCATGAACAAATAAATAGATGCATAGTTTAATTAATAAATTAATGACTGCATGGACAGGTGGGACCTTTGAGAATGGGATCTTTTAGAGCCTTTCTTAACTAACAAATTGAAACAGAATTTTCAGGTTGATTGGAGGGTACTGTCCTGAACAGAGACTTCCTTAGAAATCCAATCCAACATGCAAATTTGTGGTTCAGCACAGATATTTTGGCATTTTTCCATCAAACAGACCTTTCGCAAAAGGCTGATCTTCCTGGTTTTGTTCAATGAATTTTTTTGCAACTTTTCCAAACTTGTTCATATTTTGATTACAAAGGCACTTGAAATTCTGACCTTTGTCTACAATGAAGTTCATTTTCCCATATTTCAGAAACTTGGTAAACATATCAAGTTTCAGGAACCACAACTTTTATCAACCTTATGTGTGTATGTGTGTGTGTGTGTGTGTGTATGTAATAAATGCAAGAACATTGCCCTTCTGAGATATTTTTGGGAGGCTTAGATGAGGTAACTCCTGCAAAAGAGTTGTAAAATCGTAAAGCATAAAATACATATGTGGGTGTATACACACAAAATCTGTGCACATCCACACATATATACACTCCATACACGTGATGAACATGAATATGTAAGACAGAAGACAGAGATATTAACATATGTAAGCTATATGAAATCAAGTTTTATGGCATAAGATTTTCAGTCTAAAAACATAATTAAGCTCTATATTGACAGTAAAAAATCTTTTGTCCCAAGTCAAAGCCAAGTATCATATATTTGTTCACATTTTTCAGACGTGGCAAGAGATTTCAAGAGAAATCAAGTGACTTGTCCAGGGTCCCTAAATATACTATCAGTAAGAGACTTGGAGGAAATTAGAGAAATTTTGACCCACAAGCTAGAGCTATTTTCTACTAGACTATGCTGCCACCTAACTGAGAAGGTTAAAACACCCAGATATATTGCATCAGCACTACAAGAGTGAGCAGCCACCAAGGAATCCTTGGTTATCTTTTTAACACCATACTCTGCTTTCATTCAAAAGCAACAAAGTTTTAAACATATTTATGATTCTTCATCTCTTTGTCACTTCAAGAAGCTCTAATAATGATTTTAAAAAAAAAAACACCCCCCCCCAAACAACAGAAAACACAATAATTACATGTGCAAGCAAACGGGCAGTCCACATGTTTAAGAAACTTCAGTTACTAGATGTGATCTTTGTTCCTCTGCCATAATCATGCCAATCCCAGAATGTGGTCTCTTCCATCAACCAATGCTAGCTTTCAGTTCCTTCATACACACACACACACACACACACACACACCCTGTGTTCTGATTTCGGTCTGGTAGGACATTGTTTGAGTTGGTCCAGTGCTGGATTTGGTGCAAGAAGGGCTTGAGGTCTAAGCTCACCTTCTTAGCTCCCCTTACAATCCAGGGGTATCCACTTGGGCTCCCACAGCTTCCAGCAGTTAGGGTGAGTTCCAAGGTGGTACTGATTTGTCTGAGCATCAAATCCACATCGTTGACCACAAAAGTCAGGCCTGCTGTGTTGAATGGCTAAGCCACTTGGCATGGTGTGACCTATCTAGTCTTTCGTTTGGAGCACTAGCTAGTAAGAAGCATCTCAAAAGGGAATAAGGAAGCCTTGAATGTTGCTTTCTTCCAATGATCTTTACTCAGATAAGCTGGTTTTCCTTAATCACAATGATAAAATTCTCTACTGATATCCATAGATGTATGGACATCCAGAGTATATCATATGTAGGCTATACTAAAAATGGGAAGACTTTAGCTCATTTTCCTCAAAGAAAATTTTTGGTGTTTGTCACCAGTTAGGATTGCTATATTAAGCAAGGACATCTTACCAACAGGTAAATCTATTGTCCACATTCTAAGATTAAGATAGGGGACAGCAGTGAAAAACAGAGAGGTTTCTTTACCCACATATCTTCATGAAAATGGTTTATCTCAAAGAGAAACTTAGTGAATTTTTGTTGTTGATAGACCCACTGAAGGAAAAATATCAGGCTTCGAAAAGTGGTAGAGATGTAGTAGATGATTAAAACTATATGACATTCTAGAAAACGGCAAATACAGTAAAAAGATCAATGGTTTCCAGGAGTTAGGAGAGATGGAGGAAGGTACTAGGTGAATAGGGGATTTTAGGGCAATGAAACTACTTTGTGTGATGCCACAGTGATACAGAATCTGATACATACCAACTCTGTAAGATACATATAATTATACATGTGCCCAAACCTACAGAATGTCCAAGAAAGAGTGAACTCCAACAGAAAAGTATTACAGACTCATAAATCTAACCCTCAAAAATGTCAACTATAGATTTTAGTTAATATTAATGTATTAATATCAGCTTATCAATAATAACAATTGTACCATGCTAATGCAAGATGTTAACAGGGGAAATTGGAGAGCAGGAGAAAGGGCACATGGGAACATCCTGTAGTTTTCATTTTTTTTTTCTATAAACCTAAAAATTGCCTTGAATGTTGCTTTCTGTTCCAATGACCTTTACTCAGATAAGAAATAATAAAGTGGTAAAGAGATTTTGAGGACGAATCTGTAGACCAGGACTCAGAAGCCCTGGGTCCAGCCTGCCTCTGCCCTGAACATCAGTTGTGTGGCAGTACACCTATCACATCAGTGCTCTGAGCCTCTCATCTCTCGTCTGGAACAAGTAAGAATAAAAGCTGTTTGACCTCACAGGGCTGACCATCATAATCACCAAATAAAGCAAAAGAGGCATAAAAGCACTTTGTAAACAGTAACATACTACATAAGTTTAGTTTATGATTATTTCTAAAAACACAATGTCATTTCATTGTTATAAAATGGTCTGGTAGGAACAAATGTATTCTCTAATGGAAAGGCAGGTAGTAGACAAAATAATGACATTGAGCCTACCCAAAGCATTTCCACTGGAGGGATCCACACCTGAGAACAGAAAATTATTACAGACTCATAAATCTAACCCTCAAAAATGTGTCCCCCATATTCTGAAAGCCACAGGACTGTACTTTCACGTACCATCTTTCCTTCCCCAACCCAGGTTTAGAACTGGACCACTATTTTCACCCATTCACATTGAATCATAGTATTATTCATAAAAATATCCCTGTAATACTAATAAAGATTCATTCTCAGTAATTTGTGGATATATTTTTCCAGGAAGGACAGAGACTGTATGAGATCCATACAGAAGGCAAAACTCATAGGTCATTAAATATTCCACCATCCAGTTATAGGAAAACAATTCATCAATGTTTTATTTAGATTTTTAAAAAACACACTTAGCATAGTAATTATTTTGCCAAGCATGGAAGATGTAATAATGAAGTAACCCCAACAATAATTTTTTAAAATCATTTTATGACAAGTTGTTTCCACGGCTGTTTGTCAGGCCTGGCACGTGGCCATGGCAGGAGACTTCATGGGCAATGCTGAGCAAGATGTAGCCACATTGTCACCCACTCTTCAGAGGCTGTTACTTACACTACATGATGACAGCTGTGAAAAGTCTCAAAGGTGATAAGTCTGGCAGACGAATGCACAAGGACACAGGTCCTAGAAGTCTGAGTAAATAAGTGAATTGAATTTGGACATGCTATTATAAAGCTCTCGTGACATTTGCTCATGGAGTATTTTGCTTCCTGGTGTTCCTGGGAGTTGGCACTCAAGGGAAAACGATACAATGGCTTTACTGGGTTTCATCTCCATGCATCCACTGCCCTAGCTGCACAGTGATTTTTATCAATCAAAAAGATGTAGGCATCAAAAAATAGTGCCAGTGTGACCCATCCAAGCTAAGCGCCCTTGCAATCTATACAGCAGACCTGACTTCAGCCCCTGCTGTTTCCCCACCACCCTCTCTCTTATTGGCCTATCTCTAGACTCCTGCACATACTGCCTCTTTCAAAAGCAAAGAATGTGGTTTTGCTGGATCTTATTAATCCAGTCCACTCCAAAGCAAATTTTCATCCTCTCCTTGGATCTCCTGGCATCTGTGAATGCATTTTCCCCTCTGAAAGAATTGTAAAAAGACTCAGGTTGTAGCTCCGTGGTAGAGCACTTGCCTCCCACGTGTGAGGCACTGGGTTCAATCCTCAGCACCACATAAAAATAAAATAAAGGTATTATGTCCATCTAAAACTAAAAAAAAAAAAAAAGAATTATACAGACTCAATTTTGTACTATGACTCTCCCTGCTCCGTAAGCTCATTCTGCAGGGCATGATACTTTGTGGATCTTAGATTTTCCCCTAACCAGGGCAAGAAGATGTGTAACAGTTGATATAAATTCCTGAAAGAACTGTGATCAAAATATTCCCCTCTTATTTATGTTTACAAAGTTTCCTCCTTTCTAGGAGTAAAATACAATAGGTTCCCCTCCCCCAATGGCTGGTCTCCAGTAGTAAAGTTTCTCCTGGCTATTGAGACAGCCTTTACACCTTGTTTTGTTAGATCTTATCTCACCGGCTCACATTGACCTAATCTGGCCCCATGGAATCTCAGGGATGACAGACACAGCAGGAAAGGGAATTAAATTATGTATAATATACAGAGTTTTCATTCTAGAATTCTAATGAGTATACCAGAGCCCCACCCCCCACAGTCATCCTTCTTACTTTCTAAATTAATCCTATGACCTGAAAGACTCAGAGCAAAGTCTCCACTGCAAAAGACCAGTGACAGGAAATGGTGACATGTCACAGCTCCAGGATAATTCCAGCACTGGTCTGTCGCCTACAGATACCAGTGAACAAGGCAGTGGTTCTGACAGACTGTACTCTCCATGGTGAAGCAGCCTCTTGGAAGGTCAGAGGAGGTGATTGCCCAAGCCCTTGAGGAATACTCAGGTTAGTACTGGCTGCCTCCTCTCTTTCCAGAATCTTCCTGTTTGTGTCTTCTTGAGGAATTCACACCTGTATTTGCCAGTCATTCATTATATTACTCGCCCCCCCCCCCAAACCAGTGACAAGTGTTGATGTTGATTAATTGATTTGTTTTGTATTATAGCACCCTGTCTGCTGTGTTTATTTAATAAATATTTGCTGGCTTGACCCAGAGTTAAATCCTAATATGCTTAGATTATCCCCCAGATCTTCTGTAAGTTCTGAATCCTGAAAAAAGGCAGTTTGAACTAAGAGAATCAAGAAATTTGCCTCCTCTGTGCTTCTATGGGAGTGTCTCTGGAGAGAGGTCTGGCACTGTTCTAACCTGGAAAGCAGGTAGAGTGTGACCTGGAGTCTGAGACACATTAGGTTGCTTAAAAGTGTTAAATTTCCAGGTGTGCCCGTAAGTTTCAGGGTCACTGAAGATAGAAATGAAAACCAGGAGCCATCTACCTGAGGAAAGTTTTCCTGCTTTAGGTCTTAACTCATCTGAAAATCTTCAAACTGCTGACCAGAAAGGCAACATCCGGGGCATCTGGGCTCCCCTCTTCTGCACAGCTCACCTGCCCCTGAGAAGGCGCCCAGTGTCAGCACCAGGATCTGGGGGAGCCTGTGCTGAAGGAGGGGGGGGGCCTCTGAAATGGGGAGGGTGGGGTCCCACTCTTGGACAGTTAAAGAAACCAAATCCCTCCTGCTGCCAAGCCAGGGCACCTGGGAGCTTTGTGCTTTCCCTCATCACTCAGCCCCTGAGTACAGCTTTCCAGGTTTCCCTGGCCTTCCCCAGTCCCTCTTCCTCCTCATTCCACATCAAAGCCCAGGCTCCCTTCAGTTCAGTTTCTTTTAGAGCTCCTTCATTCCCCAAGGTGGTATTTAGGTGATTAGTCTGTTTTTCTCAGCAGTGCCCAAAACAAACGGCCTCCCTTCCAGCTCTGGCCTCAAGCTTAGAATAAACAGATCAATCAACCCTGGGGGATAAGCAACAACCCCGTGAAAACCCACAGACAATGGGCCCTCTGGGCCTGTCAGACAAGAAAAATGTAAGGGATATTGGGTCCCTTAATATTGCTATTTGTTAGCTAGAATTTTAGAATCTCCACCGAGGGCAGGGACCTTAGCTCAACTCTTTGTTATACTGATAAGAAAATTAAGGGCTAGCTTTTAAGATCTTTTAATAATACAGAATTGAATGCAGCATGCCCATTTCTAAGCAGGTTTCTAGATTTATTTTCCTCTTGCCAAACAGTAAAACACAAAACAACACGGCAGCAAAATTCCAGTCAGGGAGTACAGAAAATCCAAATCAACCCTGAAATGTTGGAATCGTATATCACAGCTGTGTCACAGATCCAATATGCACTCCTGACGAGGGCATCCATCACCAGGCCGCAGGGAGCCCTCCACTGCCCTGGACAGCCTGGGCACCGGGTCTCTTAAAGGAAACGCACCAGGAAGCAAGTGAAATGCAGATCACCTCGTTTCCTTGAAAGTGAGAGTGGGGTCCTAGTTCGTGTCTGTCAAAAACCCCTTGGAAATCATACTTTTCTTTATACTTAATGTTATATCAAATGCAGCAATGATGTCAAATCGGTATAAAGAAACCAGCCATCCAAGCCGATCAATATGTGTCTGGATATTTTAAAGCTTGGGGGCAAAGGCAAGGGGAACCCATGAATATTTACTTTATCAGCACAAGGATAGGAAACAGTTTGAAACGATTTTTAAAGCATGTTCTATCAGAGGGAAAAATAATAAAAAAGGCTAATGAGAGTTGGAAATTGTGAAACTGAATTTTCATCTTGGGAAAATAGGTGGGAGAATTTTTCTATGGAGCCAAAATTAGTCTCGTTTGGGGGATAATCTTCCTAAATAATAAGAAGCCGGGGAGCAAAACTGTTACTCATCTCAGTAATATTCCTCACAGCACAACAGTACTAGCTTAATGACAGGAAGCAGGATGGGGTCCACTTAGGTGACACCATGATATTGTCTACAGTCATGTTCTGAGTACTTATTTTGATTAGTATTCTGTTTGTACTTGTGGAATCATATACATTATAATGGGGATTTATTTCTATTGTGGTAAAACAGACATGAAGCTATCCATTTTAACTAGTTTTAATTGTACAGTTCAGTACTAAGTACATTTACATTCTGCGTGACCATCACCACCACCTATTTCTAAAACATGGCCATCATCTAAGACAGAAGCTCTGTTCCCATTAAACAATACCTTTAATGGGGATTTTAGCCAAATAATTCAGGTACCTAATGGCATTTACAATTATGTATTGTTACATGCTATAGAAATAGAAAATGAAAAGAACAAGACATTGCTTCCACTTTAAAGAAAGGGTGGGAGAATATAAGGCAATGGATAAGTCAAGGGCATTCTACAGGGGTACACTGGCACCCAAAGCAAGAGATTTAGGGACCCAAAGCTCGGAACTAGTCATCTTGACTGCAGCTTACAGCACAGGCAGCAAAGCAGAAACCCAAGAGTCTTGTCACTCAACCTGACACAGCATTAAGCCTTCTGGGCCTCATTTATCCATTCATACTTCTATAACAAACACATATTCAGTTGCTTCTGGGCACTAGCTCGGCTCTGTGCTATGCCTAAGATCTTAAGAATAAGAGCTATCACTAGTCCCTCTCCCTGACCTGAAAGAAGGGGTTTAACCCAGTCAGGAAAAGGCCATGTCAAGTTGAGAACTGAATAAAGAGCTGGGGGTGTAGCTCAATGCTAAAGTGCTTACCTAGCATGCACAAGGCCCAGGATTCAATGCCTAGCACCACACAAAAAATAAATAAATAAATATATAAATAAATAAATAATAAAGGAAAGAAGAAAGAGGGGGAGGAAAAGGAAGAGTAGAAGTTAACCTGGAGGAAGTAGGTGGGGAGGGAATATCTTAAGGCAGAAAGAGCAGCAAGACAAAAGACAGAGACAGACTCCATGTGAGTGTGATCCTGTGTTAGAAACTCCCTGTGGGAGAAATGAAAGGTCAACCAACGTGAATTGTCCTGTAAAGAGAGGTGAAAGAACAGGCTGGGGAAGGTGACAGTGGCCAAATCAGGATCGTTCTCAGACCTGTTAGGATTCGTCCCCCATTTGATCAGGAACCCAGGAATTACAATCTTAGCAGAGGCTGCATGGCTCATACTATTATATGTCTGTTGAATTTTGAGATGTTTTTCCAAAATAAGTTTTTGGTGGTACAAACACTTTCCTTAAGATCTGTGATATGCACATTTGTCTAAAGAGGAGCCTGCTCCTCAGTACAGACCTTTTGGCTGTGGAGTGGGTGGTGGTCATTGCTAACAGTCACCAGTATTTCTGGTTTCCTGCCCTTTCTGGACACACAGAAAACATGGTTTCACAACTGCCTGTGCAGTTGGGCAGAGCCATGCAACTTGACCTAGCTATGGCTGTGACAGTTTATGAATCTTGTCACTTTGGGTCTGAAGTGCTTAAAAGCCAACAGGTCACTCTTTTTTGTTTTTTTTTTTTTGCATTTTTATTTTATTTTATTTTATTTTATTTTAATTTTTTATTGTTGGCTGTTCAAAACATTACATAATTCTTGATATATCATATTTCACACTTTGATTCAAGTGGGTTATGAGCTCCCATTTTTACCCCAAATACAGATTGCAAAATCACATCACTTACACATCCATTCATTTACATATTGCCATACTAGTGTCTGTTGTGTTCTGCTGCCTTTCCTATCCTCTACTATCCCCCCTCCCCTCCCCTCCCCTCGCCTCTTCTCTCTCTGCCCCCTCTACTGACATTCATTTGTCCCCCTTGTATTATTTTTCCCTTTCCCCTCACTTCCTCTTGTATCTACTTTTGTATAACTCTGAGGGTCTCCTTCCATTTCCATGCAATTTCCCTTCTCTCTCCCTTTCCCTCCCATCTCTCATCCCTATTTAATGTTAATCTTCTTCTCATGCTCTTCGACCCTACTCTGTTCTTAGTTACTCTCCTTATATCAAAGAAGACATTTGGCATTTGTTTTTTAGGGATTGGCTAGCTTCACTTAGCATAATCTGCTCTAATGCCATCCATTTCCCTGTAAATTCTATGATTTTGTCATTTTTTAATGCAGAGTAATACTCCATTGTGTATAAATGCCACATTTTTTTTATCCATTCGTCTATTGAAGGGCATCTAGGTTGGTTCCACAGTCTTGCTATTGTGAATTGTGCTGCTATGAACATCGATGTAGCAGTGTCCCTGTAGCATGCTCTTTTTAGGTCTTTAGGGAATAGACCGAGAAGGGGAATAGCTGGGTCAAATGGTGGCTCCATTCCCAGCTTTCCAAGAAATCTCCATACTGCTTTCCAAATTGGCTGCACCAATTTGCAGTCCCACCAGCAATGTACAAGTGTACCCTTTTCCCCACATCCTCGCCAGCACTTGTTGTTGTTTGACTTCATAATGGCTGCCAATCTTACTGGAGTGAGATGGTATCTTAGGGTGGTTTTGATTTGCATTTCTCTGACAGCTAGAGATGGTGAGCATTTTTTCATGTACTTGTTGATTGACTGTATGTCCTCCTCTGAGAAGTGTCTGTTCAGGTCCTTGGCCCATTTGTTGATAGGGTTGTTTGTTCTCTTATTGTCTAATTTTTTGAGTTCTTTGTATACTCTGGATATTAGGGCTCTATCTGAAGTGTGAGGAGTAAAGATTTGTTCCCAGGATGTAGGCTCTCTATTTACCAACAGGTCACTCTTCAGTCCTCCATTCCTTCCTTAGTGCACCCTGAAGTCTCCTGCTGATATGGGAGAAGATGGGGGACAGTAGATCCAACCAGCTTGGAGACAAGGAAGGCAACTTCCCTGGAGAGTCACAGATCCTCAGGAGACCTGGCATACAGGTGAAGCCACGGACTTTGGTGTAACTTAACCTGACTTATCTCAACAGATGCAGGAGGGGAGGGATGCAATGCAAATCCATTTTATCTTGACTCTGTTCTCCTACAAATTCTATTATAGCAATGCATGAATTATTATTGCTATGTGGCAGCTGGGAGGATGGAAAGAGCAGTGAGCCAGGTCCTGAAAGAACTCGGTTCTAGTCCTGCCTCTGTAGCCCCTCAGCCACATGAATGTGGGCAAATTGCACAATCTCTCCAAGATCCACTTTCTTCTATTAAAAGGGGGAAACAACACTTGCTACCCCTACTGACTTTCAGAGTTGGTATAAAGTTTACACTAAAAAGGGAAAATACATGTGGAAATGTTAGGCGAGGTACTACTCATATGATCATTTTCCAACAACCACTAATGACAGTGTCCTAGGGGAGAAAGGGAGGAAGGAATTAGAATTTTTTTAATCTCCCTTTCTTCTAAAAAAAAAAAGGCAAAAGATTTCTGCATTTATGTAGATTTAAAAAATCTCATTTTGTTGCTTGAATCATTTCAGGTTCTTTGAAAGCTCATGTGAAAGTTGATTAGCACATGCAGACTCAAATAATTTCCCCAGAGAGCAAAACAAATTAAAATATATTTTTTAACTCCAACAAGCTGACACGGGCCATCAGTTGCATCCTTGGTACAAGTTCCATCATGTAGCTTTAATCAGAAGCTGGGTGTCTTAAGCTGTATTTACCTGGCGGGAAGGGAGGTAGCAGAAGCAACAGGCCAGGCACAGGTTAATCAGGATCCTCCAAACCGAGGGCCCACTATTTCCAACAGCCATCTCCAAGCTGCAGGTAGAGCCTGCTTTACAGTCAGGCTCCTGATAGGCAGACTGAATCGTCAGCCCACACTTCCCTAGGTGGCCCTTGGGAATAAGGTATAATAACATCACCCTAATCCAGTTTGGCTGATTCTGGATTGGGGGTGATTTCCAAATATAGCAGGCAAACTAACTACCCCAAAGAGCAGCCTGAAATATGTTTAATAGGAAGAGACAGATAACACAAGGGTGACCTAAGCTTCAGCAATGGCTTTATTAAGCACACACCCACACACGCACTGCCTTGAGAACCGCCCTCCAGACCCAGTATGGGCAGCCCTCCCACAATGCAGACATATCAGCCATTGCCCCACAGGTGACATGTGCTCTTGCTGAGCTGAAGTCAGGACTGTGGAGACTGGAACATCCAACAGGAAAGCTAAGGTGGTGGGAACGACTCCCAACCACAGCGAAGCCAGTCTAGCTCCTCTCTCCCACTTTTGCTTTTTATGGATGTCTGTGTGCTTTACTACCCTACTTCTTGTGTCCTTCTTCAGCTGCATGCTGGTATTTAGACAGACTCTCAATAGAAATTCCTGAGGCACAGATGGAACTGGGGAGAGAGGGAGGTGTAGTGTGGAAAGCACAGAGCCAAGTGTCAAACAACTGAAGTTTTAATGCCTGCTCTGATACTCACAGGCTATGCATGACACCGGGAGAGTGCTTTGTAAATTGCAAGTGGCTGGGGGAAAATGAGTGGTTCATTTGCAGCTGCTCTGCAGGCCACCTTTCCACAGAGCCAGCCCAGCGTGGCTTCCCACACATCACAGCAGCTCCTGCAGACATCCTCCTTCCCGTGAGCTCTTCTACCAGCACCCTGGGTTGGGCTGCTACCTGCAGGCGCCATATGCAGACTACACTGCACACGTGCCTACCACTTCCTTCCCCCAGAAAGAGAAGCCTCCAAGTTCAAAAGAAAACAATTCCTGAGCTATCTTCCACAACAGATCCCTACCCTGTTTTCACAGTTAGAGTAAATGAAAGATCAGCGTTATTCAGATTAAAGCCTGGAAAACATAACATCATTTCCTAGCTACATGACCTTGAGCTCTATTCCTTTAAAATATTATTAGGAGGCTTAAGTGAGCAAATATATGTAAAGTGCTTAGAAGTACACCATGAATGTTATTAATCAATGTTATTAGCAATATAAGAGTACTTAATAGGTTTGATCTCTGGCACTGAATTTAAAAAAAGAATACTTAAAGATTAATGGTGAAAGGCTTCAAAATCCTCCCACCTTTCACTAATATTGGTTAGAAAACCTATGAACCCAAGATATACCTTCAAGAACAAAATTTACAATTAGTACCTAAGATCCATGCTGTTTCTCTACATACAGAGTTCTCTGGAGAAACAGAACTAATAGGATGTACATAAACAGAGAGAAAGAGATTTATCATAAGGAATTGGCTCATGTGATCTTGGAGACTGGCTACTCCCAAGATCTGCAGATGGCAAGCTGGAGACCCAAGAAAGCTGATGGTGTAGTTTTAGTCCAAGTCCAAAGAACTGAGAACCAGGAGAACTGGTGCTATAGTTCCAGTCTGAAGACATAGGAGGAGATGACCTTTCAATGTAGGTCCAAAAGCAGGGGGGGAAAAAAAAAACTAATCCTGCCAGGCAGAAGAGTTCCCTTTTACTCCTGAGAGAGGTCAGCCTTTTGTTTTGCTCAGATCTTTGACTGACTGGTTAATGCCCACCCACATTAGGCAGAGCAGTCTGCTCACAGACACACTTAGAACTAGGTCCAACCAAATATCTAAGCATCCTCAAGCTGGCACAAAATTTAGCATCACAGTGTCATTGACAGCATTACGAGCATCAATAACCCTCAGTGTCCCAGGCATTCCTGATGCACATTAATACTTTTGTCCCTCAACTCCACTCCCTGCATGCACATCAGCCACAATGTTCTAGAACACCGGAGCACATTTGCTAGTATACACTGACTGTCCATTAAGGGTGAGGACCACAATCTCAGGGAAATGGCTCTCAGGCAAATGGTTTGCTTTTATTTTGCTTTTATTTTAAGGGCTCTAAATTGTGTCACTTGGTCCCTTTGCCTTCTTTCACTGTCTACTGAGAAGTTCACAACCAAACTTGTGGGCCACTTCTAGCCAGAATTACATCCCTAATATTATGTATCCCACAGACTACTACCCAAGCCTAGTCTTCCATTAACCTTCTTTTCCTCACTTTCCTCACTTCATCATTCATTTTTTCTTTCTTTTTTTTTGTATCAGTGAATGAACTCAGGGGCACTCGACCACTGAGCCGCATCTCCAGGCATATTTTGTATTTTATTTCGAGACAGGGTCTCACTGAGTTGCTTAGCGCCTCACTGTTGCCGAGGCCGGCTTTGAACTTGCTATCCTCCTGCCTCAGCCTCCCGAGCCACTGGGATTACAGGTATGAGCCACCATACTCCGAAATTTACTTTTTAATGAGGCAGGTTATTTATGTAAATAAGACATTTGAGCACATATTCTCATTATGTTTGTCACCTTCCCATTACTATAGCAAAATACCTGAGATGATCAACTTAAAAAGAGGAAAGGTTTATTTTGGCTCATAGTTTTGGAAGTTTTAGTCTATGATCACTTGGTCCCATTGCTTTGGACCTGTGGAAAGGCAGTACATCATGGTGAGAGCATGGTGAAAGAAGATACACAACTCATGGTAGCCAGAATACAGGCTTTCTCCCCTCCTTCCCCAGAATTCCAGTAACATGGTGATAAGTGTTTTTCTGCAGCCATCCTCAAAATCTACAGTCCTCCCTTTGCCAGGAAGGCTCATTTAAATGGACTAGGGGGAAATTCCCACTTAATGAGCTTGAAGGTGGATTCTAAATAACAGTAACAACTGAGATGGACAGTTGTGAAGTAGAAAATGGTCTCAAGAGTTAAAAGCCAACATCCAAGTTGGACTGAAAGATTAACCAGTTGGATTCCTGGAAGACTTTAAGATAACAATTTCCTTCCAAGGAATGGGGAAGGAAATGGAATTAGGAGGAGAAATAATGTTTCTCGTTTAAAAAAAAAGAAAAAAATCCAAAGCAGATAGGACAAAAGGATAGCTTTTGTTAAACTCTGGCAGCAGGTTTGTTGATTACATCATCCTCTCTGCATTTCTGCATATTTGAAATATTTGTAATCTGATAAATATATTTACTTAAAGAATTCTGGTC
The DNA here is from genome assembly GCF_001458135.2 of Marmota marmota marmota. Classification (NCBI taxonomy): domain Eukaryota; kingdom Metazoa; phylum Chordata; class Mammalia; order Rodentia; family Sciuridae; genus Marmota; species Marmota marmota. The sequence continues at coordinate 19,733,728 of NW_026000016.1, read as the reverse complement.
TCCAACAAGATATTAGAGAACACAACCTTTAAACTGAACTTGAGTGGATATTAGGGGCTTATCACTCAGGACAAGGGATCTCTGGGCCCATTCATTAGCCGAGGAGCCGAGGAACAGAGTGGAACACTAATTTATTTACCAGATCACAATTCCTCCTTGCTGAAATGGATTTAAGTGTTTTCACAGAGCTTCTGGCATCCTATCCCCTCTTTGTCATGGTCCTGCATATGAGACAGTTTTGTTTACAACTAGGAAATGCTGCCAATCTCTTCAAAGACAACTGTACCCAGAAAAAGTGCATTACCTCATCTGACAAACTAATGGGGATGATCAGGAATCTTAAGAGTGCCGCCAAAAGTTAATTGACACTAATTTGAATAGTTACCAGGGTTACAGATAATAATACCCCGCACAGAGTTTCAAGAGTTTCAAAAATGTCTTTATACATTTGCTCTTGCATTGTTCTCAGACGACCCTTGTGAAAGAGGGAGGTGAAGACAATGTCATATCTGGGATCATCTCTAATCATTTCACAATCCTTTCATCCTGTCAAGTAATAGAAACATATCGTGTACTAGTCAGACAAGATTAAGGGCCAGGTGCTGGGGGGATGCTAACAGGATCAAGCACATTTCCTGGCCTTAACGAGCTCTCCACCCCAAGTAGTAACACAACAAATTCAGAAATAAATAAAACACAAGGCAGGCTGTGCTACAGGCATACAGCGATGAAGGACAATCTACCTGGAGGAAGGGGCTGTATCCAGTTGGACAAATTATGACATTTGAATAATGTATAAGGTCTACAAATATATAGATGAAATGGGGGGGGAGAGTTCAAATAAATAAAAGGCCTGGAAAGTGAAGCCATTGAGTTTACTCTTTATTTAGAAGGCGATGATACATTTCACAGACACACTATAATATCTACCACACTTTTTTCTACATTTTAAAAACAGGTGCCTTGAGGTATAATTCATATGCTGTACAATTCATCCACTTGAAGTGTACAAATCTATGATTTTTAGATTTCCGGGTTGTGCAAACATCCTTGATTTTAGAACACTTTCATCTTCCCCTACAAGAAACTCCACACCCATCTGTTGTCACTTCTCACCTCAGCCCCTGACAATACTAATCCACCTACTGTCTCTATGGATAGGTCCATTGTAGACCATTCATATTAATGAAATCATACGTGGTCCACTGTTTCTGGCTCCTTTCACTTACCATAATGCTTTATGAATAAACAATACTTCATTCCTTCTTATTGCCAAATAATTGATTTGGATAATACCACACTTTGTTTGCCCATTGGTAGACTTAGGGGTGTTTCCCCTTCGGGCTATTATGAATACTATTGCTATAAACATTCATGCACAAGTTTTTGTGTGAACGTATTTTTCTCATTTCTCTTGGGTAAGTACCACGGTATAGGATTGCTGGATCCTGTGATAACCCTGCTTAAGTTTTTGAGGAAATGCCAGGCTCTTCCCACAGCAGCTGCATGATTTTACATTCCCACCAGCAGTGTATGAGCATTCAATTTCTTCACATCCTTTCCAACACTTCATTGTTGTTATTTTATTCTTCCCATCCTAGAATATATGGGTGGTATCTTGTAGTGGTTTTGATTTGCATTTACTTGCTGGTAATGAGGTTGAGCACCTTTCCACGTATATATAGGTCATTTATATATCTCTTTGGAGAAATGTCTATTCAAATATTTTACTCATTTTTTAAATTGGGTTGTTTTCTTAGTATTGAATTGTAAGAGTTATTTATATATCTTGGATTCAGGCTTCCTGATGGATATACATTTTGCAAAAAAAATTTCTTCCATTCTGTGGGGTTTTCTTTCACTTCTTGATAGTATCATTTGCAGCAAAAGAGCTTTCAATTTTGATACAATCCAATTTATATATTTTATTTAACTAATAAATAAAATTGTACATATTAATAGGGTCCCATGTAATGTTTCAATACATGTATATATTGTGTAATATTTAAATCAGATAAAACATATTTACCTCTTTAAATATTTATCAGTTCTTTATAGTGAAAACACTCAAAATCCTTTCTTCTAGCTTTTTGAAATGTACAGGATGTAACTGTTTCCTAGAATCATCCTACTGTGCAACAGCACAGGAGAAAGTCTTTGCTCTCAATAGTGACTTAGTACTCATTGCTTCGCTTTTTCCCATTTCCCTGCCATGATTTCCCCCAGCTTCCTCGGCCTATTTTTTCTTTTGTCCCTTGTACATTTGATTTTCCTATATACTTTGTCAGTAGACTCTTGATTTTTTTTCTCTTTACATGAACATAATTTTGTAATATTGGTTTTTAAGAAGAGACTAGAAATAGAATTCAGTTTTTTCTCTGACTTAGTGGTGATTTTTGAAATTGATAGTTTAAAATGTTTCATGTCTAGTTTCTGGCTCTGTTCCTTTCTCCTCCCCTCTGCCCAAACTTCTGTAAGGAGACACCATAGAACATTCTTATTTTGGTGCAACCACTGGGCCTGAACCGGTTGGCACAAGGGAGCTACCCCTGCACTGGGATCCTAGCAATAATGTAACTAAACATAAAACAATTGAGAACCACATAAATACAACCCACAAAAGAAATCTAAATGTATCCCTAGCAGTTCTGCTTAACAGGACATCAGAAGTACCTACAACTTCCCTGACATCATCAAGCAAGAGCGTTAGTGTGAGGGAGGCAAAGTAAGATACAAAAGCCAGGGCAGTTGAAGGGCTCACCTTGAAACCCTGGAGGAAAGCATATGGCCATGTGACCTGCACATCTAAGAAGCGGTCTAATGCAAGTGAGAGCCCTGAAGCTTAAACTTCATCAGCTCAATAGTAAATCCACACTGGGCACGTTTTAAGAGAGAAGAGAGTAAGGGGAGAAGCACACAGATGTCTGTATTTAAGGAACTGAAAGGATAAATAAAACTAACAGAAAAGAAAGAGGCAGGTGGGAGAAATAGAAAGTTTGGTGGTCCGTTTTCAGAATATAGTAGTCAGCCTTAATTGGATCCCATTGTAGCCATTTTAAGTATAGCCCTTCCCTTTCCCACCCTAATTTTAAAATTAGCCAGTGGCACAGATTGAACCCCTGAATCTTCCAATTAAGGCGAAGGGCAGCACTGTGCAATTTCTAAGGGCTTCACATATATCATTTGATTTAAGGCTGTTGTAACTCTATGAAAGAATGCCAAAGAGAAAAAAGAAAAATACTTCCAGAGTAGTAATAGAGTCAATAGTATCAGATGTGATTGTTTAAAAAAAAAATGATGAGGACTCACAGAATAGCCTAGGAATTAGTGTTTAGTTAAGTAACCAGAAAGCTGTTGGTCCCATTGGACAGAGCAGTTTCAGAACAGTGTAAGGAATTTACAACGAATTGTAAAAGATGAAGGTATGAGCTAGTAGTGAGGCAGTGGATATGGCAAGTAATCGATTTTGTTTTCAAAAAGTTGGGTAGTGATGAAGATGTCATACAAGAAGAGGCTCAAGGGATCAGGTGATGCCTGATTCTTATGTGGACTTTGGCTTGTCTGGGAACTAATGAAGACTCACATTCGACAAATCCCCAGAGAAAGCAAGAAGAATCCAGAACTAAAGACAAGAAAGTATATTTCTTCTTTAGAGTCAGAGGAGAAAAGTATTTTGAAGGACTTAAGACCCATATCTAAAATGGTACCAGTCCCAATTTATGTAACTGGTGAAACATAACCTCCTGATTTCCCAGTTAAAGGAAATCCATAGAAATTTTGTCATTAAGTATTGAGCTATTCTCTGGTCTTACTTAGCAACTAGACTGCTCAGAGAAGAGAGGGGGTATAACTTGGACATCTATGGGCCACCATGCTTAGGACCATTTGCACTTTACTCTTACGAAAGAATGAGACTGAAATCCCATCAGATGTGTTTGTTCTTCCTTTCTTCAGAAGCCTGTGCAAAGTATGTACTGCTCTCTCCCCCAGTATGTGACTGGTTTATTCTGCCTTAGTGTAAGGGGAGCTTCTACTCTGCTGTCTCCCCACCATCCTGCTCCCTCCACCCCCCAGACCGCCCCCCNCCGCCCCCCCAACCCCCCCCAACTCCCCAGGATCCTCATTTGAAGTAGGAAAGACTGCAGAATTGGAAAACTTTCCCACAGAGTCATTAACTTGAGAAGCATCCATTTGCTCTATGGTGGAGCATCCACCTATGTGAGTGTCTTCACAGTCTCACGCTTTCTCCCCCCTTCACATGGCATCACACAGCTGAAAAGAATGTCATTTCATGGTACAAGAGCAAGGAATAATTCTGCATGCCTCAGGACTTGCTGAAGGAGGCAGAAGGGTCCAGCACAGCTCAAGTGCCCCTATGTCTGTTTTATCAAAGCCTGCTCTAAAAGAGAAGTTTCTTCCAGTTATGATTTTTTGGGGGGAAGACTCCGTGCTTCCTTCACAATACCTTTAGTTAATAGAAGATACTATAATTATTCAATATGCTTTGGGTATGCAAATAAGAATCATCCATATGCAAATAATTCAAATTAATTCTGCTAAGATTTGTGTAAATAAATCACGTAAATTGATGCACTGAGTTCAATGTCAGAGCTGAAAAGGACCTTCAAGAAAATGTAGTTTAATGGTTTCTTTTTACAAATAAGAAAATTCAGTAAATTTATACTAGATTTTTCTGATTACGACTGATAACACCACACTGACAGAATCCTGTTGCTATGATTACACACCAACAGACAGGACTCTGTGAAGTAACAAATGTATTGATGTCATAAGCTAAGCATAAATCCAAGAACTATGCCGGAAACAGTTAACTCAAGATGTACTTATGTAAGTCATGAAAACACAGCAACCCAAATTCTTCATTTTTATAAACTTAATAAAATGGGAGAGTTTATTGACATTGTCATTCCACTTGATTAAAGCATCCAAAAGCACTTGCAGAGGACAACGGAAATGGGACAGAGGAACTAAAATAAAAGTGAACACAGAGGACACAGGAAAAATCCCAACTGGGGTGATTCTACTTGGTATCTTAAAGCGGTAAGAATTCAGTTTTCACACATCTCAATAACCATGGAATGACCTGAAGGTTGCAATCTTGACATTTATTGGTAAATAATCAGACACAGGAAGGCAGAGGGCTTGACCCCGCGGGGATTGCTTTGAGATCTGATTCGGCTTTGTGGTTCACCCACAGGCTGTTAAGCTTTGAACCAAATCCATTTAAGCAGTAAACATTTGAAATGATAACAGCAATATAACATTTCCCCCCTCCTGAAGGGCTCTTTGATACAGGCTTCAGAGAACAAAGCCCAGGTGACATATGAAAAAGTGCCTACAAGTAAGATACAGGGCAAGTGACACGGCACCCTAAGGCCTTCAGCCCAAGTCCGGGAACTCCATAGGATTCAATACCCAGAACACAACCAGGCAAGACAGCCAGCGTTGGGCCAGGCAGCCACCATATTATTGCATTGCTTGGCTGTCCATTTATATAAACACACAGCTAAAGAGAATCCAGGAATATCTCCAAAGGAGAAAGCCCTGCTTTTGTCTGACAAAGCTGCTCTGACCCCCAAAGGAACGCACAATAGGAAATGAAAGTTGGACAGAAAATCAATTCCAACAGGAAACAGGATGATCCCTGCTCAAGCTCAATTCCAAGATATATCACTGTAATAACCCAGAGCAGTACAGCCAGGAGCCCCAGCCTCGACGCCCGCACACTGCAGGAAGCAGGAGAAGGGAGTGGTCCAGAGGAACCACAGAGAGGATCCACATTGTAACCACTGTGGTTCACTGTCGCTTTAGTGAGATTTAAATTCATCTGTGCTGCTACTAACGAAAGGTTGATGGCTGTGTGTTAAGAGGAACTTGCACAGAATGGTTAGGGGTAGAAATACTGAGTGACTTACATCTGAAATCTTAATAAACCAAACTTGCACTGAGCAAATCAACAGATTGCAATTCTCCCCTAAAAGACTGATACCTTCAGAGGCTCCACTCAACAAACAGTTACTGAGTTCCTCATGCATGAGAAATAGGAAGATATGAATAAACCCACTTGCTCTTCCAGCCATATCAGAATTTCAGTTGGGCAGCAGAACACTGTATTTTCAGCAAAACTATGAACAGTCTCCAGAAGCCTTCACAGGAGTACATTTTGGAACACCCTCCTGATTCCCTGCTGGGACAGGGGGACCCAAGTTCAGGAAGCCAAAGTAGATGTTTCCAGGAGCTATTCCTCTGACTCAGACTCTTCTCACAATCTCTGCCTCACTCTTCTAGCCAATTAAAAACAGGACAAATGCAGACCATTGTCACAAGAATTACTAAAGAGCAGGGAAGAAAAAGAGAATGTTGTCAAATGGTGACTATGACTTATTTAAGAAAGGACAACGGCCTGGTAAGTTACTCAAGATGGTGAATCATGCTGAAATTATTTACATTATATTAAATTTTCTTTCCCAGTAGATATAGAGAGATGATGAAAAGAATTCTGGGTATACAATCTCCAGATCCAGTCCTATCCAATATTTGCTGGGCAACTTTGAGCACACCACTTAATTTCTCTGTGCCTCAGTTTCCTTTTATGACATGAGGATACCTGCTCAACTCCTCCTCAGGACTGTTGTCAAGACTAAAAGAGAGGATTATTTGTATAAAAAGTGTTCTGAAAATTCTAAAATGTTCATAAATATTAATTTTTATTACAACCTTTCTAATAATGATTTTCTTATATAGGGTTAATTTATTTTGCTTAAGAAAATATCATCTGATGACAGAAAGTCACTTGGGTAAAGAAAAGCCAGCATGGGATCAGAATTTGGAACCCATCAAGTGGGTGATCCAAAGTGGAAAAAAATAAACCCAAAATTGAGTATGAATGAAAAGTGAAGGCCATTCATCAAATCAGGCCTGCTGGGAAAGATTTTATTTTTTAGGCTATACTCTGGGCAGGCCAATAGGTCTAAAGGTAACTGAGGCTGGCCCTGCTGCAATAATAATAAGGAAAACAATGTGGCCTTCAAACCGAGCTCTGGGATTGAGGGTTTAGCTAAAAGGCAGGCAGGAGGCAGGGAGCTGGGTAGGAACACAAACAGGTTTAGTAATCAGTCCAAAATCACAGTTGTGAAAACCACATAAAATGCCATCTGGCCTCCTGGATCGTGTGGAACATTAAGCAGAGGCAGCCTTCCAATACACATGTTCTCGTCTCTCGGAGAACAGCTCTTCTCATTATCCAATCAACTGTGAAAGAGTTACCAGATCCCGGTCCAGTTTTTCCACCCTTGCCAGAATTGTTCTGAATGCTGGTGAAGCAGCTCGTGGATCACCGGCTGCTTCTCACCCCTGGATGCTTTCTGGATTCTGAAAACTAGTCAAGGACAAGTGGGGGTCCCTTCTGCTTCCCAAAGACTGTCTGCTAAGGACCATTTCCATTTCCCTTATGCTTTAAAGGTGTTTATATGCATAGCGAACAATATTCTATTCTGAGAACTAATTTGTGTATATGTGTGTGATAAAATATATATAAACATGAAATTTGCCAATTTAATCACTTTTGAGTATATAGTTAGTATTTGAGTATATATTCATAACATTATGCAATCGTCACCAAAACCCATATCAGAACTTTTTAACTTCCCAAACTGAAAATCTGTACCCTTTAAACAACAAACCCTCTTTCTCCCTCTTCCCAGCCCCTGATAACATCTATTCTATTTTTCTCTCTCTACAAATATGCCTATCATCTGAGTGGAATCAGACAACATTTGTCTTTTTTGTGACTGGCTTATTTTATTTAACAAAAGGTCTTCAAAGGTCCCCCTTGCTACAGCATGTGTCAGAATTTCATTCCTTTTTAACACTGAATAATATTCCATTGTATGAATGTCGCATGTTGTTTATCCATGCATCCATCCAGTGGATTCTAAAAACTAGCTTTCATAAAGTATAAGCTTACTCACAGGGAATGAAAATAAATTTTGCCTATCCATTGGAACATCATGCACAGAGGAAATCTGTCACCAAGGTGTCCCACCTCCTAGTCACTAATCTGTGAGCTTGGGAAGGACAGGAACCATGTCATTTGACACTGTTCACATTCCCATCTACCACCAAGGTGCCACAACAGGGAAGGCACTTGGCAAATGTTTGAAAAGGAAGCAGTGAACCTTCAGGACACCTTTTTCTCCCTAAAGGAAGAGCCTAGTACTTTTCTCTATATCAAACAATTTTCTAGGAAAATCATAGATGCTCAGAGGCCATTTCCTCCTAAGGGAGACTTTTTTTAAAATTGTGAGTCTGATTTTTGAAGGCAAAGTTTTATCTAATCAGCCAACCAAAACTGTGTGGCAGCCAAAAGAATAATGGACACAGAGTCAAAGACAAGGATTTAAAATGCGTCTCTATCTCTTACCTGTGTGTGTGTATGTGTGTGTGTCCTTAGTTAAATCACTTTACCCCTCTGAATTTCAATTTCATCATCTGTAAAATTGAAAGAAAAAGACTTGCCCTCACAGAGTTATTATGAGAATCAAATAAAACCTCCCAAACAGAAAATGTATATAGCGAGGTTCATGCAATTCAGATTGGTGTAGGTTGATTCAACTTACTTCAGCATTAAAATACAAAAAGAAGACATACACTGCTCCTGAGTTTGCTATCTAAGAAGCCAAAACATAAATGAAATCACTTGCAGGTTACACACAAAATAACCATAAAATCATGTCACACTGAGATAAGGCCATAAAAATAATCTTTGATGAGTTTTGATTGAGCTCTTTGGGAAACTGATGGGCAGTTAGCCGAGGGGATGGAATTCTAGGCAAGAGACAAAGTTAATAAAGAGGATGAAATGCAAACCAGTAGCTGAGCAGAGAAAAAAGTTAGGTTGACTTTGCCAAGCAAGGGTTTGGTTCCTGACCTAACTTTATGAGTAGCCCATCAAGACTTGTGAGAGCAGATTGCCCTTCAGTACGAAATCTGCTGGAACTAACCTTGAAGCACAGCATGCAGCCTGAGACCAGTTTCCAGATGTGGCCCAACTGCTCCTTTGTGTGAGCCCTTATCATCCCCACTCATTCCTACCCTCTGAGTGTCTCTGCCTGCCTCTGGTTTTACAAATGGCTCTGTCCTGTAATTGTTGAGATTGGAAACTTGTTAATAAAGGGTTTCAACCACCACGATGGTTCTTCAATACTGACCCTGAGAGAAGAGAAATTCAGTGAACCTGGATGTTAGTTAGACACTGGCTCCTAGATGGGAAACACCATAGATAACACCATTGTCCCCCTTGTTCTCTGGCTTTGGGTTTTATCATCTATTAAATGGAAAGAATAAGAATTGCCCTCAGAGGGTTATTATGAGCATCCAATGAAATCTCCCAAGCTGAAAATTAACAGTGGGTTTCACCCAATTTAGTTTACTTACCCCAGTTCTATTTACTTACTTCAGCATACAAATACAAAAAGAAGACATGCACTGCTCATGAACGGAAAAAAAAAAAAATCACCACACATCAAAACTTCCAGGACCCTAAAATTTGTTCTCCAAAAGAAAGTTCCTATCAGCAAATAGAGCCCAATTCAATGAATGAACACAAGTATCTTAGGCTGGAAGACATCCAAACACTGAAGGCTCATTAGACACTTACCTTGGGATCAACATTGTGTTAGATGTGGGGGGTTTAAGTATGAATAACAGAGAGTCAGAGAAGTCTTCACTTAAGTTCAACTCTGAATCAGAGCTGCTTTCAAGAAACCCAAATTCTGCAAACAGTTCCACACTCATTCAGGTCTCTTCACACCTCCAAAGCCATTGAGCAAACCGGCACAAGGCACTCCCAGGAGGAAGTCCAAAACAAGTTTCTCAAACAAATCTAGTTCAAATAAAACTAGATAAAAGAATTTTTCTAATTATACTTAAAAGATATGTTTCTTTCAAACAGTTCAAGTCCCTGAAAAGTAATGTTTCCAAGAACAGGACTTAAATAAACATTAACTAGAATCATCTCTCATATCCAAACTGTCTCTAGAGTCCACTCTTACATCACCTCCTACATGGTCCACCGTGCAACCAAAGACATCTACATCTTTCCAAAACCCACTGAAAACACTACTTGATGTGAAATCATATGAGGCCTCAGGGGAGGGGATTATGATTTCATTTTACCATTTCAAGAGACCTGGATTCATGTATAGAATTCTCCACGTCTTCCTTAAGTTTGATCATAGCCATTTATCACTGATCAGTTTAACCTCATGACTTTGGGGATGTGCCTACATCACAAAAATGACCCGCTGATTCAAGCAGTTGACCGATTCAGTTTTGTTAAAGATCAGTTAAGAAGCTGACTGAATTGACCACTTGTTGAACTGAAGTTTCTAATTAATTCTGTTACAATGTTAAACCAATGGTGTGTGTAACATTCCCCTAGAATGTAGGAAGTTGTATCTAATATTGGGAAAGGGATCATTTCTCTCCACCCCCAAATCAAGGTTGGTTGGTTTGTTTTACCATGTCTGTATTTCAGTATTTATGTCTTAATTGGTGTGACGCTCTGCTTTGGGCTCTAACTCTCTCTGCAGTGTTTCTCCATGAGTTGAAGGAGACAAAGATACACTTATGAAAATATTCAAGCAGCAAAAGCTGCAGTCTCCACTCAAGCTGCCCTCCTTCCGAACATTTCCATCAAGAACTGGTCTCAACCCCTTCTTCACCTCCACCTCCAGCGATTCTCTTCTCCCTATTCCCAGTATTAGTAGACCCAAAAGAGAGATTCAGTCATTTAGATGAAAACGCCTGCTATTCAGTTTTTATGTTGATGCAGGGATGCCTTATTAACATGGATGCCTTAGGAACACAAGCCAGCTCATAAAGCAATTCAGAAAAAGGAAAAGAGTCACTGTGAAATGTTGAGGGGAAAGCTACTTGACTCCTTCAAAGATCTAAGATGGGATGATGCCGATTAATTGTTGAAAGGATTTTCATGTACAGACCCTGATGCTTTGGTTCTTTCCTTGAGAACAGAGTTAGCAGGAGGGAGGGAGGGGAGGGAAGGGGAGGCTGGTAACAGATCCTCTCCCTTTATGACCTGGAGTGAAATGAGAGCTGGGGACTCTGTGGGAGGTTTCCAACACACTGTACTGCCTTCCATTTCTATGGATCCTTTCTCCAAAACCCTCTAAGTGTTTTATGAACCTTGCCATAGACTTCCTGTCCATGGCCCCTCAGGATAGAAAACAGGGCAGCCATTATGATCTATATTCCTGAAAGGAAGAACTCAAAACAGAGTAAACTGCCTTATTTCTCCGGGGGACTCTGCCCACGGGAAATCAAGAGTTTGAACTTGCAAATTCAAAGACTTATTCATCTCACAGCTTCTTCCAAGAAGACAAATCAGAATGACTGAATTCAATTTTATGCAAGTTCCTAAACAGAAAGATATAAATAAAGAAATTGTCCTTCTTTATTGCCAAGCTTTTACCCTAAAAATCTCTTCACTGACTAAGAGCCATCTGCTGTGAGGCTAACTTTGATCAGGAAAGACTCTGAAGCTGCCAGGGTTGGGGGAATCAGACTGGGGTACGTTGTTCATTTATGTCAAGAACAAAGAATCCATGCAGGCCACTTGTTCTCCATGGTAGGTTAAACCTGTGTCCAACCCCACAATGCCCCGTGGCTGCCACCCAACCCCTTACTCCTGAAGCACAGACCTGGCTTAGGACCCCATCAGTCTCACTGCTCGGATCAATCAGAACCTGACCAAGCAAAATCAACAACAAAATAAAAGAGACAAACCAAGTATATGACAGAGGGAAAACAAGGTTTTCTTAGCCTTGGGGACAGGATTATGAAAGATTAAAAACACAGCCTCGCATAAGGCTTGAGTCAAAAGCCTCTCTAAATTACATTGCTCAGATTTTATTATATTATCTTCATGGTAGAGTTATTAAACATTAAAGATAATGACTCCATTCTACAAGTAACTTAATATTGAACATGACTGATAGCAGGACCTGGGCTTTCAAGAAAAGCCTGAATGTCAAAATTCAGGAGCTGAGATGGCACCGTAGCACACATGGGCCACTGGGTTAATGAACTGTTGGCCAGAGAGAGGCTGTAAATGTTTCATTAGGAAGAAGCTGGGCAGCCACCACATTGCTTCTGTGACCCACTGAGAACCAAGGAAGGCTGGGGAGGGAGATGAGTTTGCAGACACACACATGGCTGATTCCATCAACAATCATCTGTCAGTTAGCTCTTCCCAGAACAGTCAAGTGAAGCTTAAGATGCTCCTGGGAGCCAGCACCAGAAGGGAGACCTCTGCTTCACCCTGAAAACCCAGGTACTCCAAGATAGTGAAAGGTTTTGACAGGTTACGAAGTTTTTAAAATGATACCCAATGGGGAAAAATCATGTGTGAAGTAGAAACTGTGGCAGATAAAAACATCTGCCCCAAGACCTCAAAGGGAAGGAGCTAGGTACTGTCTTCACCAAAATGATCCACTTCTGAGGCCTGTTTGAGGATTTGTGAAGTGACATTGAGTTCTCTGGGTCCAGCCCAGATCAGAATGAATGGGGATGACACTGAGCAGCTGGAATGACGACTCCTATCCTTCCCTGTTTCCTGACCTCCCAGTATCCCCATGTGTGCTCACAGGCTATGGGGTCACCATGTGTTTTAGTCAGCTTTCCATTGCTGTTTAAAAAAAAAAACTGAGAGAAATCAAATTAAAGGAGGAAAGATTTATTTTGGTTCATGATTTTCAATGGTCACTTGGCTCCATTGTAGGCCTGTGACAAGACAGAACATCATGGCAGCCAGGGTGTGACAAAGCAAAGCTTCTCACTGTTAGGCAGCCTGTAAGCAGAAGGAGGAGAGGGACCAGGGACAAGATATATCCTTGCAGGGTATACACCTGGTGACTTACTTCCTCCAGGTAGTTCCCACCTCCTAGTTTCTACCACTTTATAATAATCAATTCAATTATGAACCCATCATTGGATGAATCCATTGGATGAGGTCAGAGCCCGCATGATACAATCACTTCCCCAAAGCCCCACCTCTGAACAATGCTGCACTGGGGACCAAGCCTTAACACAGGAGCCTTTGGGGGACATTCTGGGTCCATACCATGACTGCATGGAAGATTATTTTGAACACATACTACTGACCAGGTTATCAGAAACTTCAGTGTGAGTTTTTTAAAAAATATTTTTATTAGTTGTTGTTGGGCCTTTATTTTATTTATTTATTTATTTATTATTTATTTATTTATATGTAGTGCTCAGATCAAACCCAGTGCCTCACCCATGCTAGGCAAGCGCTCTACCACTGAGCTACAACCCCAGCCCACTTCAGTGTGAATTTAATTGGATGAATTTCTTTCTTCCTTACACCTTGCTAGAGATTTGATGGTAAACACTGGAAGGGATTTTACAATGCATCTTGTAAATATATTCTCTACATAGCCCAAGAAGTGTTTTTTTTTTTTAATTAGGTTATATCTCTCCTCTGTTAAACTTCCAACAGCTTCTCATTCATGTCTTAAGAAAGAGCCTTCTCATTCTACCCAGTTCTGGGAGTCTGATCCAGCACACCACTCTTCTCCCTCACCTCTGAATTCCACCTTCTCTGTCCTGTCCCCTCTGTTACCTATTCTTCCTCAATTCTGCATGTCTTTGAAACTAATAACTTATACTTTCTAGTCAAATTCTTACCAGTTGAGAACAAGAATCATGCTTTACTTGTTCCCTGCTGTAGCCTGGTACAGAAGAGCCAGGAGTATCCAAGGCTCAGCAGAACAGCAGGTGCTACAGACATATAATCCTTTGAATAGGACTTGGGCACTAATAGAGGCCTGAGTGCTTGGTTAACAGCAGTGGAGTGGTCCAGAAGTAAGAGATGGATGACAGGGATGTGGAATGGAACCCAAAAGAAATTTTATCTTCTTTGAAAGGTTTTCCAAGATTTTGGCTAAATCTGATACTTACTGGATTCAAAAAATTCAAGCATTTTAGAGCACTTACAAAATGCTTACAACATACTCACAATTTTGCAAAAGGGAACTCAGTAATCCTCCTCCCTGTATCCCTGTTCCTTTGCAATGTGACTTTGCAGCTCCTCCCCTCAAGAAGATGAGTCTATTCCCCCTCCATTTAGGTTTGGACTAGTCTTTTGATGGCCTTAGCCAACAAAATACAATAGAAGTGACATTGTGCCTGTTCTGAGCTTGGGCCACAGAGGTACTGTGTACTTCTCACTTTCTGTGAACCCTGCCCCACTGCCACTGAAGTAAGTCCAGTTAGACTCTGGAAGATAAAGAATCATTTGGAAAAGTGAGGACACCTCCCAGCTGTGGCCAACTTAAATCATTCAGGCATCTGCTGATCTGAAAGCTGGCCACAGACACATGAGGTTAAAACCAGAAAAACTGCATAGCTCAACCAGCCAAAACTGCTAGTCTGTAGAACCATGGACAGATAAATACATGATGTTTTAAGATACAAGTTTTGGAGTGTTTTTTATGCAGCAAGAGATAGCTGAGACACCAAGGAGGCAGTGGGGAGGCATAAATGGATAGATATGAAAAAGCCCACCACCTTGTTGAGATAGGCACCACTTCCATTCACCCATTCATTCTCACATTCAAGATTTCATTAAGCACCTACTGAATTTTAGACTCTGTATTCTAGGGTAGAGATCTAAAGGCAATAAGACACAGTCCCTGAATCCAAGTAAAAGAGTAAAATGTAGACAATGAGCAATTCTGAAACTGAGTGTCTCAAGTACTAAGACCAGAGTAAAGAAGCCTAACAAAGTTGGAGGTAGGACTGAGGGTGGGATGGGGCAGTTTGAGAAGGCTTTCTACAAAAGCAATGTCTCAGGAGAGAACTAAAGGATGAAACACCTAAGAAAATCAGAAAGCATGTTTCTCAGCAGAGGCTTGCTACCTACATTTCAATCTATACTGCTCGTTGTTAAAAGGAGGATGGTACTTATTGTTTCCATTACACCTCTTGATGTTGTTCCTCTCTTTGTTGTTTTTTTTTTAATGAATTAAGAAAATTCAGGGAATAAAATTCCAATTTTCCTACAGAATAATTGCTAATTTGGAAACTAACACTCTATAAAAAGTTTAATTGTGCAGCTGCCCCTCCCCCACTCTCCAAAAAAAGGAAAGAAATCGCATGGGAAGGGAAAACACAGAAACCCTCACTAGGTAGTTATCCAAGGTGGAAAAAAAGACTTCAAGATTGCAGAAACTCATTTGAGCCACAAAGCCACAATTTAAGTTAGCAATTTTCACCCTTGATGTTGCACATCACTCCTGATTATACCAATTAATTAAAGTGGGTGCATCTGGTTCCTTCTAATTTTCTGCTCTCAGGCAAAGAGCAACTACTAATAACTGTTTATTAGATGATTTTTTTCAAGCCTATATACTTGCTGAGTAGAAAATCATGAGAATAGAAATAATAACAATAATAATAATAATAATGGACTAGAGTAATAGAAGTGTTCTACAATGCCTGGATTCCTATAATTTGCCAGTAGTTTCTTCAATGATAATTTGTTCAAGGGACAGAGGATGCTTTCATATCTGACCCTATAAAACAAGAACAATAAAAAAATCCCATTTCATTATGCATTATGAAGGTGGGGCCTGACTTTATCAATGAGCTCTGGTGAGAATTCCAAAATGGTTGTTCAGAAGGAAACATTACTTCCGAACCCCATTTCTTCCATGTGTAAGGCATGTATCAGAGGTAGTACAAATCTCCCAGTAATCAAATGTAACAAAGCCTATTATGTTAGTTGCCTGTGTTGCACATGGATATGAAAAATGGCTGTTGAACTATTTTGACTGCCTTTCCTCTTCCCAATAAAAACTCCCTCCCTAAAATAGCAACATTTAACTGCAAACAGGGTCTTCAATTGGCAAGACCTTTGGGTTATTCTTGCTAACTACAGGGACATTCTAAGTGTTGATTAGCAGATCTGCGAGTTAAATAGCTCCTCCCTCTTATAGCACAAGGAATGTAGACATACATTATAATAGACTCATTTAGATTGAATCCCTTCAGGATCCTGTTGTCCATTCTGTGACATTGTCTCTCTAGAGCCCACCAGTGTAGAGTAAGACTTCATCGTCCGCCATGGACCCAATCCCAATTCGAATGGTACATTTTTCTGTATTTTTCTTCTGTGTGAGTGCCACTTTTTTCAGGGAAACTTGTTCAATACTTTTTGGTGTCAGCTATAATTTCTGGTTGAGAATATGTTCTGGAGGCATTTAGAACAGATCATTAAATAGGATGCTATATTATCCTCAATCCACTTAGACTGTCCATTTTCCTGCCTTATGCTAGTTGCTAAGGAGATTAGTGTGAAACGGGGCCCCTGTCCTAAGGGGTTAATCATTTTACACTGCTCACTCCCCACAGAAGTCATAATCTGCTGTGTGTGAAATCACATTTAGTTGCTGTGAAAATGATTACAATGCTTGGAATGGAACTTTAAGGCTTCAGGTGGGGAGATAAATAGTGAGAGCAGATGGATTCCCAGAAAACACAAAGTTCTTCCCAGGAATAATGCTCACTAACAAAATAGAGTAAGACAAAGGAATAGTATGGTGAAAGAAGGTAATTTAGGACATGAAAATTGACTCTGTTGTTAAATTTTCTAGCTGTTTCCTTCTTTATTCATTCATTCTTTAAAAAAAAAAAAAACAACAACAATAATAGTATAATTAGGATACTCAAAAGATAATTGCCCAAACCAGAAACTTATGGGGAAAATGAGGATAAGAAGATGAAAAAAAGTAGGCATTTGGCAATGAAATCCCAGTTACTACTGAAGTTGGGAATTCTTTCCTCTCCCTGGGGCATATGTCAGTAAAGACAAGATGCACAAGACATCCTTAGATCAAAGGCCCTTCCTTAATAAGACCAACATCATTGTGATGTGCTGAAAGTCCAGCATAGAACAGGTTACAATAATCCCTTAATCAGCCTTGAAAGCAAGGCCAAATCCCAATAATCTGGAGGAAAGAAAAAACACACTTATGTAGATTACAAAAATAGTAGATATAACTAAAATGTGCAAGCACAGTCCAATTTTAAGACATTTAAATTCTGCTTGATGTGAAAATTTAACAACTGAAAGTAATGGAAATTAACAAGTGCATAAAATGAACCATATATAAATCATTAAGTATTTTTAAAATAAAAATGAAATAAAACATTTAAAAATAATACTGACCACCAGAGAGGAGAATTGTCTTAGACCTACAAAGATTTTTTCTTATTACACATGATAAAGAAATTTCTGAAAAAGTTCTAAAAAAGTAAAAAAAATTAAGTGAATGAAATTCTAGATGTTTTTAAAAAGTTTACCATTTAAATTTACCTTGCACCAACTCCTCTTATAAAATAAGAAATAAACAAGGTCAGAAATAACCATCACTGAATTTATCTTTCTCATAAATATGCCAAATGTCTAGATATCTTGAAAATGGACAAATATGTATCCCAGTAATTCTCTTCTGGATATAGCTCATTAGTAGCTAAAGAATCAATATCCAGCACTTAAGAGTTTGGACTTCTTTCTACCTTTTCTTACCCACTCCAGCCTAAGAAGCCACAGGTAATTCACAAGTACTTCACATACCAGGCAACATACGGGCCTTTGATGAGCAAGTTCGAAGGAATGAAGCTTTCATATGAATTCCTTTTCTCAAAAAACCTACCCTAAGGATGCAATAGAGGAGGACACAGAGGGCCATTTGAGTTAACATTCTTCTGATTTTCTTTTATTGTTGTTGTTGTTGTTTTATCTTCAATTTTATGAAATATCTTATCTGGAACATTCCACCTGAGAAACTTCAGGTATAAAAATGAACATACTTATGTAATAAATCAAACTCTTAGGAAATGTAAATTTTTGAGCACAGATCTACAAGACTAACCATCATAGGTAAAGGAGAACAATGTCTCTGTAGCAAATTGAATTCGTGTTCCAAATTCTTAACTGGCCCTGGACCTTCTGTGGTATGATTTTGCTGTTCCTCCCACTAGAGGCAGAACAGATTTCCTACCTGAATGGGGGCCACTGAGTTGCTCCAGCTAATGGAATATAGGCAGGAAGGAAGGGTGCTAGGTCTTGACCTTGAGGGGCATTGCATCTTCCACTCAGCCCTCTTGAACTACTGCCACTACTAGGAGCTGAATATGCTTTATTGATCCAAGGAGAATGAGAGTCAAGTGGAGCAAACTGGTGGGCACCGTGCTGAGCTGAGCCCTGCCTGGATCTGCAGATGCCAGGTAACTCCCAGAGACAGATGCAAACATAAAATGATTGCTATTTTAAGTCATTAAGATTTGTAGTAACTTATCACAAAGAACTACTGTGGCAAGAGAGAATCAATGTTTGGTTTGCTGATGTTTGTTTTTTGTTTTTTTGTTTGTTTGTTTGCTGTGCTAGAGATTGAACTGAAGGCCTCATTCTAGCACTCTATCACTGAGCTACATCTCCAGCCCCTACCTTACTTTTCTTTTGAAGTATAGAAATCTAAATAAGATAACCAATAAGATAACTACACACACACACAAATATATATATATCCCTACTAGGCACAATGGCTGGCGCATGCCTTGAGAGACTAAGTCAGGAGGATCACAAGTTCAAGGCCAGCCTCAGCAAAGCCCTGTCTCAAAATTTTAAAAAGGGCTGGGGATGTGGCTCAGTGGTTAGGAGCCCCTGGGTTCAATTCCTGCTACCAAAAAACAAAAACAAAAACAGGACTCCCAAAGAGCTATGTCTTCAGTAGATGAACTCAATCAAAACCTGCCCCATAGAAATAAACTATGCCTCTCAAATTTGGGTCCAGACGGAATTGATGAAATTAAGAAAATCTCACCTAAGTTTGAAATTGGAGTCAGAATTTATACCACCTGTGTGTCCCACAAATGCCACAAATTTTAGGTTAAGTACCCTGGGCTGGTAAAACCCTAGGTACCTAGAAAAATAAAACCCCAGCGCTTTCTGGAGGAAGGAAGGTTCTTTAAACCCAAGACTCAAAAATTTCCTAGAGATAAAATCATAAGGAAAATGAATCACAACTTTAAAAAAGAGCATTGTAGCTAAAAAGACATAAATAAAACTAAAATAATGATAATGACATTTAGAAAATGAGAAAAAATACGTACTATTTACTATTTAAGTTAAATTCAAAAGGAGGCAAAACTAAGCAATGTTATTTACATATTTAATATGTGGGTTAAAACTATATTACTATCAAGGGGCTGATTAGCACTAAATTTAAGTCAAAGGTCACTTCTGATGGGATAGAGAGAGAAGGTACAATAAGGCAATATATGGGACTTCAAAAGTACTATAATATTCCATTGCTGCATCTTGGTGGATGGTAGAGATTGAGCAGCCCTTACCTGAAATGCTTGGCACCAGAAATGTTTCAGAATTTGGATGTTTATTGATTTTGGAATATCTGTATATACATCATGAGATATCTTAGGGATAGGACCTAAGTCTAAAAACAAAATTTACTTATGTTTCATGTATGCCTTATATATACAACCTGAAGTCAATTTTATATGATGTTTCTAATAATTTCATACATGAAAAAGTTTGATGGCACGGAATTTTCTACTTGTCGATTTTGGAGCATTTCAAATTTCATAATTTTGGATGAGAAATCAACCTATACATGAGTATTCTTTTCACTACTATCCTTTAAACTTTATATTTATGCTACATACACCTTTTTATATGTACATTTTACAATAAAAATCTAAATAAAAATAAATAAATTGATAGATAGATAGACAGATAGCACAGGTACCAGAACACATACAGCCCAAGTATGGACACTCAGAGAACTTTCCCTTACCAGTGAGGTATGTCAGTAGGCCCTGGGGCAGCCTTCCTCTTTTCAAGGGGATGAGAATTAAAAACAGATGATGGAAGGACTCGCCATTAATGGTTTAGAAAGCAATAGCATAAAAGGATGTTAAGAGCTGATTACCTGTAAAGGAATGAGAATGGTCAACATTGATGACACTTTATGTTGCTGTCATCACTCCATAGAGATTAAAAGCATCAGGCCCAAACTCCTAAGTGCCTTGGCCTCATAGTGTTAAAGAATGCAAATGTTCTGATGACCTGGGTGCCTTCAACAACAGAGAAGATGGAGCCCCCTTCCCTTCCTGGCTTGGCTCCAGAGACTACCTGGAGTCTCGTACTTGCCAGCACCATCCCGATATTGGCATCAGCAGTAACATTCCTTGAGTCTTCCCCATCTCCTTCAGGAGGGCTACCTGCTCCATGAGCAAGGCATAGGCTTCATTTGGAACTGGCTCTCAGGCACACTGAGAGGAAATTGAGTTCTAAACAGAATACATCAGAGGAGAACCTGCTCTGGGGTCCCAGTGTCCAACTGCTTTGAGATCCAGCCACTCTAATTACTCTGGAATAGGGTTGCTCCTCATGATGGATCTTGGTTCTTCATCAATCAAAGCACTCCCAAAGAGATCAGCAAGTCCCCATTTTGCAGGAGAAAAAAACAGAAAGACAAGTTTATTTTCTAAGAGCTGAACAAGCCTGTGGCAGAGTTGGTCATGGAACTAATTATCAAGAAGATGTTTCCCTTCTTTGGAGAGGAAAAACGGAAGGCAAGAAAGGCAGTGATAACCAGAGTATAAAAGGCCAAGATAGGAGTATATAGAGTTTCTTTTATAGGGAATTCCCATCATCAGCTTTTACATTCATCCTTCTAACGAATTTAGACTTCATAAGCATGTAAACTATTCTCCACCCTGGACTTCTGGAGAGAAAAAAGAAATTTCTGATTCAGGAAAGGAACTGCTAACGCCAAACAGAGACAGCACAGACCTGCCTTTATGTCAAGGCTATTGATTTAGGCCTGAAATTCTGAATGCAAAGTAATGAAATAAAGGAGCTGTGAAAATGATAAATGATGTAAAATAAAAAGTACATTTAATGATGTCCATGACTTGAAAAGAGGACACATTGGCAGCAAAATCAGTGCAAAGAAATGAATACTCAACAGCTCAAGATGATAATGTATGAAATGAGTCCTGCTGACTAATACACAGGAGAGAGGCCGCTGATGACACAGAGTGAACAATACAGGTAAATTGTTCTCCTAAAATTTATGCATGGCGGAGAGTCTGAAGTGTGATTTCTATGGCAATAGTTGGGGAAAATTATAGCACTCTAATGTAGGTACAGTTTTTCCTTTTGTTATTACCCCCACCTCCCTTTTCCCTTAACCCTTTTAAAATAATTGTCCTGCCTGCCCACTTTTCCCTTCCCCCAGCATTTAATAATTTCAGTTCATCCCTCAGTACTTGCTATGAGCCATCAGTAAATGTGGAATGCCAGTCTAGGTGGGATTATTGGCAGAACATTATCAATGGAGGAGACAAGAATCTATAGTGAAAATTTGTGGCAGGGTTGAGGACAACCAAACCTCCTTGGGGTTTTATCTGAAGTACTGGGGATTCTTCAAACTCCCGTCCGCTCTGATCCAAGCCTCCTCACCATTTCCCAATCACAGCAGCAGGGGGTCATTGTGTCTGCAGAAATGGCAGTGCCCCAAAAGCACCCCAAAAGGACACTGGCTAGAAAAAGGTAAAAAGAGGATGGTGTTAAAAGAGAAAGAGGAGCAAGAACGAATCCATAGCACACCTGGAATCTCAGCTACTGGGGAGGCTGAGAGGATCACAAGTTCAAGGCGAGTCTTAGCAACTTAGTGACCCTGTCTCAAATCAAAAAGAGCTGGGGATGTAGCTCAGTGAGAGAGCACCCCTGGATCCAATTCAATCCTAGCACAGGGGCAGGGGGTGGGGGGGAACGACGAAGAAAAAGAAAAGAAACCTATAGAAATATCATATTTCTTTTTCTTTTATTCACTTTGTTAAGTGGTGGTACATTTCCATTTGTTTGGGATTTTTCCCCCTTCTCCAAACAAAATCCTATACTAAACCCCCTAAATATAACTCATTTAAAACAAGAGTTCTTTGGGTTAGGTGAGTCAGGGATCTGGAGCCCATGGCTCTGTCTTTATTTGATACATTGCTCACAATTTGCCCCCAGGGCACCTCCAGGGATCCCCAGGACACTAAGGAATCAGTTTAGGTGCCACTGAACAGTGGATAACAGCCATAGATACAGGTGGGCTCACTTTGATCAAAGAGTGGTTATATTGACAACTACAGTAAAACTCCCAAATCACTTCCCATCTGTATTGTTTTCTAATGTTGCAGTAAAAAAAATTACCACAAACTTGCTGGCTCTTAACAATAGAAATGTATCCTTTGAAAGTTCTAGGAGGCCATAAGTGTGAAATCAAGGTATTGGCAAGGTTGGCTCCTTCTGGAGAGAGAGACAAGCCACCCCATGCCTCTCTTCTAGCTTCTGGTTGTTGCCAACAATTCTTGGCAATCTTTGGCTTAGAAACATCAATTAAATTTAAATCTCTGCTTCCACTTTCACGTGGTCTTTTCTCCTGTGTCCTAGTACCTTCTCCTTTTTTGTCTGTTATAAAAACACTCCCTACTAGATTTAGGGCCCGACCTAATGATGTTCCCTCAAGATCCTTACCTTCATTACATCTGCAAAGACCTCCTGGTGAAATGATTTTGCAAGATGACAAAATAGGAAGCCCTAGATCCTCCTTTTCCCCATGGGGACACTTAACAATACATGAACCAATTTCTTTTGTGATGAATCCAGAAAACAATTAGAGATTCCTGCTTCCCAGGCAAGTGCAAAACCAGATGCATCAATTCTGGTAGGGATATTCTTGGAGCTCCCACTCGCCACAGTCCCTTCCCCCAGTTCAACAGAGTAAAACTGAGAGGGAACTCTCAGTCCTAGCTTCTGCCTGAGGAGAATAGTTGAAGCCCACATTCTGTGTTCTAGCTTTTGGGGGCTACCCAAGGAACTAGTCTCAGATTGCTGACAGGAACCAGCACACTCTACAAGCCTGGAGGCCACTGAAAACAAAAGAGGGCCAGATAACTTGAGGAAATTTCAGGAAACCTGCAGTACTACAGACACCAAAGAGAGCAAAATACTATGAGCTCCTGGGGTGGGGGGGTGGGGGGAAATTAGCAAATTCCTCTAACACATAAAAGTCCAGAAAAGACACATCCATAGAAAAGAGAAGGTTTGAAAGACCCCCAGAATCTCTAGAAGGGTTGATTGGTGAGAATTTTTCCTGCATGAAACCTGTCTGAAAACTCTGAGAGAGAACTGCTCTCAACTCATACACACACACAAAAAGAAACATGGTCCAATCAAAGGACCAAAATAAATTTCCAGAAACTTACTGCAAAGAAATGGCAATATATTAATTACCCAACAATAATTTCAAAATTACCACTGTGAAGTTGCCAACTAGCTCAGAAAAATGTTGCATGAACCAAATGAGAACATCAACAGGGACAGAAAATATTAAAATTAAAAAGAACCAAACAAAATTCAGAGCTGAAAAATATAATTACTGAACTGAAATATGCACCGAGGTTCAACAGAAGACTTGATAAAGCAGAAGCAAAAATCAATAAGCTCAAAGGTTGGTCATTTAAAATATCCAATCAGAGAATCAAAAAGAATGAAAATAGTGAAGAAAATCTGAGATACTTATGGGACACTATCAATATGTACATTTAAGGAGTCCCAAAAAGAACAGAAAAAAAGGGAGGGGGGCAGTTTTTTTAAAGACATAATGGTAGGAAACTTCTAAAATCTAGGGAGGGAAAAGGAAATATGGATTCAAGAAGCCTAATTGACTCCAACTATGTTGAACTCCAAGAAGTCTACACCAAGGCACATTATGATCAAACTGTCAAATGTCAAATACAAAGTGAATTTTGAAAGTGGAAAGAGAAAAATCAACTTGTCACATACAACAAAGTCCCCATAAGGCTATCAGTGGCCTTCTCAGCAGACAGCTTGCATACCAGAAGGAAGCAAAATGGTACATTTGATCAAAGTGCTAAAAGAAGAAAACTGCCAACCAAGAATACTATATCTGGCAAAACTGTCCTTCAGAAATGAAAGAGAAATACTTTTCCAAATAAACAAAAGCACTAGATCAATTTTGCCAGAACTGCTAAAGGAAGTCTTTCAAATTGGAGTGGAAGGATACTAGGCTGCAAAATGAAAGTATATGAAGGTATAAAGCTCACTGGTAAAGGTAAATATCTAAACAAGTATAGATACTATAATATTTTAACAATGGTATGTGAATCACTTTTAATTCTGGTATAGAAGTTAAATGACAAAAGTATAAAAATAACTACATAAATATGTTAATGATACATGGTATAAAAATATATCATTTGTGACATCAATAACATACAGTGTGGTGAGGGAGAAGTGAAAGTATAACTTTTGTGTATGACTGAAGTTATTATCCACTTAAAACAGATGGCTAAAACTATGAGATATTTTATTTAAGTCCCATGTTAAGTGCAGAGAAAATACCCGTAGAACACACACACACACACACACAAAACAGGAGAGAGAGAAGGAAATCAAAGTATATCACTTGAAAATATGAACAAAAGGAAGAAAGCAAGAGAGAAAAAGGATAAAAAAGAAATCGGAAAAGGCAGACAAAAAAAATTAACAAAAGAGTGATTATAAATCTGTCCCTCTCAGTAATTACTTTCAAGGTAAAAATCAATTAAACTCCTCAGCCAAAATACATGGAAGCTAACTGGAAAACAAACAAGTCCAACTATAGGTATGCTGTTATCAAGGGACTCACTTTAGATTTAAAGACACACATTGGCCAAAAGTAAAAGAATGGAAAAAGATAGTCCATGACAACCGTAACCAGAATAGCAGTGGCGGCCATACTTAGACAAAATAGACTTTAAGCAAAAAAAATTATCATGAGAGACCAGAAATGACATTTATAATGATGAAAAGATCAATTTACCAGGAAGATAAAACAATTACAAGCATTATATGTACCCAACATAAGGGAACCCAAATATATGAAGCAAATAGTGACAGAACTTAAAGGAGAAATAGATAGCAACACAAGAATAAATAGCAAGAGATTTCAATATCCCACTTTCATTGTAGAATAAACTATCCATACAGAAGATCAACAAGGAAATAGAAGATTTGAACTCCACTGTTTTATAGCCATCTATAAAATATTCTACCCCACAGAAGCAGAATATGCATTTTTCTCAAGAGCACATAAAACATTCTCCAGGATAGATCACAAAACAAGGCAACAAATTTAAGAAGACTAGAATCACACCAAGTATTTCTCCTGATCACTTTGAAAGTAAAAATTAATAGCAGCCAAAAATACTTGAATATTCACAAATATGTGGAAATAAAACAGGTTGCTCTTAAAAAAAAATCAATGTGTCAGAGAAGAAATAAGGGAATTTATAAAGTATCTTTAGACAAAAACTAAACATGTAACTCATGAGAAGTAGCAAAAATAGTACCAGGAGGGAAGTTTATGGCAGTAAACACCTATGTTAAAGAAGAACAAAGACCTCAAATAAACAACCCAACTTTCTATCTGAAGAAATCAGAAAAAGAAAAACAATAATACAGATTAGAGCAGAAATAAATGAAATGGGGAATAGAAAAATAACAGAAAAACAGCAATGAAAGTAAGAGTTGGTTTTCAAAAAGATAAACAAAATTTTAAAACTTTCAACCAGAATAAGAAAAAACAGAAAAGATACAAATAAATAAATAAAATCAGAAATGAAAAAGGAGACATAACTGACAACACAGAAATAAAAAAGATTATGAGACTATCATGAACAACCATACACCACTGAATTGATTAACCTAGGAGAAATGGATAAACTTCTAGAAACACAAAAACTACCAAGACTAAATTATGAAGAAATAGAGAATCTGAACAGACCTATAACTAGAAAGGAGACTGAATTGGTAATCAAAAACCTCCCAACAAAGAAAAGCCCAGGACCAGATGGCTTCACTGAAGAATTCTAGAAAACATTTAAAGAAGAAGTAATGCCAATCCTTCTCAGACTTTCCCAACATAGAGTCGGGAGAGGAGGGAACACTTCCAAACTTATTTTTTGAAGCCAGTATCACTCTGATAACAAAGCCAGACAAAGAAATTGGAAGAAAAGAAGAAGAAAAACTACCGTCCAATATCTCTAATGAATATTGATGCGAAATCCTCAACAAAATACCTGAAAACTGATTTCAGCAGCATATTAAAAGAATCTCATACCATGACCAATTTGGATTTATCCATGATTTGCAAAGGATGATTGAACATACAAAAATCAATGTGATGTGCCACATTACGAATGAAAGACAGAGCTGGGGTTGTGGCTCAGTGTAAAGCATTGCCTAGCATGTATGAGGCACTGAGCTCAATTTTGAGCACCACATATAAATAAAAAAAATAAGGGTTCATTGACAACTAAAAATATATTTAAAAAAAATAATGAAAGGTAACTCAGCAAATAAGTGAGGCCCTAAGCAACTTGGTGAGACCCTGTCTCTAAATAAAATATAAAAATGGCTGGGGATGTGAACTCAGTAGTTAAGCACCCCTGGGTTCAATCCCTGGTACCAAAAAAAAAAAAAAAAAAAAAAAAAAANTAGAACACACACACACACACACACAAAACAGGAGAGAGAGAAGGAAATCAAAGTATATCACTTGAAAATATGAACAAAAGGAAGAAAGCAAGAGAGAAAAAGGATAAAAAAGAAAGATAAAACTCATATGATCACATCAATATGAATTCAACATTTCATGATAAAAAGCACTCAAAAAACAAAGAATGAAAGGAAATTAACTCAATATAATAAAGTCCATATATAAAAATTCAACATCTTGTGTTCATGGATAACATTGTTAAAACATCTATACCACCCAAAGTGATCCACAGATTCATTGCAATCCCTATCAAAATTTCAATGAGGGCTGGGGTTGTAGCTCAGCAGTAGAGCACTCGCCTAGCACGGGCAAGGCCCTGGATTCGTTCCCCAGCACCATATAAAATAAGTAAGATATGGTGTCCAACTACAACTAAAAAATAAATATTAAAAAAATTTTCAATGACATTTTTTGCAGCAATTCACATGGAACCCTAAAGGACCCTGAGTAGCCAAAATAATGTTAAGAAAGAACAAAACTGCAATTCTCTTACTTTCTGACCTCAAAACATAAAACTACTGGAATCGAAACAGTACAAGATTGGCGTAAGGTCAGATATGTACACAAATGCAGTGGAACAGAGAGCCCAGAAACCCACACGTACACAGTGAAACAATCCTCAACAAGGGTGTCAAGACTATGGAGTGGGGAAAGGATGGTCTAAACAAATGGTTTGGGGAAACTAGATAACCACATGTAAAAGAATGAAATTGGGTCCTTTTCTTATAGCATACCCAAACATCATATCAAAATGAACTAAAGTTCTTAAGGCCTGAAACTACATAACTCCTAAAAGAAAACACACGTAGAAAGCTGCAATGATTTCTTGGCTATAACACCAAAAACACATGCAACATAAGTAAATAGACAGGTGGAACTACACTAAACTAAAAAGCTTCTGCATGGGAAAGGAAATAGTCAACAGAGTGAAACAGCAACCATGGACTGGAAGAAAATACAAGTAAACCATAGGCCTGTGAAGGGGTTGATATTCAAAATCCTATTCTACTTTTGTGTATAACTAAAAGGAACCAATAAATGTAAAAGAAACTATAAGGAATGCCTACAACTCAATAGCAATAAAAATGGACAAAGGACTTCTCCAAGGAAAACATATAAACGGCCAGCAGGCATATGAAGATATTCAATATCACTAATCATCAGAGAAATGCAAATGAAAACCACACCAAGATATCACCTCATGCCTGTTAGGAGAGCCTTTATCAAAAACAAAACAAAACAGAAAACAACAGGTGAGCCACTATTCAACCCACTACATGTAACATAGCTGTATGTAGCTCGCCTGTCCTGGGTATACAAAGTGTGTGTCAGCTAGGATGGCCAAGTATCCTGTTTGCTCAGGACTGCCCACTTTTAGCTCTAAAAGTCCTGTTTACCAAGAAAACCAAGATTCTTGGTCACTCTAAAGTTGGCTAGTTCAGATTTAGATTTATACTATGTTTTCTGCAAAAGAGAAATCAAAATGTTAAATCAGGAATAGCAAGAGGGTTTAAGGAGATAGCTGGACAGAAGGCCCAGACTGGTTCAAGTGTCAGATATAATCCTCCTGGCTCTTAGGCCTGTGTGCTGACTTGTCTGCCTGAACTTCAACAGTGACAGAGATCCTGACAGTGTACTCTGGAAACACAGCTTTCCAGATGGCCAGAGATAGGAACAGTCCAAAGGAAGGACATCCAAAGGGTCATGTTCCTAATTTCCTTCACAATGATCTGAAATACCAACTTTTATTGTCATTCTTTAATGACCTTCAAAGTAATGAGGATGAGCTTTTAAATCTTTTTGAGCGATAAAAAGCATAGCTGTAATAAAGTCCCCAAATGCACAGACAACCAGCAGGAGGCCCCAGGCCTCCTGAATTCCTCCTGTAAGTTGTCTAAAAATCTCTGTGATATTCTCAGAAATATCTGTCACTCCAAAACACTTAAGTGGTCAAATTATTTATTCTCCTCTGAAAGCCTCGATTTAAGAATTCCTTAGAATTTGCCAAGTCCTTGGGCTGGTAATTCACTTAAAATTATTGCCTCTTTATCATTTTCTCCCATTTTGTTATATGGTCCTTCGATATCACCAATAGTAACTGTTCTTAGCTGATTCTGGCTTTTTAATAAATGGCTGAGCAGAGCAATCAAATGTCTGCATTTGTTGGTAACTCCAGTTTTCTACACCACACCAACATAAAAAAAAATGTGATTTCAGGGAAGAGCAAACACATCTCAGAAAAGGCTGCATCAGGAGAAGGCCATTGGGGATGTATTTTGATTCTAACTATACATCAGCCATTTGGCCTACCATATTCTTTGCAATGCTGGGTTTATAAACTTCAAGAAGCATTGAAGACCCCCAGTAATATAGAAACAACACATCCTTTTCAGTGTAATAATCTTTTGTGTTTTGAACATGTTATACCAACAGTATAACATGACTGACATGTTGACTGACTTTATTGGCCAAGGAGATGGTCACCGTGTGTCAAAACAAATGGGCCAGGAATTTCACATATGAAGAATAGGTGAAGTAGGAGAGGGGGAAGGGGATGTGGAGGTTTACAAAGAATAAAATACATACAGTAGCAGCTGGGCATTTAGTGGAGATCCTACAAATCCAAATCAAACCTTGCTAGATTGCCCACCTACGATATACAATATGGGTAGTAATAAGGAAGGCTTACCCTTCAGTCAAATTAGTAATAATGGCTATTAACAGATCTTAATACAAATGGATGTACTTATTAAGGTTTATTATATGCCATGAGTGTTTAGTCACCATACACCACATTCTCTCATGGGGGAACTGAGAAAGTCTTATGCTCAAGGACATACAACTGGGAAATGATAAAACTTGGATTCAAATCCAAGCTTGGTGTATCTTCCAAAGCTATTCTCTTTCCACCAGAGTCTACTCCTAGGAGTAAAATGGTAAGATCATGTGCCTACAGCTTGATTGTCAAGGTAAAAATCTGCCTTCCAAAGTTGTAAAAATTCTCTCCCACTGAGTATGAGAATTTCTACTTGCCAAACATCTCTTGTCAGCACTTAATAAAATCAGACTCATATTTTTTGCCAGCCTACCTGATATAAAGTGATATCTCATTGTGGCTTTAATTTTGAGTTACTAAAGTCTGATTATTAATTCTTTTCATGTTTATTAGTTATTACATACCCAGCCCTATATACTTATTTATTTATTGGTACTGGGGATTAAACTCAGGGGCACACGACCGCTGAGCCACATCCTCAGCCCTATTTTGTATTTTATTTAGAGACAGGGTCTCACTGAGTTTCTTAGCACCTTGCTTTTGCTGAGGCTGGCTTTGAACTCACGATCCTCCTGTCTCAGCCTCCCAAGCCACTGGGATTACAGATATCGCCACCAAGCCCAGCCAGCCCTTTTTATTTTTTAACCGAGATAGTATCTCACTAAATTGCTTAGGGCCTCACTAAGTTACTAAGGCTCACCTCAAACTTGAGATCCTCCTGCCCCAGCCTCCTGGGATGCTGGGCTTATAGGCATGCACCACCACATCAGCTACATTTAGGTGTCTTTTGATGAACTGATGTTCTTCATTTAATACAGTCAAATTTATTAGACTTTCAGACCATGGTTTATGTTTTTTGTGTCTTCTTCATAAAGTCATTCACCACATCAAGATCATAAAAGTATCTTTCTATATTTTCTCCTAAACTGCTTAAAATTTTCTTTTCACATTTAAGTTTTTAATCTACTTCTAATTAATTTTTGGTATTTGGTGTAGGCAGGAACCCAATTTTGTTGCTGTCTCCTCTTATGATTTTTCCACTTGTCTCTGCACTCTTCACTGAATAATCCTTTCTTCTCCCACTTGTCCACATGCCCATCTGTTGTAAACCAAGTTTCACTATTTGGGAATTTATTTCTAGCTCCCTATTTTGTTCCCTTGGTCTATTTTCTTTTCCCTATGACAATTCCACAATGTTGTGACTATCTATACCTTTACATTTCTATTTCTCAAACCTCACATAAATTTGAGAAATCAGTGTATCAACTGCCTCCTTCCCCAAAAAAATTGTAGTTCTGATCCAAATTGCATTCAATCTTTGGATCACTGGCCAGAGAACTGAAACTCTGTAGTATTGAGTCACCCTATTGCCAACATGGTATAGCTCTCAGTTTAATTAGAATTCTTCATGTCTTTTTAAAAATGCTATAATTTGGGCTGGGGTTCTGGCTCAGTGGTAGACTGTTCATATGTCATGTGTGAGGCACTGAGTTTGATCCTCAGCACCACATAAAAATAAATAAATAAAATAAAGATACTGTGTCCATCTACAATTTAAAAAAATTTAATGCTATAATTTTATCCATAGAGATTTTTGCACATCTTTTATTATATTTATTCCCAGGTCCCTTTCATTTTTAAGGTGTTGGTGGTGTGAATAAATACAACTTAATTTTTTATATTGGTTTTCTATCCAAAAACCTAGACCAACTCTCTATTGTTAAATTAATAATTTCTTTGTTCATGGATGGTCTGCATTAAAAAATTATATCTGTGAATAGTGACAGGGCTTTTTTTTTTTAATTAAAGAACAATAATCTGGAGCCATTTGGCATGAGACCAAAACCAATAGTTTCCATTTTCTTTGAATAACAGTTAAACAGTATTAACAATGAAGAGATCACAGTGAGCTCCTACTTGCTGCCAAAAAAAAAGAAAGGTGGAGTGATGTGGAGCAAGGACCATCCACATTCAACCATGAACACATCTGTTAGAGCGACTAAGAAAGATAAATCAGAATCAGCAAGCATTCTCTGTATGCATGGTTTTATGTCCATTATCACATCTAAGGATGCTGGTGATGATGGAAGGATGGAAAAGAAAAACACTGGAGAGACTGAGTATCTTTTTAAAAATGTGGTCAAGAGCTTAGAATTCTTTGGAGATAGACACCACAATATAAATGCCAGGCAGTGCTGTTTTATAACACAAGTCTATAATGGGCTACATTTTGAAGACAGAAACAATACACTATTGTATCTAGCAAAGTTTTGGCCAAAATCTCAGTTGTGCATGTGTTTGTATTTAGAGAAATAAATCTGCCTTAACAATTCTTTAATCAGTGGCATAATAACTTAGAAGCTGCCATCTGTGAGTTTAATCATTTAAATACTGGAAAAAAAATTGATGATGATCCTGAGGGAAAAGTCTTAGCATAAGAGAGCCAGGCACACACAGAGACCGTGGCTACACAAGGACAAAAGGCCAGGTCAGCTCATTCCATAGCCCCACCAGTTAGTCAGCATTTGGATATCTGTTAACTAATTGTGCTTGTCCTTTTTCCCAAATTTTTGGGTATCTCCCAGATTGATTAAGTGGACGATGCTTGACTCTAAGAGAATCTTCCCTGACGATTCTTACCTTTTTTTTTTTTTTTAAGGAAATGAATCTTAAAAGTCACATGTCTCCCCAGGGGTCTAGGAAGCCTCGAAGTCTATAAGCTCCTGGACCAATTAACCCGAGTTCCTGAGGGCAGGATGCAAGTGAAATCAGCACAGGGGCTGCCTGCCTTTCATCTTCCCAACCCGGAGCCTAACTCCTGGCCTCCACGCATGCTAAGGAATCCAGCCATGTTCATGAAATGCAATGCCTCTGTGTTTCTCTCTGGAAAGTTCGTGGTGTGTTTCTGAGTGATGTCTGTCTTGCTAAGCACATCAGCTCAGGGACCGTGCTAACATTCTGACTGCAGAGAGAGGAGGAAGTCCTGAAATGCCAAAGCCCAAACTGAAGCTCCATGAGGCACATTTGACAGAGGCGGGACTTCAGATATCCTCCCCTCTGCCTTCTCTGCAGAGTGAACCAGCCCCAGGGATGCGACCCCTGGGTAAAGGAAATCCACAGACAAGGGGAACGAGCAGACCAGAGAGGAAGCAGCAGGTGCAGAGGCGCAGCAGTCCACTCCTCACTACTGAGGGTCCTGGCTCCCCATCAATGTGCCTCCTACCATTCTGCAGTTACAAAAGCAGTGGCCTATAAATCTGACACAGGCTTTTGAAGTTTCTTTGTCATGATGATCCTTGTCTGCTGCCTGCCATAAGTCCCTGAATACAAGTAAATGATAATAGTGGAAATAACAAATGAAAATGTGCGGAGTTTTTATTACGTGCCGATATGGTTCTAAGTCCTTTAACACATGTATACAGTCGTCCCCCTGAGTGCTGCCCCTGAGTCAGGCATGGGGATGGAAAAATGAAAGGCAGCCCCCTCCTCTGATTTCATTTGCATCCTGCCCTCAGGAACTCCGGTTAATTGGTCCAGGAGTTTACAGACTATGAGGCTTCCCGGACCCCTTGGGAGACATGTGACTTCTAAGACCCATTTCCTAAGAAAAGGTAAGAATTATCTTAGAAGATTTTTTTTTAATAGTCAAGCATCCATCATCTAACCCATCTAAGAGACACCTAAAAATTCATTTGGGAAAAAAAGAGAAGCCAAATTGGTTCCAGGACCCCAAATTTGTGAATGTTCAAGTCCTTTATATAAAATGACATAACATTTGCAAAGAAGTTACATACTTCCTCCCATGTACTTTAAATCATCGCTGGCTTATTTATAATACCTAAACAATGTAAATGCTATGTATATGGTTGTTGTACTGTTTTGTTTAGGAAATAATAGTCCGTATAGTCCACACATGTTCACCATGGATGTAATGTTTTTCCTTTTTTTTTTTTTTTTAACTAGGGATTGAACCCAAGGGTGCTTAACCACAGAACCACATCCCCAGCAACCCCCACACACACCTTAATTTTTTTTTTTTAAAACAGGGTCTGGCTAAGCTGCAGGGCCTCGCTAAGTTGCTGAGATTGTTGTTGAACATGCAATCCTCCTGCCTCAGCCTCCTGATTTGCTGGGATGATAGACATGCACCACAGCACCTAGCCCAAATACTTTTGATCTGAGTTGGTCAAACCATGAGTGTGAAACATACAGATACAGAGGACTGACTGTATAGAAAGAGTGAGGATGAAGTTCTCCTAATAAATCCCCAAACACTGGTTGAAATGTCACCGTCATTGAGGTTGTATGTGATTATCCCATCCTGCTCTGTGAAACAAACATCTGTCTTTCATCCTTCTAGAAATTCCATTCTACTTCCAGAGACAGACTCCTGAGGAGTCCCATTAGAAAATAACCCCCTCACTGGAGACTCTACCTGGAAAAGAAATTAAAAAGTGAAGCCCAGGCAGATGTTTAAGAGACCTTCCCTATGTCTTCCTGTGTCTCTTAGGAGTCAATGAGCAAGTTAAACAAAAGTAGCTGTCACCAAGAAAATAAAACTGTATACAAAGTTAAATTACAAGTAATCAAACTTAGCAGTTCCTGGTCTTCTCTTCAGACAGTTGCTTTGATAGGTGGCTGTCCCCTGTGCTCTTTACAACAGTGATTCCTGTGCTTTCCGGTGTATATGCTACATATGAGGAAAGGCTCTCCAAAGACAAATGCAAAGACATGCCCAATCTGTCTGTCAGCAAGGGAAGCAGTGGTAATAATGTACCCCACCTGATATATTTCATGCCCCAGTACAGACAAGATATTTGAAAAATGTTGACAACACTTATCAATGACCAAAAGAGCATGAGGCAAGCTCTTGTGGAGAGAAATTATTTCCATGTTAGATTCAGAAGTCATTGGTGGCTCCCAAATTTCAGAGTTTGCATGGAAACAGTCATCAAGAAATTCAAGGGTTGATTGAGATCTCATCAACAAGCATTTATGGAGAGCTATGTTCACAGTCCTATGCTAAGGAAGTGGAAGATTTAAGAAAGCAGGAGACAAGATAGTTATTGAACTAATAATCTAATAACAAATATGTTGCATCTGAGGACAATGAATTAAATGATGTGTATCTGCAATCAGAAGCCCGGCTCTGTGTCTGTCAAGGTTGAGCACTTGCCCCACCCAAGCCCCAGTACAAGTGACACAGATCACAGCAGGACTTTTTACACTCGGCAGAAGGTAACTGATGTGTGAGAAGAACTTCCCTTTTCCTGCCCTTCAAAGGAAGGAAGTTCCACCAGGTGGTATGGAAGACTGAGCCAATCAGTATACAAGGCTCAAAAGTTGGCACATCTCTAGAAAGACTGAAATTAGACACATTATGTTTACAAAGTGTCAAAATTCATCTTTCAGTTATTCCTTCCAAGGCCTAGAGTGTGTGTGCAAGGTATTCATTTCCAGAGAAGTTAGGTGGCCTGCCCTGAGCCACACAGTAAGTCAACAGAAAAGCTGAGAAATCTCCATGTACCTGAGATGGGCCTGGCCACACTCCCAATCTCAGTGCTGCACTGTCCTGAATCACATTGTGTTCTTCAGTGACAGAATGGACGGAGAGTGCTGCACATTTACAAATTAACTGGCATGGTTCCTGGACTCTGAAGACCAAGCATCTACCAAATTCCATGGGAAGCACAAGAGGGGCAGGTCCCCCACCCACCAGGAGAGCCCAATTTCTCACAAGTCAACTTGACAATGCTTCATAATTTTCTGTTCTTTCCTGGTTTGTGAGGCCCTCCCCCCACCCTAAACCACCCCCCAAGATAGCAACAGGAGGTATGTCCCTTCACTTCCCAGATATCAATAGCCACCAACCCCATGACACAGTCCCACAGGTCTGCTACACTTCAAGAATACTCAATAGAGGAAAAACTCACCCTTTTTAAAGAGATTTTTTTTCCAGTTATTATCAACATGGTAAAATGCTTCTCAACATGCCAGGGGGATTATTATCAGGAGGTGATGTTCAGCCATGACTAGGGCCCTGGTCTTGCTTCCCTATTCTTTTATCTCAAATGTGCTCATTTCTTTGGGTCTCATTCTCTAGAGTCATGACAGGTGAGGATATTTATGTTCAAAGACATTGGCCCCAACAATCCTGCCCAGTAACAGCTGCCCAGCCTTCACTTGCCCAATGGGAAGGGATGTGGCAGCAACCCAGAAAGAAGGGACATTTGAGGTCATGCACCACCTTTCACATCGCCGAGGCACACACTGATTGGGGCTGGGCTCCAAGTGACACACAATAGTAAAAGTGAGCTGGCAGGGCTGGGGTTTGACTCAGTGACAGAGCACTTGCCTATCATGTTCAAGAGCCTGGGTTCCATATCTAGCACCACCACCAAAAAAAAAAAAAAAATAGTGAGCTGGGAAAGAGCTTAGTGAATCATTCACTCTGCCTCTTCTTTCAGTGATAAACACAGCAAGACTTAGGACAACTGTGTAATGTCCCCAAACCCAGCTGGTTAGTGGCACAACCAGAGGTCAAACATCTTTGGCTCCACTACTGTTTCAATCACTCAAAGATCATACACACACACACACCTTGGGACTGGGTAGGCTTGGCCCTGGGGACCGTTGCAGAAATCTGGAGCTCCTCTGTTGCACAACACTAGGGGCATCTGTGATTCCCAGGTAGTCTTGCTTTTACTTTTCATGCCAGCTGGCTGATCAGCATGCCAAATATGAAAGAGGGTTCACACACAGGGAAACCAGAGCAGAGGCAGGTTAGGTCACCTCCCAGCCAACCTGGTGAGTCAGCAGCCCTCACCAGCGGCCTCTGCCTTGCAGTCTCTGGTTCTCACCACCCCCCACCCCGCGGGCTCTGCTTGTTCTGATTTCATGCTGTCCTTAATGCTTTGCTTCTGCAGCTCTGCCATTGTTATCCTTGGCACACACCGGTGTATTGTTACCCAAGGCCCTGGGTCAGACACTGTGAGAAGACACTTGGAATGAGACACCACAGCGCCACACAGAGCAGGTGGAATTTGGAAAGAAGCCAGCTGCTAATCACGGTAAGACAAACTTTCACTGTAGCCTCTATTTTATGGCTCCCATTTGTTTACCTGCTCGTTTCTATAGGTTAGAGAGGAAAGAGCTTTGATCCTACGCCAATGCTAATACTGCCATTTTCCCGCAGCATTCAGGAAAGGAAGCCTGGTGAGCAGCACAGGTCAAAAATGGGCCCTGGCTTCAGTTTTGGAGAGAAACCAGAGACTCCTCCCCCATGCACTTTGACACCTGCAGTTCATATCTGGAAAGGACTGGCTTAGGGTACTGTTCATCTCTCATGTGTTGGTCTTGCCTCCCGTTGAGATGGACAGCAGCTCATAGACAATCTTAAAGCTGTGGATGCTGGGGCTTCATGTTGAGTTACTCAATCAACACTATCGGTGATGATCATCAGGAGGAAATGAAAATAAAACAAGGAGGATGACCTATCCAGCATCACCTAGAACATCAGCCCTGTCAAGCTCCTCAGGACCCCAAGCCTGGGAAGCTCTTAACTCACCTCCACAGAATGTGTGAAGAATGAGAAGCACTAATAAGCAACTCAATAAGGACAAGAATTTACTGGAGATGGAGGATATAATCTGTCGACCCCACATGAGTCCTATAAAAGGTCAGCCAACATCACCAAAGATTCAAAAAGTTGTAAAGACTGAAAAATACTGCCCAGGAACAAAGACAATTAACCTCATCCCTGCAACCTTGAGAACTAACACTGGCCTCAGTTTCCTCATCTGGACAATGTGGCTACTGAACTGGGGAAAGTCCTCCCAAATTTAACATTCAACATCTGCTCCAAGTATCATGAGACAATTATGTATGTCAGTTTCACTTTGGCAGTTGACATGCCATGAACCCAGGTTGCATTAAGTCAAATCAGGGTTTCATGTAAAATCCCATGTTGTTTGTCATACTCCTAGCCTGCAGTGACATCCTGGGAGCCCAAATCGTGTCATAAATTCACTGGCCATTACGAGAAAAGGATCTTGGATTTTGTAGATGAAAAAATGGAGTGCTTAAGAGGTCAAATGGCTTGCCTTAGGTTGCACAATTAGACATGGATATTATCCATCCCCTAGGCTTTCCAGGACAGGGGGTAGGAAGGAGGGAGGACCCACAGGATACCAAGAGCAAAAACAAACAAACAAAATCCCCTTTGAATGACTTTAAGAGACTTGTTTAATCTCTTTATGCATCTCCATTTCTACTTCTCAAGGAAGTATTCTCAACAACTCTTAAGAACCATGAATAAACGGGCTATGTGAAACCAAAGCAGCACTGTGTCTAACAATTTAGAAACTGCTGTTCTGTGGGCAGAAAAACAGAAAGAAAATATTTGCAGTGCCATCTTGCTAAAGAGAAAAAAAGGGCACCTCTATGTCTTCAGATTTTGCTGTTGTTGTTGTTGTTTGTTTGTTTTCTTTTCTAAATTCTCAGAACAAGAATGTCTCAGAAGAACATAAACTGGTTCTTATAAAGAGCTGGGCAGCACTGCCTTCTGAGCCATCCTGTGCAACCAGAGCCACAGGGCCAGCTCACATGTGGGCAGTGGGTTGTCACAGGCTGTGTAATTGCACCAAGAAGAAAACGTACACATTACAAACAGAGTTCCCAAAGTGCTTCTGAGGGAGAATGGGTGAGGATCAGGGAGGGCTTTTTATTTATTGGTGCTGGAGATTGAACCTAGGGTCTTGTACTTGCTACACACGTTCTACCATACAGCTGTGCCCCCACCTCTGGGAATAATTCCTTAAAAGGAGAATTCACAAGTCTGACCATGTTTCTGATTTCATCGTAAACAGGTTTCACAAAATTTCAATCAGGACTCAACAGGAGTCTCCAGAGACTTCTCTGAAGGACACTAGCTCCAGTGAAGGTGGACACATCTCTGATTTTGGCAAGTGGAGAAATGGGAGAGAGAGAATGTTTAGAACTTTTAAAAAATAGAAATAGGGGCTGGGGATGTAACACAGTAGTACAGAGCATGATTGGCAAGCACAAAGACCAGGATTTGATCCCCAATACCCACCCCCCAAAAAAGGAAATATGTTTGTTTTTGTTAAGAACACATAATTGCCATATCACACGCCAAGTTCCTAAAGGGGTCACAGTTTCTAATCTGAAGCAGACATGGCACAAACCCACGAATGGGCAGCTGCTCCTGTGGTTCCCACTACACAGCATCTTAGCAAAGAGTACTGAGCTGGCACAGGGCACCAAGAAAAATTACATGTTATGCCATAGGAACTGAGCATAAAAGCAGAAAACATATTTCATTCCTGGGTTTTCTTTCCCCAGAACTGAGAACCTTCCATCTTTATAGCAGTTATAGAAATCTCTACAAATGTCTTTCAACAGAAATTGCTCAGGCCCCCAAATCTGAGCTCATCAGTCCAGGCAGGATGCATTTCCAAAATAAATCATCAAAAAGAATGTTAT
This sequence comes from Marmota marmota marmota, assembly GCF_001458135.2. Classification (NCBI taxonomy): domain Eukaryota; kingdom Metazoa; phylum Chordata; class Mammalia; order Rodentia; family Sciuridae; genus Marmota; species Marmota marmota. The sequence continues at coordinate 19,694,686 of NW_026000016.1, read as the reverse complement.
TTTTCCTTTAGCAAAAGGAAAAGCCCCCCTGCTTTGTTCATTTTCATAGAATTGCCTTTACCCTTACCCCATAAAGAGTGAGGAAATTCCAACTTTTTGCTCTGGAAAGTTACAGTACCTGGGCTGTTCTGAGCACAAATCTCCAACAGAAGCCATTGTGTGTCTACTATGTGCCTCGCATAGCTAATTATGCTTTTCTATGTATACTATATATGTATATCATATAAAATTCTAGATATATAGTTAGTCATAAATACACCCATTGTTAAAGTAAGTGTTTTAAATGTTATTTTCTCCATGAGTATTAGTGATCTAGGAAATTACATAATGCTAAAGAAAAAAAGCAGGACTTAAAATTCCATGTGCAGTATATATTAATTGTATATATGAGTTAAGAATAAATCAAAAAACTAAACAGGCCTATAATCTTTTTAATCAGTGGTTGAAAATTGACACACAAATAACCCCTATGTATAACTGGGTTTATAGGCAAATTCTACCAAATTTTATCAATCCAATCATAGGTAAATTCTTTGAGAAAGTAACAAAAGAGGAAATATTTTCCTAAGTCATTCAATGATACTAGTATTATTCTATAATCAGACCAGATAAGAACAGTACAAGAAAAGTAAAGTACAAGCCATAATCACTCATGAACACAGATGTGGAACCCTTAAACAAAACTTTAGTAAAGCAAACTATCAATATATTAAAAATAATATGAACAATAATTATGGCCAAAGTCTCTTTAGTGAAATAATATAATAACTTAACATTAGCAAATTGCCTTATGTAGCTCCCCTAATAATATAAAAAGGAAAAAATTATCACCTCAATAGACATATAGAAAGCATTTAATAAAATTCAATTCTTATTCATAAAATTTCAAAATGTTAACAAACTGAGACCAAAAAAATTCCTTAATTAGATAAAGGGTATCTACCCATAATCACAAAACAAACATCATATTTAATAGTTAAATGACAAAAGCATTCTTATGAAATTTGGAAGTGATAAGGATTGCCAACCATTACTACTCCTGTCAACATGGTATTTAGAGAGCCTAGCTAGAAGACTATGATAAGAAAAATCAATTAGAAGAAAAAGGATTGAAAATAAAGAGACAAATGGTCAAAATTATAGATAATATGATAGTCTCCACAGAAAATTCAAGAGAATCCACAAAGTCCTAAACTTAACAATAGAGTCCATTTTGTTGTATATCTCACTGATTTGTAAAACTCCATACAAATCAAAAGGAATCAATGATAAAATATAATTTCTAAAAAAGAACAATCTATTCACAATAACAAAATGTAGCCCTGGGTTATTCTGTGAAGAATCCTAACCAAATATGTTAATACTTTTATAAAGAAAATCAGAAACATTTAACAAAAGAGAGTAAAATAGAACTGAAAAAATGAAGAACTATAAATAACTATCCATGTTTATGGACAGAAAGACTAGTATTTTTAAAGCTATGAATTCTCCTAAAAGTAATCTACAAATTCTCAGTAATTCTAAAGGAAATAGTAGCGTGATTTTTTTGAAATAACAAGTTTGTCATAAAAGTCAAGAATAACTAAGACAAAGGGAGGCACAAACACTATTAAATATCAAAATAATTTCCAATTGGATTATAGTCTCAAATATAAAAAGCAATGTGTTAAAACTATTAGAAAAAAAATAAGAAACTACTTTATATTTTAGGTATGACATTAAAATTATAAAGCACTGAAGAAAAATAGACATCACTGCTGTGTGAATGAAAGATGATATAAACACTGATTGGAATAAGATATTTGAAATGAACCTAATCTGTGGAAAACAGTCAATATTGAAAGCTTGAAAGGCCTGCCTGCAAGGTTGGTCCTTGGTTGGCATCTGGGGACTTGGATTTCAGGAGGATTCCTACCATTCTCAGAACTTCTAAGACTGGCTCAGTGTGCCTAAACTATTTGAATAAATACTGATATTTATGCTGAATACCCGCGTTTCTTCTGGGAGTCTGGATTTTGGAGCCTACTAGGCAGAAGGTACATATGACTAGCTAGCTTCCTTGGTCTCTGAGTCTCAAATGAGCTTCCCTGGAAGACCACACCTCACACACAATGTCACAGTTTGATGCTGAGGGAGTTAAGCATGTATTGTATGATTCCACTTGGAAGCTTACACTTGGTTTCCTCTGGACTTTGCCAATGTGCCTTTTCTCTTTGCTAATTTTGTCTTGTATCCTTTTGCTACAAAAATATCCTTGCTGTGGTAAAGCCACTGGCTGAGTCTTCTGAGCCTCCCAGCAAATCACCCAACCCAGGAGTGGGCTTGGGATCCCCTACCCACTGCAATGCAATAAACAACAACATTCAGCCCCTCCCAAAATTTAATTCAATAATGGACGTGAAAAACACAATGCAATAAGGAAGAAAAAAAAACGGGCAAAAGTAATGAACGGACTGTTCTTAGAAGAGGAGAATCCCATGGCCAATAAAACTGTGAAATTATGTTCAGTCTTAACAAGGAAACACCCTTTTATCTTTACCTGATTGGAAAAAATACAAAAGTCTGAAAAATATAGAATAGTGACAAGATGGTAGAGAAATCACTCTAGAGAACAATTTGGCAACATCTAGTAAGTTGAAGATACATGTATCCTATGAACCACATATTATTACCTGAACAAGACAGGTGTGACGTAGACCCACGAGGCTTGCACTAGACTGTCAACTGCAGCATCATCTGCAATGGGGAAACACTGGGAAGATCCTCAGAGAAATGATGAGGCAGTCACTCATTAGAAAGTTCTACAGAGCTGGGGTGTGGCTCAGTGGGAGAGCACTTGCTTAGTTAGCATGCACAGGCTCTGGGTTCAATCCTCAGCACCACAGTACGAAAAGAAAATAAGGAAGGAAGGTAGGAAGAAAAATAGGGAGGAAGGGGGAAACTTGGGAGGATGGGAGGACAGACAGAAAGTGAAAAAGTTACACAGCAGTTAAAATAAGCTAAATTGGTAAGTAAATCTTAAAACTAATGTCAAGTTCTCAACTGGTATGCTACCATTGTGAATAATTTGGAAACACACAACAAATATATTATTACACTTTTCTATTATTGAATACTCCTACATACAGAGATATGTAGGTACTCAGGAAAATACAGATGAAGTTAATTTTGGTCATCTCTAAGGAAGAAGAGAGAGAATGGATTGAAAAGAAAGGGAAAGTGATATACAACAACTGTTTTATTCCATTAAAAAATCTGAAGGGAATATGACAACGTATTAAATTTGGGTCAAAGATATATGGGTCATGTTATATTATTTCCTTAATTTTTGAAATTTAGACTTAAATTTTTGAAATATGTCCTAAGTTTAAAATAATAGTAGACAGTTGGAGGATAATGTTCGACACAGATAGAGAACCTTCTATTAAGCAGGATTTCTTGTTTCACAGTATATCAATTTATAGAAACATGAGTTAAGATTGCCTTCAGGCCAAATGTTAGTATTATTCTAACCTATCTTGTACAAACTCCAGAACAAAGTGATCACTATCAGATGAGTGCTGTGAATTCAGTATACAACTTAAATTTTATTAACTTAGATCCACAAAGCAAGGGAGCTGACATCTGTCATTGCAGTAAGACAGAATTCTGTTAGGCCATTGCTCCACCGTGTTATAGATGCCCCCTTTCCCCTCCTCCATTGCTGCTCTTGTCTTCCTACCTCACTAAGCTAAATAAAGCAAAACCACCTTTGTAGTTCTAGTTTCAAATACTTTTCTCTCCATAGGAATTTGTAAGAGCTTCTCCAGAGATTAAAAAAAAAAAAAAAACCTAAAACATTAACAACAAAAAACTTTCTACACTTAAAAAAGGAGAATAGAACACTAGAACACAATAAAGGCCTTCACACCCCAACAACTGTTGAGGTACACACTGTCTTACACCTTAATTTTCTTGCCATGTTGGTTAATGTCTATTGCCATAGGAGAATGTATATCAGAGATATTGGCAGTGAAATCAAGTGCAGTTTAAACTACTTGGGTGGTAACTGTGTTCACCAAGAGATTTTATGAAGAGGTTTAACCATAAAAGCCACAAAGTGTTATCTAAGCCTAGATCCCTGCCGTGAAGTACACAAGAGCATTTCAAGCTCATTACAATTTAGTTCTTAGGATTAACAGTATACATGAGGGGGAGCATGCAAAAAGCAAGAGAGTTTCTTTGATCATCATTAACAATTAGTGAACTTGATAAGTATTGTTCCTGAATTCAGGAAATAGGCAGGGCACAGTCTTGGGCCAAATACAAGTATCTTCATATGTGAAAAGCTATTCTAAGATAGTTCTGGAAACACAATGCAAATCCAGAGGAATCTGAGAAAACTAGAAGATGATTATACCCTCTCAAAGGCAGCTGAAAAAGTGCCAAATGTCTGAACTATTTGGTGCTGAACACTGGCTCTCAGACCTCTGAAGGCAAGGTCTTTCTACTGCCAAAATAGCACCCCAGCTAATACTGCTCAAATTTGCTGTATCTCCACCAACGTGCCCAATTATTCGGAGGTATAAAAGTTTACTATGGCATTTTTATCATAGGGAGAATGAAAACCAACATGTCTTAGCTGTAAGCCTCAGATTCACTCAGGATATTGAGAAACATAATGAAGCCATTTGAATGTGCATGGCCATGCTGGCTCATTGGTGGTGTGACAAATAAAAGATCTTATCTTTCCTTCCTTCCATGAGACTAAGGACTGGACTCCCAGGGATAAGGTGGGCTCTAATAAGCCAAGGACATCTGCCATAGCATCTCCCTCCAGATAAGTTTTAAAAGGTACACACAGCAAAAGTAAAAAGAGCAATGATTTCTGAAGAAGATGGTAGCTAGGTTCGGTGGTGCATGTCTGTAATCCCAGCTGCTCAGGAGGCTGAGGCAGGAGGATTGAGAGTTCAAAACCAGCTTCAGCAGCTTAGTGAGACCCTAAGCAACTTGGTGAAATCCTGTCTCAAAATATTTTTTGAAAAAGGACAAGGGATGTGGCTCAGTGGTTAAGTGCCCTAGGGTTTAATACCTGGTACCAAGGGGGGGCGGTGGGGGGTGGAGAACATAGTAACAAAATATGAGGTTGAAGCTCTCTTAAGGTCTCTTCCTCTATACCCCTCTTTTCTCCAAAAAAGATGGGTTTAACTGTTCTAGGGCAAGGAAATCATCCTCTGTCTTAAGAGATGGCTGACATTTCTTCACTCTGTCATTCTTACTGATTTTCATATGAAGTCCAAAATCCAATGTCCAGTTTCAGGGAACTACAAATTCCCCTCTGGGTCGCTTAGGCCCACTCAACATTACTCCCATAAACACCTACCTCCTGGCCAAGCGCAACACTGTGAAAACCCACAGCTGTAGCTCCATCCATGCTGGTCTCCCCATCCAGAGTGTTTCTTCTCTCCTCTCTCCCCGTCAACCTGTCCTGCCTCAAAAATTCATTTACTTCAGGGTTGGGGGTATAGCTCAATGGTAGAGAATGTGCTTAGCATTTCCATAGCCCTGGGTTCAATCCCCAGCACATCTCCCTCCAATAATCACTTATTTTATGTATTCCTCCAATGGATTAAAATTTTAAGTATTTACTAAAATCCTATGCAGTCACCCTGACAGACCCTATAAGAAACAAGGAAAGAAAACAGTTTCCACTCAGGAACAGTTTGACTATATTTTTACTTTCTTTTCAAGAATGACATTTGAAGACGCAAGCCTAGCACCCAAGGTCTACATCAGTTTTAACATGGTGACACGTGGTTTTTCTAAGTAAGAGAGTATGTGTGTGTGTGTGTGTGTGTGTGTGTGTGGAGGGTGTCTTCGTGTCTGTGTATTCTATTTTTATAAGTGAATTTTTTATGTCTCATCTATGATTTTAGTATCTCCAAAGAACCCAGCACATAACTCTGAAAACAATGGAATTCTTTTTCCATAACAAAGGTCCCAAATTTCTATTTTTGGATGTTTTAATATTCACAATATTTAACGACTTTGGTGGCACGGACATGGAATGATTAGAATGAATTCCTCAATGACTGTGGAAGTTGGGGTAAGGGTGTGTCTGTCTCCTTACCAGAATATGAACCAGCCAGCATCCTGAGCAGAATCCTAGAGACCTGTTGCTCCATCATGTGTCACCCTTCAGCTACTCATTTAGGGGAGGTCCCAGATGATTCTGAGGGCTCAGGATAGTAGATACTGACTAAGGTGTGGCCATATGTATGAAAAGCAGGTAAACATCATCCCTGGTGTTGATGCTACCAAAGATGAGGGTCAGGAGGGCAGCGGCATCACCCAGCCCTAGATAGACTGTCGATGCTCAAGAGCAGAGCCTAAGTCAAGTGGCACCTAAGTGACTTGGGCTTACTCCTAAAAGGTGGAACTTTGCTGGAAGGGGTCTTTTCAGGAATGACATTTGAAGAAGCAAGTCCAAGGTTGCATCTTTAAGTTCTTTGTTTTCTGTAAAGCTTTTTTTTCATTCTTTTTGCAATACTAAGGATGGATCCCTGGCCTTGCTCATGGTAGGCAAGTGCTCTACCACTGAACCACATGGCCGGCCTCTGCTACAAATCTTACATCCACCCACCTAATGCTGAAAAACCACACAAGGTGAGTCAGCTTTCAATGGTCCACAGTCTGACCTTTGAAGACTAAGCCAGATGCATAAATTAAGTTCCCCAAAGCCCTGTCCTCTGCTGAGAACCATCAACATCCTTTTTCCAAGAAAACAGACTCTAACTAGTATCACCCCATCAGGAAAGGATAATAGCAAGGTTTAGTCTTCCCTAAACTCCCCAACTTGGGATGCTATGGATGGGTGACAGCAGTATGTAGTAAAGGGCTTTGATCATCAGTAGACTATCTGCATGGAATCTGAAGAATACAGACCATGAGAGAGAGATCAGGCAGTTAGGGACAAAGGCCAGATGGCTAAGACAGACACCAGATGAAGCCATGGACATGTCTAGTGTCTTCAGACTTCCAATCATACCATTCAGACCCCATCTATTAAACAACCAACTTTCTCTTTCTTAAATTTTCCTCAACTCACCACTTAGATTTATGTGCTCCCTATGTGGAACTCTAAACCTAACAGCTATAAAGAGAAACAACGAATCTTGGTACTAAGTGGACGAAAAAGTCTAAGAGGTAGGAGCTGGGGAGGCAGCTCAGTGGTAGGTCACCTGCCAAGTATGCCAAGGTGACCAAGGGTTCAATCTTGAAACCTAAGAAAAGAAAAAGAAAAGCAAAATGTCTTGGATTATCTAAGAATAATGGAACAAAATGAGCTTTTTTGGTGGTTTTTTTTTTTTTTTTTTTTTTGGTACTGGGGATTGAACTCAGGGGCCCTCAACCACTGAGCCACATCCCCAGCCCTATTTGTATTTTATTGAGAAACAGGGTCTCACTGAGTTGCGTGGCACCTTGCCATTGTTGAGGGTAGCTTTGAACTTATGATCCTCCTGCCTCTGCCTTCTGAGCACTGGGATTATAGGCATGCACCACCGTGCCTGGCCACAAATGAGCTTTTAGAAGAAAATATAGAACTATATTTAGGGGAGTGTTCATTAGATAAGACATGCAGAAAGCATCAACAGTACAAAAAAAATTGGGACTTTAACTGTATTAAAGTTTAAAATTTTTCAGGGCTGTGGTTGTGGCTCAGCAATGGAGTGCGCACCTAGCAGGTGTGAGGCCCTGGGTTCGATCCTCAGCACCATGTAAAAATAAATAGAAAAATAAAGGTATTGTGTTCAACTATAACTATAAAATAAATATTTTTAAAAAGCCTTTGTATGATAAAAGACTCTAAAAATCTTATGAGAAGACCAACTACAGACTGGCAGGAAAAACATGCCATACATACAACCAACAAAAAACTATTGCTTAGAATCTATAAAGAATCTCTAAATCAATACGGATAAGACAGATATCTGACAGGAAAATGGGCAAAAGATGTAATAAGGTAGAATGATGGAAGGGGAATCCCTGGGCAGATGCAAAGATGATCAATCTCATGAGGAATCAAGACAATGCTAATTAAAACAATGAAAAATCAGTTCTTACTTATTTGAATGGTAAATATTTAATGTCTGATAAGAGCAAGTGCTGGCAAGGAGAAAAAGCATGGGGAGTGTTCACTGGAACAACAACTTCAGAAAGCAATTTAGCAATAATGAGAAAAGCTGGAAACATGTACTACCTATGACCTGACAATTTCTTTCTCTCTCCCCCACCTACTCTCTCCCTCTCTCTCCTCTCTTCTCTCAAAATTTATCATAAAGAACTACCATATCAGTGCAAAAGAAGACATGAAGCATTCTGGGCAACAGAGGAAATAAAGTCCTAAATGTGAATCAACAGCAGAAGTAAATAAATCATATATTTACATAAGGGGATCTATACAGCAAATACTATACCTGTATCAACTTGAAGTGATTTCCTTAAGATAATTATGAATGAAGAATCAAACTGCAGAATGCTGTGCACGATAGATCATTTACATGCAACTTTTTAATGGTTCAAAACACTCTATATGTTTATATTTGCTATATAGTTAATAAAGCTAAAATAGAAACACCATACATGAGAATGGTTCACACAGTTGCTTTAGAAGTTACAACTTCTAAAAGAGACTAGGAATAGATATGAGTCACAAAGAGCCTCCACGAAATCTTATTATCACTTTAATTCTTTAAAATAAAATAATGGGATCTAAAGCAAATAGGACAGTGTTAAAATCTGATAAAGATGGTGATTGTCATTCAATGCACTCTTCTGTATTCTTATCTATATGTTTGAAATATTTAAAAATAACTATGAGTTGGGGCTGAGGGTGTAGCTCACTGGAAGAATGTGTGCTTAGAATGTGCAAAGCCTTGGGTTCAATCTTCAGCACTGCAAAAAAAACATAAAATAATAGAAATAAAAATAACAAATCTCACAGTCAGCATTTTCCTCCTTTGTTTCTGAAGAAAAGAAAGACATGTCAGGCAGAGGGAATGATACGATAAAAAGCACAGAAGTTCTAGAATACAAAGGAAATTCAGGAAACAGCAATTTGGCCCTGATATCTTGAGTGGCTGGGGTGAGGTAGGGTGAGTCGGGTGAGTCCAGAATGCTACTCGAAGGCCAGCCAAGGAATGTAGCCCAAATTCATACCACAGGCAAAGGGGAGCCCCTAAGATTGATTCCCCAAAGCAAGTAATTGAGATATTGCTTCTGCTGCTGTGGCTGCTGCTGCTGCACTAAGTACTGGGAACAATTCCTAGGAATTGAGGAGGAGGATGTGACTTTCACTGGAAAATCAGTGACAAGGAAACATATACTGTCAGGAAAGATAGCTTTTGGAAGGGCATATTCTATAACATTCAAGGGTCATTCTATTGACTACAGTCCTAACCAATGGGTCAAAAAATGTGTTCTAGGGACTGAGGCTGTTGCTCAGTAGTAGAGTGCTCGCCTAGCATACATGAGGCACTGGGTTCGATCCTCAGCACCACATAAAAATAAATAAATAAATAAAGGTATTGCGTCCATCTACAACTAAAAAAGAAATTCTTTAAAAAAATAATGTGTTCTAAGGGCTAAGGATATAGCTCAGTGGTAGAATACTTGTCTGGCTTCAATCCTAGTACCATAAAAAGAATTGTTTTAAAAATGTTCTAATCATCTAATGTGGCTTTTTGTCCTCGTAAGGGTTTGATGAAAGTCAATGCAAAGAACAAATTCACTTTCCAAGAAACAACTAAAATACAGTTCCTCTGGAAAATGATTCAGAAGGTCATTTTTATTAGCTCATCACCTTTTCTATTGGCCTCATATAACTATCTGCTTTTTTTGCCATGTGCAATAGCATTTATTTTCTGTGGGATATCTGTGTGGAGGGAGGAAGAACATAGAATCATTCTCAAGAGGAACAACTGACGACATCAGGAATCAGCAGCCTGTCATTGCGCAGGCCATTCTAAGTAAGATTTGAGAAGTGAAATAAACAGCCTGGCAAAGGGAGAGAGAAATGAGGCAGAAAATAAAACACTTTTGGTATATGGTAGAAAACAAAAGTTGAACTAAGAAAACCTTGTCTCTATACAGGGTTCCTCAAGGCTGGGTCTGCAGTTTACCAATCCCCAGAAATAAGTATCAAAATTGAGAATAAGCATTCAGAATCTTTCGCAGCAATGTGTGAGGCTGAGTTCAATTACTCAATAATAAAACATTAGGGCTCATAGTTTTGTACGTCTTCTGAATTTGGTTTTGTTCATTTTTTTTTTCATTTTCATTTATTGTCAGTTGCCAAAGTCCACCACATATCACAGATTTTTAATACTGGTTCTTCATCACAGGTTGAGAAGCACTGCTTTCTATGCCCCTTCAATGTTTAAAAAAGACCAAAGTTTCGTGATTCTCAAATAATAATCATCTTATTTGCACAGAAGTTTGAAGATTCCCTAGAATTCTACAAACTAGAACATTCTATACAAAAGACAGCATTGCCAGCAAAGAATGGGGCTAAATGTATGTTTCCCCGAAGCTGAAAGGAGTAAAATGGGAAGTCCCACAGAGGCTTTTTGGCCATGTTGTCTATGGGGCTCCTGGGCAAACAGCTTCAGCATCACCATTCACATGGGTACAATTTTTACTAAGCCAGGGAAACAGGCTTTACCACGGCTGGGCAATCACTGGCACCGTTACTCACCTAAGGCTTCCAGGATACTGGAGAAGCACTTTCCCCTGTTAAAACAACTCTATCCAGATGGTCTCTAGGAGTCAATAGTACCTTGAAATTGGTGGCAGGAGAGCAGACTTGCTCACAAAGAAACAGAATGTGCCATATGTCCATAGAAAAGGGAGGTTAAACACTCACATTTGCCATAGGTTTTAGTATAAAGATGGGCTTTAGAGGTACACGGTGTGAAATGTGCTGTAGGTCACATCTGTCTCTTCCAAATTTGGTGCTGGCAAAGAACATGCCACCAGAAACAATGGCATGGGAGGGAAAGGAGGAAAGAGGAAGAAGAGAAAGGGGAGGAACAAAGGAAAGAAGAAAGAGAGGAGAGAGGGAGATAAGCAGCCAGCCACTATAGGACACTACGATCTTCATATCAGAGAAACTGCTGTTTTGTGAACTTTAGAGGTGTTTAGGGTCACTACTGACCATAGGCTCTGATCCCAAATCTGTCTTAGGTAATACTGGACAAGTTACTTCACTTCTCTGTATCCTGTTTTTCTACCTGCAAAGTGAGGGTACTGAGCTATGTGACCTCATTCATTTATTCAAGTAATGTATATTTATTAGACACCAACCATGAGCCAAGCATGGTCCTCTCAACTGGGGACACAGCAGTGAGCTAACAGACACCATCTCCACCCTTCAGGTTTATTGCCCAGTGGACTCAGTGTCCCCTTCCCTCGTGTTTACATTCTGGGACTCAGAGTCATGACCTGAGTTCTGTCCTCTAGTATATTTGGGTTGAGGTTTTCTTACTAAAAGTAAGAGAAAAAAATCAAGCATTGAGCATTATACAAAGCAAGACAGACATTCTTTAAGAAAACTAACCATGCCAAACTTCTAATTTATACAACAAATTTAATTCAGAACTGACTGTTAACATTATAGGTTTATAAAGGAATTGAATTCAAGGTTCTTTCAAATGACAAAAATCTTGTAGTTCATATATTAATAATTATAATATTTATGTAGTATCAATTATGTCCCAGGCATGGTGCTAAGCTATTTCCTAGGCAATATCCATTAATGTGAATAGCAAGCCTATGGCCTGATAACATTTCATTCTCACTTTACCACTGAAAAAGTTGGTGCTGAATGAGGCAAAGACTAACTTGCCCAAAATTCCTCTTCCAGCAAATGACAGAATCCAGAAACGAACTTGGTGTTTATATGCTCAGCTTTCTTACCCATTTCTATCTTGATCATCAAAATGTAAGTTGCATAAGCAGCAGGAAATGCTGGTGGGTTTTGGGGAAGGTGATAAGCATTTTTTATTCTAACTCCTCAAAAACCTATTCAAATGACAAACCCCTATTTCACTCACCTGTCTTTAAATCACACACATGGCTCCCAATTAGCACAGTGCCATTTGAGGATCTCTTACATTGTACAATTGAAATAAGGACAACTATCATAATACAAAGCCATTCAATACTCTGTGGACTTTTCCTCTCTATGAATGTTCTGAACATATTCTTAACAGAAATTAAAAGGCATATCTTATTACCAACATAAAATTTCACTTTGGCAAAGGATACCTACCTTTAATTAACTGTGGCCTTTGAAGTACAATAGTTAAAGTAAGGGGGTAACAATCTAATTTATAAAAATCCAACATTTACACATATTTTCCTGAATGCATTAACTACCAAGAAAGGCCAGTGGTGATCCCTCCACAGACAACTAAACCCAGGGCAGGAAGGGAGACTGGGGGACCAAAGGGACAGTGTTAGTTGACACCTCTCTGCTATTTCACCATACAAGAAGGTAGGGAAGCAGCTCTTGCACAGATTCTGCCTTCTGAAAGACAGGGGAGGCCAGGGCAAACTCCTGCAGAGCTGGCCTGTGTGCCACCAGGTGTCCAACAGATTGGCTAAGGGGGCCCAGGGCTGCTGGTGGAGGACACTGTGTTTTAACACAACAGGCTTTTATTCTCTTAGAAACACTTCATAGCAGGCTGGTGTTGCAATGCCTGAAAAAGGAGCTCCCCCGCTGAGCTCATGGAAGTCAAAAGCTTTTAGTCAAACCAAGGGAATTCACAGCTGAATAAATCAGTGCCCCTCTCCAACATTCCTTCTTTGCAAGTACCAGGAAGAGGACCTTCCCACCTAGACTGAAGCACCAAAGCCAGGAGGCCAATGTGCTGTCCTGTCCCCAACCCAGACCTGTTCACACATGGCCCAGGAAACACTACTGCCTCACCAGCAACCCTTGCCATGCTGGGAAATTCCTCTGCCTATCCTGGAGCAATTCCTCATAGCTTGGAGGAACAGGGGGAACAGCCCAGAAGCACTAGGAGCTAGAGATCTATCTCCACGCAGTGCAAGGCAAAACACGGCACCCAAGCTCCACACAAGGCTGTCACCAGGGCATGTATCTGTTCCGTGTGGTGTGAGTACAGGTGTGGGAAACACCAGGCCTGCAGGGATGATTCAGGTACATTATTGGGTACTTACTTAAATGTGTCAAGCAAAAATCTACAACTAGACAATTCAGAAGCTCCTCCACTGAGAAACAGACTTGAGTGCTGACAGGCTATTTTAAGTCCCCAATTTTCCATTAATCTAGAATCATTTATATCGTTCATAAAGTAATGGTTATTTATTGAACCAGGCACAATATGGAACACCATAAAATCCATTCTCCCAATAAATCCTTAGTTGTCCTCCAAGTCAGGCACTAACAGTACTTGTGTTAATCAGCTTTCCATCATTTTGATAAAAATGCCCGAGAGAAGCAATTTATAAGGAGGAAAGAATTACTCTGGATCACAGTTTTGGAGGTTTCAGTCTACGGTCCAATGGCATTACTACATCTGCAGGGCCTGTGGTGAGGCAGTATCATGGTGGGAGCTCAACACAGAGCTCCTGTTGGCCAGGGAGCAAAAGAGAAACAGGAAGGGTCCCAATAACCCCATCAAGGGTATGACTCTGGTGACTAACATCCTCCATCAGGCCCCACCTCCTGAAGGTTCCACCACCTCCCAATAGTGCCACAGGCTGGGAACCAAGCCTTTAACGTATGGGCATTTGGGGGACATTCAAGATCCAAATGATAGCAGTACTGCCATTTTAAAAAACTATTTTTGGCTGGGGATGTGGCTCAAGCGGTAGCGCGCTCGCCAGGCATGCATGCGGCCTGGGTTCGATCCTCAGCACCACATACAAATAAAGATGTTGTGTCCACCGAAAACTAAAAAATAAATATTAAAATTCTCTCTCTCTCTCCCTCTTTAAAAAAAATAGTTTTTCTTTATTTTACAAATAAGAAAATGAGGGCAAAAAAGAAAAAACTGATATTTGAAGTATAGTGTCTGTGCTTGGTTAAGGAACTTGTAAAAACAAGTAGAGGTGGGGAGAAAAAAAAAGTAGCAGGTGGCAAATAATGACTCTTTGGTCTGGAGGAACATGGTGAGAGTCTGCAGTACTCTCAAACTTTAATGTACATGCAAATTGCATGAGTATCTTTATAAAATGCAATGTTTTTCCAGTAGGTCTGGTATGGGGCTTGGGATTCCACATTCCCAACAAGTACCCAGGTGATGTCTTTTCTTGTTGCTGGTCCTTAAGTCACACTCTGAGTAGCGAGGTACTAAGAATGAAGACAACAAAAATGACTTTATTTAAGAAACTGTGCATAAATTTTTGTCATGCCAAAAACTTGAGGTCTGTGTGATTCCATGATTTTTCTGCCAAGCAGATTATTTCATGATCACTGAAATGGGTGGTATAACTTAAAAGTGACACACATACAAGGCAAAGTCTACAGAATCATTCACTTCCTTCTGAGGTCTATGAACTTCTTGAAGATGGGAATATGCCCTCATCATTTACTAGGACAGAGACTACAAATATTTTTCAACTCACAAAAAATGCAGGTATAATAGTGATGGTTACTTGGTGAACTGTTGGGTGAATCTAAAGCTTCATCTGGGCTCAGTGAGAGTCATTGCCAAGAGCAATTATCCTGCCCAACATGACTTTGGAGGAAGGAAGTGAAAGCACACATGCCATATATCTGCTACCATCTCCAGGTTATAATTTTGATTTCATTTTATAACCATTACGTTTTATAACTGTTAAGTTTAAGTTATTGAGTGCAAGTTTGTGGGGTGCGATTTGATATTTCCTTTGTCTTCATTTCTGGGATGATTCCTATTTCTTTCTTCAATTCTTTCTGCATGTCATAATCTTTCATCTTCCCATTTTGGGGTGTAAACATTCTGAGATTTTCAGATTTCTGATTTCAAACTGTTTTCCATTTTTCTCATATATTTGTTTAATGATATTCAGTTCATGTTATTGGTAGTGTTGCAGTTTTCATTTTCTTTGTGGTCATTTGAGGGAGAAATATTTCTTTACTTCCATTCACTTTGTTTTCTTTGTATAGTAAATTTTATAGATATTACCTACCAGTTTCATAACTTGGATTTTCCTAGACCAGTAAGAATAGGTGTTTCTAAAATCCTTTGTGTGACTAAGAGCATCCTCTAAGTGGCACCTGTCGGGGAGGGAGGCTGGGGAGTCAGCTATGCTGGTTCTAGATGTTTATTTATTCGAATTTATATTATGCTTTATCCCCTACTTGCACTGTAGGTGTGAGTTATGGATGTTTTATAACTGACCTTGTTGATTGATCTTTAGATACACTTTGGATAAAGAAATTTGGAAAATCATAGAAATTCCAATTTAGTTGTCAGTCCTTTTGTTTTAAACCAAAGACTGCCTTCCTTCTGTATCCATGGGGGATTGGATCCAGAATCCACTGGACACCAAAATCCAAGGATGCTCAAGGCCCTTATACAAAACAGCATAGTATTCACATACAACCTGAGAATAGTGCCTTTAAATGATTTAAAGGAGACAGGCTGAATTTTGCTCTTAACGTGTAGCTCTTCTCTTACCTATGAAAGTTCACAGGTTGAAAGTAAGTTGTAGGCTCCTCACCTTCAGCTGTGATGAACTATCATGCAACTCTTTTAGAAATTGTACCTGTATCACTCTACAGAGAGCATATCCTGCTCTTAAAAGATCACTTACAAGAAAATTTTGCAACCTTCTTAAAAATATATTAGATTTGATAATATACCCTGACAGAGAAGTGCAAGTAAAATAAATCCTTACAGCTAGAACATAACCTTATTTTTTGTTAAAGACGTCAAGCTACTATTAAGAGACAGTATCATGCAGTGTTAGAAGATGAGCTCAGGGAGCCAGATGACCCTGGGCCTGACTCTGTTGTACCACGACAAGATGTGTAACCTTCAGGAGCAAGCTACCTTGCTAAGTTTTAGCTATAAAATGAAGATGATATTGCCTCTCAAGATGATTGTGGGGATTATATGAGGTAATAGATGTAAATCACTATGCACTACTTCCTGCACACAGTAAGCATGCAACAAATGTGTTTGTTTTATTGCTATCATTAATACTATTATTACTCTTTTCTCTAGTTCTAATTATAACTGGAAAAACTGCTCCTTTTGCTTTTAAATTCAGAACACACGGGAAGATATGGAACTAGTAATGCCCCTCACATACAAACACCTAGATACAAAGGAGATTTCAGTTATGGAAATGTACAGTGTACAGAATTAACAAGGTTCGTAAAAGATAACTCTCTATAGAGCTGTTAGAAAGGCAGGAAAAAAGGAGGAAAGAGGAGAAAACAAAGATGTCTCCCTCATGTCCCAATTTGCTACAGAATCTATGTCATACCTGGAATGTCCATGACACTATTCATGAAGTGGCTTTGGGAGGTTGGTCTACGAATTTGATGTTACTATTTGCATGGATAACACTCAATGTAGAGTTGAAAATGACCTCAGAAGGATTTTTTTTAAATAACTCAAATATAACAAAGTCTGATACATTTAGTGGCTTGGGAGACAGTGGCATCTCAAAAAAATGCCACCAGCCAAAGCAGTGGCATGAAACTGGATGTCTGTGGGGGTACGTGAAGGCTAGCATAAACATAGATTTTCCTTAGGCCATGCTTATGGACAAGGGGCAAAAACTGATGAGCTTTCTTAACAGAAATTTAGGAGTTTAAATCCATGAATGAGAATTCCATTACCACCATCATCACCAGCAGCCCATGACTCTGCCATGATCCTCTTTTCATTACAAAACTCAAAGAGAGGCACACTCCACATGGATGCAAGACCAAGGGCTGAGATTTCCAGGCAAGCTGGCAAGGAAAAACCTGCCCCCTGATGATCAGGATGACCTCGCTTTCAGTCTCTACTAATAAGAAAAGGTACAGTTGGCTTTCTGCAAAATGAGAAGGCAGCTAATCTGCAGGCCCCCAGTTCATGTCCCCATTTTGGTTTCATCTCTTTTACCATCAGGAGATTTTAGGAGGAAAAGCTGTTGTTTTTGGACAAAGCCTGAATTCCAGATCTTCCCCACTTTGCCCAGATTCCTACAGGTAATAAAGGCCCTGAGTTACTCAGAGCTGTTACTTCCTCTCCTTGGGGAACATGGCTGGCTGCTAGGATTGCTGTGAGGATTAACTGTGAAAAAGGATATAAATCACTAAGTATCACTTCCTGCACACAGTAAGCACTCAACGATTGTGGGACTACTAAGCAACCCTGTTCTTTTTTCTTTCTTTCAACAAGATGTATTCACTGAATTTGAAAACAAATTTGCCAAGTGTCTATTCCCTTAATCCTGAACCCCTTGTGTGTTTTAAGGGAAACTAGACCATATGGTTCAGATTTCACTCACAAATAAATCAGCATAATGTTAGTTCAATAAAAGCTGTTTCATGTTCTCATTTTTATGGCCCTTCTTATCCCACGTCCTAAAATAATAATAATAAAAATAATAAAAGTTGTGTTTTGCTAAGGGTAAATAAACTCAGGCTTACATCCTTCTAATCTCCATGGACTAGGGAAGGTGGCCTCTGATTATAGCTAAATAAGTCCTCTCTCTAGCCTCAGGCCACCTGCCCAGAGCCTGGAAGCTAGAAGAAGAATCCATAGCAAGGAAAGCCAGAAATGTAGATAGGTGAGGGCAGCCCAACAGAAAATTAGCCGTGGATTCCCAGTAGAAGCTGCGAAATAGCAGGAGCAGTAGGCTCATTCCTCTGCTCTAAAACAGCCATTGTAAGCATCCAAAACATGTTTTCTCCATTAGCCGTCCCGCAGAAGGTCAAAGACTGCTCTTTGTAGAAATATGGAGCCTCAGAAGACTTCGAGACACAACAAATGGAGGGTAAAATACAGCCAGTGGCCATATTGTTAGCCATAGGTACTGATACTCTGGGACATGATCTTCTGTTGGGAAGGGCCACCCCCAGTACCTGTCTCCTTGGTCTATCAATAGTGCCTAACTGCCTTAAATCTAGCTATGCACCCAAGGTTACTCACATCTCAAATCCTGTGCTCTTCACATCCCTTCTTTCATTTTCATATAATATCTCATCCACAGGGATTCCGAAATAATACACGGGAGAATAGGCATATGTGTGCTTATTGCTATTTTTACATCATAAAAAGGCTACTAAACTCCTCATACATTGTGGTGGAAATGTAAAATTGTAAACAACTTTGGAAAATCATCCAGAAGTTTCTTACAAACTAAATCTATACACATAAGCTATGAGTAGTCCAGTTCAGCTCCTAGGAATTTACCCTAAAGAAATAAAAACATGGGACTAGGGTTGTGGCTTAGTGGTAGAGCACTTGCCTTGCACGCATAAACTCTTGGGTTCAATCCTCAGCACCACATATAAATAAACAAATAAAATAAAGGTATTATATCCATCTACAACTGAAAAAAAATTAAAAATAAAAACATGTTCAGAAAAGATTTAATACAAGTCTATACATAACAAATTCATTCACAGTAGCCAAAATCTGGGAACAGCCCAAATGTCTACCAATAAGAGAACAAACAACCTGTGATATAGTTATACAGAATACAACCCACAATTTTTTTTAAAAAAAGGAACAAATTGGGCACAGTGGTGCACACCTATATAATTCCAGCAGCTCAAGAGGCTGAGGCAGAAGGATCACAAGTTCAAAGCCAGCCTTGGCAATTTAGAGAGGCCCTAATTAACTTAGTGAGACCCTGTCTCTAAATAAAATATTTTAAAAAGTGTCTGGGGATGTGGCTCAGTGATTAAGCAGCCCTGGGTTCAATTCCCAGGACAAAAAAAAAAAAAAAAAAAAAAGAACAAACTACTGACACTTAAAATAATATAGATAGATCTTAAATAAACTACAAAAGTCAGCAGAGCTCAAATTTTGGGCTTTCAGAACAACTTCACATTCTACAGTATTGAGAAGCCCCAAGACCATTTCTTTATGTGAGTTATACTTTGTAGTAAAAGAAATTAAAATGAGAAAATATTATAATATATATTAATTCACTTTAAAATAGCCCACTACAAATTAATATATATTTGAAAAAAATAACCACATTTTCTCCAAGCAAAATAATAAACAAGAATAATGGTGCTTCTTTAAAAATTTGTTTTGCATCTCTTAAATATTTAGCTATAATAGTAGATTACTATGATCTCTTACTTGCATCTGTACTCACTTGTGATAGACTTTTTTGGTTGAAGTATACAGAGAAAATGCAACATCACACAGTTATGTAATTGGAAAATGATAGACTATTTTAATAGCCTTTTCAGATAATGATGGCTATTTGTCTTTGTTTTTTTTTTTTTTATTTTTTAATATTTATTTATTAGTTTTCGGCGGACACAACATCTTTGTTTGTATGTGGTGCTGAGGATCGAACCCGGGCCGCACGCACGCCAGGTGAGCGCAATACGGCTTGAGCCACATCCCAGCCCCATATTTGTCTTTGATACAAAAAAAAATTTCACACAATTTCTTAAAGGTTAGTTGCAATGTGGAACTTGAAATGATATCCATAAATTTTGTACTCTGCCACCTGAAACCCCACTGTAACTGTTACAGTTGGCATGGAATTGTTACCCATGTGTGAATACATACTATCAAGACCACAGTGACAAATTCAAATTTTCTAAAATTCTAATTTTCACTTGAAAGTTCAAGTTTTACCAATACCAGTGAATGCTGTTGCTAGCTGTTTCCTCTAAAATATCACATTTACTCTGCCACATATTCAAATCTAAATCACCATAGTTTGTCTGTCAGCTATTCTTTTTTCCATTAAAAAAAAAAAAAAAACTAGTTCAGCTGGCAACACACATTATCACATAGGTGCTTTTCCTGGAGTAAATCATGATTCTAAAGTTTGTAGCAGAAGTACTTTATGCGTTCCTTCCATTTTGTCACACAGAATATCTAAGGGACATGTGCTCCAAGTCCAAGATTTTACTGAGAGCATTCATTTGTACTGCTTCATTCTTAAGAGGAGCCTTCTTAAGTGAATACTAGCTGCTTTTTCTACAGGTGAGAGCTGGTGAAGAACACAATGACGAACAGACTGGGGCCACCATTTCAGCAGCAGCAACTTTACCCACCATTGCCTTTGCACCAGTGTGAAGAGAGAGAGTCTCATTACTATTAGGAATAATAGCTGTTACCTCCTGGACCTCTTTAAAGGACTTTGGAGACTCCCCACAAAGACCCATGGAACACATTTTGGGGACTGCTGTGCTATGTACACAAGGGTGGTTTCATGCAAAAGACTATATACAGCTGGCTCCTGCATCTGTGGGTTCCAATCTATGGATTCTACAAGCCATGGCTAAAAACATGTAAAAGAAAAATTGCAACTGTACTGAACATGTAGGCCTTTTTGTTGTCACCATTCCCTAAGAATATAGGATAACACTTATTTATACATTTATATTGTGTTAAGTATGATAAGTCAGTCACCCAGAGATGATTTAAAGTATACAGGAGGCTGTTCATAGGTTATATGCTAATACCATGCTGTTTTATGTAAGTGATTTGAGCATCCAAGGATTTAGGTATCTGCAGAGGGTCCTAGAACTAATCCCCAGTGGATACTGTGTAATGCCTGTATCCTATAATTCAACTTCTGTGCAATTCTAGAACAGACAAAACTAATGTGTGGTGGGAGGAAATTAATGCTCTGAAGGAGAGGAGGCTCAGGGACAAGCCTGGGGAGGGCCCATGAAGGGACTTTCTAAAGCAATCATATTGTTCTGTGTCCTGAATGAGGTTGGGTGATACCCAATCTCTGTTGCATGCGTGAGCCAAACTCGGTGAACACAGCCTTAAGATTTCTGCTTTTCAATGTGTAAATTCCACACAGAAAGAAAACCACTATAAATAAACATTACAATCTAATAAATGATATGCATACTTAAGTACTTAGGGAGGAGTACACTGATGTCTAACTTTCTTTGAAATGCGTTAAAAAGTAAAGACAGACTAAAGCAGTATTTCTTAACCTCAGCATATTGATATTTGTGCCAGCTATTCTTTGTGGTGGGGTCTGTCTTGTGAAATATAGAACACTGAGCAGAATCTATGGCCTCCATCCACTGTATGCCACTAGAATCCCACCCCTAGCTATGGAAACCAAAAATGGTCTCCAGACACTGCCAAATAGGGAGCAAAACTGACCCAAACTAAGAATTACTTAATTGAAGGGAAGGGTGGACATGCGATAAAACTAATATAGGAAAATGTTAATGGTACAATCTAGATGGTGGTTATACAGGTATTCACTATAAAATTCTTTCATCTTAATGTTTAAATTTTTTCATATTAAAGCATGGAGTTAAAAATTGCTATTGTGTTACAATCTCTTTTGCACTTCATATTATATTACTAAAATTTAGCCATATGATTGTATGCCATAGTAGTTCATTCTTTTGGGCCATTTTAACTTTTTTCCAAAAAAAATTGTATAAAAAAATCCTATAATTTATCTGCTCTCTTTTGCAGTTATGCTGCTATGAATATTCTGGCACATGTAGTTTGTCATTCTGTTTCTCAGTCTTGTTCATTAATTTTTCTTCCCTTGCCATCATGTTTAGATGAAGTTCCCCTATCTTGAGGTCAAATAACAATTAGCCTATATTTTCTTTTAGTTCTTTCAGAGTGTTATTTCTAGCATGACTTCTGTGATCTCTCTGGAGTGTGTGTAGATGGCCAGCATTGTGCATACCAGAACATTTGTTGAGAGGTTCTCTCTCCCCTAAGATGGCATGTAAAATAGGTCTAAGTTTGCAGTAAACCTCCTATACAGATAAAGAAACTGAGAACATACCCCAGAAATTTGCTCTCTGCAATTTGGAAGGATTGTTATTTACCATCTCTGTACTCACATGGCATTCACCACATGCAGCCATGCACCAAAACCCTTCATCTACATATCTGATTATACTAATATATGATAAATTCCAGTCAGTTCATAAGCAGTCACACTGAGAACCCAGGGGTTCTGACTTCCCCATACTTCAAAGGATAAAAATAAATCATCTTTTAAGCACTTACTTCAAAACCTAGAACCAAATCTCACAAATATGGAGCTGTTTGAGAAGGTTGCCTGAGCTCATCGAGTGAAAAACTGAACACAAATGCAGAGCATAAAGCAGGACAAGAGAAAGCAGAAACCAAACAGGAAGAATTCTTTCATTTCCCTTCAATCTTCAGAGGTAAGTCAGGCCACCTCCGACCTAAGAGCCAACAGGCTTATTATAAATATTGCTGAGTGTTTCCAGCCTGTGAGAAACTGTTTCCAAAGATGCTGTTGTCAGTTTTGCTTTTTTATTCCTTTTCTTTCTTTGGTTTAATCTCACAAGTCTTCTTAGTGACATTAGCCTCTCTGTTTGCTGGTATTTCAAAAATATGTGAATATAGACTGAGTATTTTTTAAGATTAGAAAAAAAATTAATTTCCCATTAACAAGCTTATTTATACAAATGTCACTTTAGAACTTAATCGACACCATGTGCCTCCTCTGACACCAGCTGATGGAAGGCGGTCATTAGAGGTCACACCAAATGGGGTCCTGGGTTGATGTTTGGTTTTTATGGCCACTGTAATCCCTGGGGCCTGCTCCTTCCTGATCCCCATTTTCCCAGGCTTAAACTTGAGCATCTTGCAGACAAACTGAGGACAGGGGAGCCGTGTGAAATTCATTACCAAGGAAGGACAAAACTGTTCAGGCTGTGGTCCACCCTCCCCATGCCTGTCCACACCCACCCCAGCTCCCAAACCCACACCCCACACTCTTGGAATTTCCATTGTGTTTGGAAATTCTGTGGCTTTCTGAAACAATGCTGGTGTTGCTGGTAGTTAAAGAAAACCAGCTGCAAAAGGACTCAACCTTTTTTTGAAAGAGACAGTACTTCCTGACTCAAAGAACACAACTCAGCCTCACCCAAGACACACAGACACACACTTCACTGGGATAATGCACAGTCCCATGTCCAGTTCCTATGCAGTACCTGTCTCTCTCTCCATCTTGCCTCCGGCTGTCATCACAAATGACCAATTGCTCTGAAATCCTACACCCTGTTCCTTACCACACCACTCTCCCCTTGCCCCCAGATAGGATTACGTGTCAAGCTGGAAGATGAGGCCTCCCAAACCCACAGTGAGAGATGCAATGGAAGAAGTAGAGGGCGTGATGACAAAAGACAGATCCACTCCTTGGGTCACTTACCCTCCCTAAGTCTCCGTGAAGAATGGAGTCAGGACTAACAGGTCTCACCTTAAAAACCCACAGGGTTACTGTGAGAATTGAACAAGAACATCTGTGGAAGACTTCAGAAACTGGCCAGTATGACATTCATATTGGTGGTTCTCATTACCACTTGTCTAAAGACAGAGGAGAAAAATAATTCTCAAGGAGGAAGATGCTAGCTTGGCCCTCTTATCTTCCATTCACACACCTCCCAAACTGTCCACCGTTTTTCAATGCCAATAAGCAACATGCTGCTGAGAGATGCCAGCAATCTCTGCTGGGGGAAAAAAATGGCCCAGCCATTGTCCCATCAGGCTCTTACTCCCTTCAAGCCTCCCCCAAACACAAAGAAAAGAACACACTGGAATTGAGGATGCTCAGAGATGGTCAGAGTTTTCAATAAGGAAGAATCTGCCACTAACCCCAAAAGCCTGTTGAGACCTACATGGTACAGTCCCAGCAGCCTGGAAAGAGCTGCTCATCTCTCCTCTGTCACAGAAAGAGGGGAGCTGGCAGGAGAAGCAATGAACAGGGTAAAAACTCAGGAGGACACACCTGGTGCTCTGGTTTCTCACAGAAGTAGGGCTCCAGCACCTCCTGCACTGCCGGTGCATTCAGCTCCCAGACAGACATGGAGAGGAAACCCTCGCCAGAGGAAGATGCTCGAGATT
Organism: Marmota marmota marmota; assembly: GCF_001458135.2. NCBI lineage: Eukaryota > Metazoa > Chordata > Mammalia > Rodentia > Sciuridae > Marmota > Marmota marmota. The sequence continues at coordinate 19,670,627 of NW_026000016.1, read as the reverse complement.
CTCAGGAGGGAACACCTTTCTCATCAGCGACAGGGAAAGATGCTCCCTCCTGGCATATGTGGGCAGTATCAGAAGGGCCAATGTCAACCAGGACAGCAGAGCTGACAGGTCCAGCTGGGAGAAGTTTGCCGAGATGTACAAAATGCAGGAGTTAAGAGCCAGCAACTTTTTGGAGGTACTGGGATTGGGGTGCTTCACCACTCATTTACATCCACAACCCAGCTCTGTTTTATGTTCTATTTTGTGCTAAGTTGCCGAGGCTGACCTCAAACTTGTGATCCTCCTGCATCAGTCTCCCCAGTTACTGGGATTACAGGCATGTGCATGGCAAGAGCCCATGACTTTTTAATGGTTCATCCTTCTCCTTTTTAAAAGAAGTTCATCCTATTTATTAACTCATAGGTTTAGAATTACAAATCCTCATCTCTGGCAAGGTACAATGCACACTTGTTGATTAAAGTGCTTAGCTAGAGGACTGGAGGTGTAGGTTAGTGGTATAGCACTCACCTTGCGTGTGTGAAACCCTGGTTTCCATTCACAGCACTATTAAATAAATTTTAGTAACAAAATTCTTAGAATGTGCATGTGAAATAGATGGCAAAATTGCCCTTTCCTAAGCAGTCCGTTGTCACATGATCACAGTGGGTAGCTCCTGGGTCACCTGGATTGGCAATGGGGCAGAAGGGAATACCTAGTTCCTGTTTTTCCACAGATAGTTAATATTCAGATCTCCTGACACACTGAGTGAAAACCACTGGGCCCCACACCCAATATTTTCCAGACTCTTCCCTCTTACTCTTCTCTATTTTCCTCCTATGTCTTTGGGGGTGGGGAGGGTGGTAAACAGGAAAGAAAAAGAAAGACAGAGTTCCTTTCTAGTTTTCACCTGAGCTCTTCTTGCCCTCAGGGTGACAGCTGCTAATACTACACTTGTTTGTGTTAAGCAAACCAGACCAAGGGCATGGAACACATCACCTGAGGTTACCCACACGTACCCCACTGAGAAATCACTCGTACTATCTACCCCCAGTGGCTGGATTTCAGTGCTCAAATAGACAGAAAGCCAGAGGACTTCCTGGACCTGCAGACTCAGAGTTCTGGGAGTCCCAGCCAGGGCCTCTGCCCTCTACTTATTGCAAGGATATGCACATGCTAAACTGTAGAAAGACCCCTATGTAGGTGCCAGTGGCTATGACCATTGTCAATATTAAGTGCGTATCCTTGGGAAAGTCACAAAGCCACTCTGAGCTTCAGTTTCCTCATCTGAAAAATAGAATTAATCATCTTCACCAGGCAAGCATTCTGGATTCTTGGTAGGTAATAGATAACATACCAGATATAATATGTGTGATGCATTCAAATGAAAGACATCACCCAAAAAGAATTTGTTGTCCAAATTCTACAGGGGATTTATTTTTATTTTTATTTTTCATCTCTCCTCCATGCATGATTTTCTCCATTTTGCTGCTAAATTGGGTACAGGTTTTTAATTGTTGTTGTTTTAATCATTAACGCTTTTTTTTTTTCCTTTCAAGTTCTATCAGTTAAGAGCAAATGGCGCCTCAATCAGAGAAGAATTAGACATCACCTCTCTGTCCCAAGAGGAGCAGACAGCAATAAGATCTCCCTGCTGGGACAAATTCTTTTCCCAGGGTGTGATGCCTATGGGGCTGGGTCAGGAGACACCAGAGGAGGACTCTCAATTTGTTACCTGTACACTGCAAGCCCCCTGAAGAGATGCATTAATACTGTAGTCTCAAATATGAAACAAGGCAAAAACTAAATGATTTTATACTAAACAATTTTAAAATTGTAGTCAGAGTGGAGGCAGGAACACAGTCTTCCTTAAAGATGGATAAACCTGCTAAATCTTTCAACAACTTGATCCAGCCCCCCAAGAACCAGTCTGCAAAACAATCAAGGTCACAGAGGACAGGACACATGGCAGAGCTAAGTCATACTGAGACTTCCAGGAAAAGCAGCTCTTCTTCATTTAAAATCCAAAGATAATTCCAGAGAGCATAAAGCACGCATTCCAAAAGGCTACCATAAATCAATTTTTCTTGCCTGTGAACCATCTAGATGTAGCCACTTAGTTCATCTTAATAAACAAGTTAGTCATTCAAAGGAAAATAAATAAAATGTTTTGCCTTGAGGGACAGTTTTGTTTTTAATAGTTTGGTGCTACGGCAATAGAAATAATATTCTGCAATCTGAATTGCCTTTTGTCCTCTGGGACCGCTGGAAGATGGGAGGGGGTAGCATGGGATGGAGGGATGGTTAGTCTCTTTCCCAGTTTACCTCATGTGTGAACATAATTGCAAGATCTTTCTCCTGCTCCTCTTTTTGTTACAGAAGGTCTTGCAAGGAGCTTCATTTAAAGAAATGGTGGTTTTTCTTTGTAAGATATCAATATGATGTTGGGTGGTTTGGAGTTCTGCTCTTTTTTTCATTAAACAAGTCATTCCAATAAAAATGGAATGACAGGTGTTAGTAGTGTAGCTCAGTGATAAAGCTCTACCTGGCGAGTGTGAGGCACTGGGCTCTGTCAGCCAGCACCACCAAAAAAAAAAAGGAATTCAGGAGAAGGGCTTTTTCATTTTCTCTTAAAGAAACAATGGGTAATGCAACTAAAATGTTGGGGTCTGTTTGTTCTGACTCCTTTAATGCAAATCCTTGAAAGAAAGAATAGGTCATGCCTAAATCATATCATTCTAAATAATGAAACCATAAGACATATTTTCAAATTACCTAATGAACAATAGTAGTTCCTCTTTATCTGTGAAGAAAGAGTCTGTTTCCATTTCTGAAAGTCTATGGAGGTTTTTCTTCCCCTGGAGGATTCATTCCATCTGTTAGTTCACTCACTCACTCATCCATTCATTCATTTACTAATTCACTAATTCACTGCTTTGTGCCAGGCTTTATGCTAGGCTTGGGGCACCCAAAAGGGGATGGAACCTGGTCCCAAGGCAGGCAATATGATATAAGCAAATGAACTTTTTTCCTGGCCCTGCAGAGGGACACCTGCCATGTGACTAGCACCAATGCCTCCCTAGTCCCAAAATGACATTTTCAGGAAAAAGGCAGCATTGATCTCAGGAACCGAATGTGTTTCCCACAAGTTCTTCCAAATAGCCTCATAGTATCCCAGTGAAGTGAGATTATTTGGACCCTCTTACACTGGGGCCCCTGGCTAGGAGGTACTTGACTGGTCACCAAGAAGCCAGGCCCTTGAAGTATTCAGCCACTTCACTGAGTGATGCCATCAACACAAAGAATAAATCAAATGAGTGGTCACTTTCCACCATAGCCAGAGACAAACAAGGGTATCCACAGCAGGTGAAGAGTTTTATCTGGGAAAAGGCAGGGAAATGTAAGAAAACGGTTAAAGATTAAGATTTAAACAGAAAAGAATACATAATCCTGCCAGTTCTCAATGGCTCAACTTTAATGTCACCTCCTTCATTGAAGCCTTCCTCAAGCAGCCCATTCATTAGATATGATGCTTGTTTTAAACCCCAATACCTTCATTTTGTTGCTCAGCATTTCTTTTTTACCACCTACCACATTCCATCTTCTACTATTGCCATTCATGTACTTGCATTACCTCCCCATGTCCCTGCATTTCCAATAAACCACGTGCTTCCTCGAGACACACCTTTATCTGGCTTGCCTACATATGTTTTAGGTTCCTGAACCTAAAAATCATGTGAAAGAATATGATTGACATTTGGAAAATAAATTGTTGATTTTAAATTCAGTGTGAGAGTGAATGAAGGACAGAAGCCTATTATGAACTCTGAGAGAATCTGGAAAATCCTTAAAAAAAATAGGATTAAAGCTATCTGTAAAAAACAAAAAATAAGAAAAGAATAAAAGGAAAAGAAATAAAAGTAAAAAAAATAATAATAATGAAAGGGGGCTTGGGTTGTGGCTCAGTGGTACTGCACTTGCCTGGCACATGTGAGACACTGGGTTCAATCCTCAGCATCACATAAAAATAAATAAATAAAATAAAGGTATTGTGTCTGTCTACAACTAAAAAATATTTTTAAAAAAAAGAATAAAAGGAAGATAGAACAACAAAACAAAACAGCCAGCCAAGACATTTACATTACCTCACCATATTCCCAATAGACCATGGTACTTCCTAAGACAGGACGACATCCGACTCATCTTCATATTTTTTTTCTTTTTCTGTAGTACTGGGGATTGAACCCAAGGGCACTTTACCACTGAGCTACATCCCCATCCCAGTTTATATTTTATTTTGAGAGAGGATCTCTCTAAGTTGCTGAGGCTGATCTTAAACTTGTGATCCTATCATCTCAACCTCCTGAGATTACAGACGTGTGCCACAGTGCCTGACCATCTTCAATGTTTTAGGATTCCTGGACCCAAAAGAAAAACACAAGGAAAAAACAAACCAGAAACTGGAGGAAATAAAAATGTTCATTTTCATGTCCAAATATTACAGTAAATCCATAGACACCAATATCAAAGATATCCTTTCCACTTTAGTTTCAGAGGCTAGGTAAGAGAGATTCAGAATGACCTTTGACAAGAGGAAGGAGAACAACTTTTGTTAATTCAGTAAAATGGTACTATTTTAATAGAACCATGGAAGGAACATGCATTCATGGATAGAGAAAAGACTTCTCTCTTAAAATTCCTTTTCAGTTGCTACTCAACTCTGTTCAAATATAACTTGTTTTTGGAATTCTACCAGGCAGCAAAAACATATTATACTTGGCTTAGAATTAAATGACAGATAAGCATTGGTGTGGATGCTAAAAGGTCTTGTGACCACTTGTGCTTAATATTCTTTAAGCTTTTTTGCTCTTCAAAGAAGGTTAAACAGTGGGCCCTTGATAGGGTATTCTCTTTCCTTAATACAGGACATTAGCTGCCATGTGATGCATGGACAACAGCAAGCCAATCCCCTGTTCACTGAGACTATGAAATGAAAATGTGCTCCTAAATAGAAAGTCTGGCTTCTAACACAGACCCAATTTTTGGAAGCCTGTCAGCAAGGGAGGCAGAAGATGTACCAATTTCCAGCAAGAAAAATGCACAGGGGCTAGGGATGTGACTCGATGGTTGAGTGCTTACCTAGCATGCACATAGCCCTGTGTTCAGCCTCCAGTGTGGAGCGGTAGGTTAGGAGAAGAGAAGAGTGTTCTGAGTGTGAGTACATCTAGGGCACTAATGTTCCAGACACTCATAAAAGAGAACAGAGGACTTAGGAATTGGAGACACTGAAGTGTGCACCAACTGGTATGAATCCAGGTATACCTGAGACTTGCAGCCACTGAAAGGTAGGTCTCAAAGAATCCTCCTTTCATCAGGTTTCCACCAAATTACAAACTTAAATGTTAGGTTCCATCTATGTCCTTCCTTCCTATGAAACAGATTTTCCTGTCAACAAAATTTCAGTTTCCGATCCCTTTGAGAAGAAGACAATGTCATGGGAAGGGCCGTGGACATAATAGTGGGAGTCTATTATACAGAAATTTTAGAAAAATGTACCTTCCAGAGATGACAACTATACTATTATTACCTTGAGGTAGCCCCAGGCTCCAGCCTCAATCAGGAAATTCTGCAGTCAATTGGAACCTAAAAAGTTAAGGCTTCACATCTTTCATCATCCTAAATAAGGAGCAAGGGAGGGCTGATCAAAGGGTTCTGCTCAGGGCCACATGCACATCCACTTTTACATAAATGCTTCCTGATGATAAAAGGTTGTATGGACTGGGAGGATCTTACATATAGAATAGAAGGGAACCTGGCTCTGTCTTCTAGCCCATGTGCCCTGTCTTTGCCTCCAATCCTCTATCCCTATTCCTTCATCTCGGCTTTAGGTCTGCCCTGGGTAGTTGCTTCCATGCCTGAACTCCACAAGGGATCCTTGGAAGGTAAAAGTGTGCTGACCCCTCTTTTCAGGAAAAGACAGAACAATCTATTCTAAAAGACAGAAAAAGCATAAGAAATGGAAGGCCCCCTGTCAGGGTTGTAGTATACAATGTTTCTTTTTTACTTATTTATTTTTATTTTGCTGGGGATTGAGCTCAGGGCCTCTCTCCCATGCTAGGCAAGCTCTCTACCACTGAGCCCACAATGTTTATTTAACCAACCAACAAGTAGGAAAACAGGACACTCCCACCAGGGTGCACATTGTGAGCCATGGCCTGAAGTGGTCATGGGGCCCCTCTTCTAACCCCAACAGCCTGAGAATCTTTGGGGATTAATTTTGGTGACTTAGCTCCCTTAGGGTCTGATTAATTTCCTTTCCCTGCAGAGGCTCATTCTTAAAAATCTTACATTAACCTAAATTGTTCCGATCCAAAAATGAATGAGGTTAACGATTCTCTGGCTATGTTTTATTCCCCCGCCCTCTGCTTTGGAAAACCACTCTGATTTAAAGGATATCGGTCAATAAACCTAAAATGTGTTAAGGCTGTTTATTAACTTGAGCTTTAAACTAACTGGGTCAACTTATTCAGTGGTAGCTCCAGGGAGGTCACCCATAAACGATGACTGGAATCCTTTCGTAATTATAGTCATGGAAAATGCCAGCTGCAAAACAATTTTCTTCAATTTGTGGGTATTAAGTGCTCATTAAGTGGATGATACTCCACTACAGTGTGACCTGTGATGAACAGCAGTGGGGTAAAGTAGGAAGGGTTAGCACACTGCAGACTCACCCCACTGCAGGGACACCTCTCAGGGCACTGTCCCGTAAAGTCACACCAAGTGTACACACTTTAGTTCCAAATCCAAGGGGACACTGGCTGAATTCACACCAGCAGGAAAACTGAAATCGGCCAACTAGGCTGCTGCTCCTCAGCAGCACTAAAAGAGACACATAAACTCAGCCACCCAGTAGGATTTGGGGCAATGCTGAGGCCCAGGCAGAGGAAGGGAGAGAAAACCCACAGTCACTTTTCACTCTGGACTCAAGCCAGGCATCCTTAAGATCTCCATCTCTCAAGATGGAGAGAATGGGAGAGGAACTACAATTGTTGAGAGAGATGAGGATTAAAAAGAACCTCAGGGGTTTGCACCCATCACGAGTGAGAGAATGAGGCTAGGGTGGTAGCCAGGTGTCAGGAAGACAGAATGTCAAATCCCAGCCTCTGTCACTTGTGTCTTACCTTGTGGCCTACCATGTGTATGCCAATTAATCTCTCTAGGCCTCCAATTCCCAAATGTTAAAATGGGATGAACCTGGGTTGGGATGTTGCTTAGGGACAGAGCACTTACCTAGAATGCACGAGACCCTGAGTTCAACCCCCAGAACTGCAAAAATGAAGATGAACTACACAATTCTCTCTCCCAGAGGGAATTATGGAGAAGATGCTTCTAAGAAGGTGAACTCAACTCTAACATTACCAAGCAGGGAAACAAGCCAGTCCCATCTTATACTTGTACCTGGAGCATCCCAGACAGATTTCCCTGTCTAGAAGGGCCTGGGAGGAGAAATGTCCCACCCCCAGGATGGCTAAGGGGCCTATTCTTCATGCTCCAGAATGCTCTACTGGATGAACACGCTTTCTCAAGAATCCCAGTCCCCACAGCTCCCTCCCACACCTTCCCTACTTCTGTGAGTGCATGCCAAGTAGAAAACACCAGCGTTTGATATGGTGTGGTGCCAACAACAAACCAGATAGCATTTTCTCAGAAACTAACAAGGAAAAACAAATGCTCCTAAGGGACAACTCAAAAGCTCCTGCTAGAAATTTCTCTCCTTGTTGTGGGAAAAGCAAGAGAAGATAAGGAGAAGAAAAAAAGAGAGATGATTGAATTTTTTTTCTTAATAAAAAAAAGTAATCATGAACTCTTTCAGAAATACAAAGGAATATAAAGAATAAAAGAACAACCTACATCCATAATCAAGCCTAAGAAACAAAATATTACCATCACTTTTGAAGGCTTTTTGCAGGGAGAAAATCCCTGAACAGGCCATCTGTGCAGGTGTACCAAGGAGAGTCCCAATCACAAACCTAAAATGGGATGACATTGGACACGAAGGTCCCATGTGGGTGGGATGATCCCCCACCCACAATTACTACCACTTTCAGTTGCCTTGGGCTTTCAAAGCTGGCCTCCAAATGCTGACTAACAGGAGGCAGAAAGCTGGACAACTGTGGTGGAGATGGGGATGCCTACGAGTCTTTGGACTCTGAATCTTTCCTGTGTCAAGCAGGGAGAGACTTTCTATTGCTATTCCTAACTGGAGAGCCTCAGGCCACACAGTGCCTCCTACAGATGTCTGGGGATCCTGTGGTAACTGCTCCCATCCACACCCAGCCACACCAGATCCTGGTTGGGCTGAAACTGGACCTTTTTATTCACAAGAGAATACTGCATTTAGCAACAGTTGGCAAGATTTTTTTTCTCTTTCAGGCCCATCTCTGGGAAACACAATAAGAAAACACAAAGCCTATACAAACATATCATTGCTGTGAGCTTGGAAGCTGCCATATTTCCTCGGGATATATTTCTGGTCTGGAAAAACTAACAAGGCTGTGGCATCCCAAAGAGAACAGAACATCCCTAGTGGGGAAGAATAGTGGGTGGAGCTTCAGAGAGGTAAATGTGTCTTATGAAAGGATTTTCTCAGTCTGGGTGCTTTCTCCAGGGAAGGAAAAAAAAAAATTACAGATCTGTGTCTTCATTTTCCATTGCTATAACTGAATACCTGAGACTGAGTGATTTATAAAGAAGAGAAGTTTATTTGGCTCATAGTTCTGGAGGCTGGAATGACTGAATGCATAGCACCAGCATCTGATGAGGGCCTTTTTAAAGCTCATCATAACACACTGGAGGGCATCACATGGTGAGACAGAACAAGTGTGCTAGCTTGGGTCTGTCTCTCTTCCTTTTGTTATAAAGTCACTAATGCCATCATAGAGGCTCCCCCCACGATCTCATCTAACATGAATTACCTCCCAATGGCTCCTCCTCGAAATACTATCAACAAATGAATTTAGGGAATTAAATGTCTAACCTGTGAGCCTTGGAGAGATACCTTCAAACCACAGCAACCTGTGGCATGAACATCTCTTCAGAAATATGCACTGGGGGATATCCTCAATCCCTGTACCTATAAGAGAGAGGCCGGGGATGGACTTAAGTTCCAGGGCTCCTAGCTCTTCAAGTCCAGCTTCTCTTCCTTTGGTGACTCCCTCCTCTAGAAATGCTTTTCTCCTCCAGCTTCCATTCTGGACCATTAGAAATATAGACTTTGAGCCCTCAGGACCAAATTAAGATCATACTGAACTCTGTCAAGAAAGAAAATAAATTAAAAAGGGTGTGGGGGGTGGCTGGGTATGTAGCTCAGTGGTAAAGCGCACCTAGGTTCAATCCCTGGTACCATAAAATAAAATTAAATTAAAAAAAGAAAGAAAGAAAGAAAAGAAAATTCACCCAAGAGAGAAAGTTAGAACTTCCTTCAAGATGTTACTCTGAGAATCCTTTTCTTCTGCCTTGCCTAAGGATTATCCTCCTTCCTATGGCCCCTATAATATCCTGAAAGTTGTCCAAAGGTCACATGGAACAATTGCATCCCCTTCTATTCTTTTTTGAGTCCCAGGATCAAAAACCTAACACTGAGCTCCCATCACTGCAAAAATCACTGTTGAGTCCATATTCCACAAAGCTACTAGCTCAACATCACTTTGGGAATAATCGTAACCACCTGACATTCAAATATCTTTAATCACCCCTCACTGGCAATGAATCAAGTCCGTCCTTACCCTGATGGTCAAGACACTCATGATCCGCCTCCAACACCATTCCTTCTTTCATCTCCAATTACTTCCTCACACTTACCTAATTCTTCAAAGTCAGAGGCACCTTGCAATATTTCTTCCATGAGCCCTGTGTTCTCTGAATTCACTGCTGAAATGCTGAACCATTGCTCTCCACCTGTCAGAATCTCACCCATCCTCCAAGCCAACTTCTCCACAAAGGCTTTCGGGCTTACCCCAGATGAAAGGGACTTGTCTAAGTTCTACAACAGTTTTTGTAACCTGCCAGAGCTCCCATTACTTTTTCTTTGCCAGTTCTACAAATGTCTGACTATGTCTTCTATCTTTGCTATATTTTGGATAAGTGTCTCCCAATGGCTCATGTGTTAAAGGCTTAGTCACCATCCTGTGGCACTAATGGCAGGTGGTGGAACCTTTAAGAGGTGGGGCCCAGTGGAAGGAAGGAAGGTGGTAGGGTGTGCCTCAAAACAGGTAGTAGGAATTATCCCCTTTCTTTTCTCTTTTTGCTTCCCAGACAAAATGAGAGGAGCAGCTTCCTCTGCCATGTGCTCCTGCCATGACATACTGCCTTGTCACCGGCCCAGAAATAATAATGCCAACTGACTATGGACCAAAACCTCCAAAACTTTCCTCCTTTTAAGTTGATTATCTCAGGTATTTTGTTACAGTAACAGAAAGCTGAATAACATGCTCCTCCACTGGTTTAATCCATTTGCTAATGTTTCTTATGTGCACTATGTTCTAGGTTCTATAAAGGAGCAAGAACTGAATGAACAGAGAAGATAAGGACCCTTGACCTCAAGGGACTTACAATCTGATGGGGAAATAAATAACAACATCAGCATCCAATAAATACCCAAAGGACAGTAGCTGGTTTCATCTTCATAAATCCAGCAAAGAACAGATGGCCACAAGGATACTAAATAAACACAAGAAAAGAGCCACAGAATTGGTTGTAAACATACTGTCAAGGTAGGAGCACACTACGGTGACCTGTGCACACTATATTTTGAGATGACTTTGAAGGAAATGGTATCCTATAGACAGTCCAGCAAATTCTCCCCGTCTCCAGTCTTACCTCTATTCCTACCCCCAGAAATTTTGCTGGGTACCCTACAAACCTACAGATGTTAGAGTCTGAGTAACAGGAAGCAAATGAAAGGAGAAGTAGTCATTCTCTAACGATAGATATTCCCTGTCCACCCCAGGTCCTTACCTCAGTATCTCTAATCTGAGGACTTTCTGTGCCCATGTCACCTCTACTCAGAAAAGAAAATAAGCTCCAAGCGAAAGTCGCCAATTGGTCCACGGGGTGAGGCCAAATCAATGCAGCTCTCCAGCAAGTCTGTTTATTTTATACGCTTAGAGAAACACCCCTGAAAATGACCAACTTGTGTCAATTACAGAACACAAGAGCCTGGTGCTGTCAATGGGAGAAGATAAGTGTAAATTACAGCACACTGAACTCCAGAGAATTAGCTGTTAAGTGGGACAATGGGCTAAAAGATGTTGTTTAGAGCACCTCATTAATAAAATTCAAAATTGTTTTCTGCAATTATGTGCAATCATTGGTTATTTTACCCCGAGCCAAGAAGAGTCCCCACTGCCAATCTATCGCTTTAGTTTCAATTGCCAAGAAAATTTCCCTGGCATAGAGGTGAGAATAGAAGAGGGAGCTTGGATTCAGATTCCAGAAGCCTGTGATTAGCTAACAGAGAATTATCTGTTGAAAAAGGAAACCTGCTGAAAAGGAAACTATCGGGTGTCTCTCCAAGGTAGTGCTCGGCAGCCCACAGCCCACCTCCGCGTGGGGTTCCCAGTTGGTTTTGCAGCCAGAAAGCAAACGGAAGAACTGCCCTCTCCCTTCATGTTCTCTCCTCCTGTGGCTCCTGCTTGCTTTACATTTCTTTCAGTGTAACAGTGTTTGTGCCATTCTGGGTCAGGTACTAACTAATGCCTGCAGAAATGAATGCACTTCTTGATCAAAAAGGATGATGGTGTGAAAATCGGATGTGTTTGTGTGTTTGGGAGGAGTTGTAGGAAATTGGGTGATGGAAAGTAGAACCTACCAATTTAGCACAGCAGACAGTCTTATCCATAGTGAATGCCCCAGAAATTCCATCATGTTTCCTCTGGGAAGCTCTGCCTTAATTCCACGCATCCTATTCTGTTTGCATCATTCATTCGTGCATTCATCATTCAGCAAAGCTCCACTTAACCCTCCTCTATTCTGTGCACCTACTAGGCTTCAGAGTCACAGACTTCTCCTGCTGAAGACCTAGGCTGACATCTTCAAAACACAACACCCCGTTTAAATGTGACCATGCTAATTCAGACTTGATCATTCCAACCCATTTAAATCATTGGGACTTGTCAATCTGTGATATCTGTATGTTTGCATTATAGATGACATTATGCTCTCCGTTTCTTTCTGTATTTCCCATCATCCCTACAATGGGCATATGTTACTTTAGTAAACAACAACAAAAGTGGCTTGACTTCTTATTTAAAAATATAACTTTTTGTTAGCTAATTTGAGATATTTAATTTTTAAAAAGGGCAAAGCAGATGGGAACAGAAGTGGCCTGCCATCAGAGGGTATGTGGGAATTTACAGTCCTACCTAAGGCCCAAGAAACTTGAACAGCTACTGTAAAGAGCGGTGGGAGAATCCAGCATTGAAGTAGATTTGTCTAGTATCAACATGGTTTATGAGAATGCAGTCTGTTCCTCAGAGCAGCCACGGGGGTTAATTCTTCAGATCAATAACCACATACATAGCTATGTGCTAACGTGCCTTGGGCTACTCCACAGCCTGAAGCTGTTCTTCGAATGTCAAGAACAAATTATTGCATGAAGCAAACACATTATTTGATTCAATAATTGTCTTCTAGTCACACTTCTTTGTCCCTACCCACAAGGAAAATCAACTTTGGCCATACCACATGAAATGCCTTATCCTTTAGGACAGACACAAACAATGGAAGAAGTGGGGACCACACTGGTATCAGGAGGGCTCCAGGCTTCACATCCCATTTCTGGGCCCAATGGCCCCATTTCTGCCCACCTGAGCACAAGATTTTCACAGTTATGCTTTAGGCCTTTAAAGGGACTTGGAGAATAAGAAAGGGTTTCTTCTGGTATTTCAGGGCATTGAGTTTGAGTATGAAAACCCCAGAGAGGAACTCGCCATGCTTTACCTGGTTCTCTAAGCATAGCAAAGGCCAGTAATCAGGAAAGTTTCCTCGGGAAGGTTCCTCTGATGGATCAGACCAGAACAAGATAACAGCAAGCTTGGGAAAAACTTGGTGGCTAGTCTATGGTTGGTGGCAATGTCTATGGTTATTTTGCTTTCCCAAGGGAATGCAGCAGATGTGTAATTATTGTGGAAAGGCAGTTTGCAACCACATCATTCTTATGGTAATTGGCGATACTGGTTGAGCACAATATTGCTATTATTGTGTACCTCAAGCATTATTTCCCTTAGATTCTTACACAAAGATCCAATAAGACAGTATTATTTCTGTGCCTTAGCTGCTTTTTTCTATAAAATAGGAATTTAGTGTACTTTCCGCACACCTTAATGATAATACCACTGTGAATTCTAGAAATGATTCTGGCATACAGTACTTGGAATAAACTGCATCTACGAAAACAATAAACCATATTAATGGTCCTTTTAATAGATTCTAGTACCCTGGTGTGCACAGAATTTAGTGTATTAAGGGAGAATGTGCTGGAAGCTACTCTAGTGGCCTAAATTTACAGAGGATTCTAAGTACACACGTTGACTCGCTTTTACAGACCCAATCAGGGCTGTTAAATGAGCAATCTAGAAACATCACACAAAATAAAGCCTCCTACAAATAAAAGCTAAAAACATGAGATTGTAAGGGGCTTATTTGTTTTGTGTTTTAGACAGAGCCTTAGGAAGAATTTACAAGATCCTTAGAATAATGAAGATGTATTTCACTGCAGTTTTGAATTAGTACAGTTCCTGGGTAATGCTCCAAGTAGCATGTTTACCCTTGCCATTGTATGTTAGAAGTATGTTACATTTTCCTCTGATTTTTCAGGGAAAATGAGTTTGCCCTGAGTCTCAGGGCAGACTGTGGACTGGCCCTTTCAGCCAGGCTGGCACAGGAGTCATAGAGACTGATTAAATGCATTTTACATTGTGAGATGGATATGGGCCTTTGAGGACCAGATGTGGATGCTATAATTCAGATGTGGAATGTTTCCCAAAGGCCCATGTATAAAAGGTTGGTCACAGCCTGTGGCATTTTGGGGAGGTGGGGCCTAGTGGAAGTAAGTTGGGTCACTGGGGCATCCCTTGAAGAGTTATTGAGACCCCAGCCCTTGCCACGCTCTGCTTTCCCAGTCACCGTGCAGTGAGCAGTTCCCTCTGCCACATGTTCCCACCATGGTACACTGCACGGCCACAGGCCCAAAGCAATAGAACCAAACAACAAAGACTGAAACTATGAGCCATAATAAACCTTTCCTCCTTATAAGTTCCCTTGGCTCTGATGTTTGTTACAGTAATGCCAAGCTGACTAACATTTATTCTTAGTGCTCCATCTAGAATTTTTCATATGTGAATTATTATCATACAGGAAGTCCCAGTGTTCTTTCTATTCGTTCCTCCCTCCCAGGCCTGACACAACTTCCACATTCCCTTCCATGTTCCCACTCATTATTTTCCTGCCTCACAATTCCCTGTACCATGTGTGACAGTGATTATAGGAGAACACCCGGAATGAACCTAACACATCTCTGTACAAGGATGTGACCTAATTGAAGACTCTCTGTAAGCAGCTTGCACACTGGCATGAACAATCTGGGGATTAACATTTTCCTGGGGAACTATATCCAGTTCCTAACTATGTGCAAGAATCTCCAGTTGACATCAATTCCCATGTGACCTTTGTCCTAAAGCTTTTGACCACATGAACCTAAGTTCAAATGGCAGCACTGACCCTCCTCTGATCCACCTACTGGAATACAAATGTGACCATAAAACCTTCAGAAAATGTTCAGATTCACAGGAATAAAAGGGAAGAGATGTCCAGTCAGGAGGTATGGACAGGGAGCTGGACACCTAAGAAAGGTGCTTTCCTGAGGTACCTCCAGGGAGGAGACAGGAGGGAGCACATATCATATATGATATAAGAAGTCCACTTCCTGATGTGGCACACAGCTGCAATCCCAGCTGCTCAGGAGGCTGAGGTAGGATGAACATTTAAGTTTGGGGGCAGCCAGGGCAACACAGAGAGACCCCAGGCCAAAAAACAAAAATCCAATTCCTGATCCAACATGAAAGAGAGTCAAGAAAATCTTCAGAAGTAGAAAAATGCAGCTATAATGCAACCTGCACACAACCATGAGTATCTGCCCTGTGGTCTATTATAACAGCAGAAATCTGTGCCCTTTTAGGGCATTTGCACAGGTGAAATTCAAATATACACATCATGTAACACTATCGGATGATCATAAATGTTGAGTAAAACCTCTGGGAAAAGTCAAGGTAGGGGGAAATCCGGTTTTAAAGGTATTAAACATCTCTGATTCATAAACCATCCCATGGCAATGAAGCAACTATCATTCTGCCCAATTTCCCTACAGACACAATAATCTGCTTCTTTGTCACCTCAATCCATTTTCAAATGGATTAACTGAGGATCAGGATATTCAGTAACTTTTTCCAAGTTCAGAAAAGTAGAGCAGAATCTGGATTTAGATCTCCCTGACTTTAAAGCCTGTGTTCTTTCCATAAAACTTTATTAATCTGCGACTCCGGTGTAAATTAACTTTGCAACCATTTTCTTGGAATAAACTCAGTTAAGGCAGAGATGATGCACAAAGCATGAGGGTTCTACAGTGAGGACAGAGGGTGATGCTGCAAAGGACTGGAGATGTAAATTTGAACTTTCCCTACCAATAGCACTTCTTTCTGGATGTTGGCAATAACAGCAAGTGGAAGGACTGGGGTGGGGGTTGGGAGAGATGTGATACAAAGGGCCAAGTCGTTCAAAATGGGATAATTGAGTGCATATGGCTTGCCTAGAAATCCTAAATAAAGCTGCTCTGTAATTCTAATGCCCCAAGGCCAACATAACATAGACCAACAGGCCTCCCGCCTTTCAATATTCAAGCTGACTTATGAAAGAGCATCACCCTTAACAAGGGCAACTTTAAAACTGCAACAGGAAATAAAAGCCTTCTCCCTGAAACATAGAGTCAAGCTGCCTCCTCAGATACAATCAAACTCCTGTGGTGCAGAATCGCTAGGGGTAAAAAATTATCCCTGTTTAAAAAAAAAAAAAAAAAAAAAAAAAAAAACTCCTATAGAAGCAGGGCAAAATTAGAAATAGATCCCCTTACCCCCACAGGACGTGAGAAAGGAGGCTTGTTTCCATTCTAGAACATGCTTAAATAGTACATAATGACTTCTGGTAATGTTTAGCTTTGATTTCTTCAGGTTGTGAATCTAAGGAAGTGGAAAGCTGGGTTTATGTTAGAGCACAGATCTAAGAACTAGAATTACAAGCCATTTATTGTAGTTATCCACTGCCTCTAGGTGGTTGTCTTAAAAGTTATAAAGGTGCAATTATCCAGGTGGTTAACAGCCTTTCTGAATTCAGTGGCCACAGAAGAATCCATGGCAGGGCTGGAGGTTAAAAAACAAATGGGAAGAATATGAAAATAGTAAGAATTCAGAACACAGCAACAACTCCAAACAGACATTAAAAAGATCTCTGCAACCTAATATATAAGTCTTCAGGGGGCTGGGGTTGTGACTCAGCCGTAGAACACTCACCTAGCATGTGTGATACACTGGGTACAATTCTCAGCACCACATAACAATAAATAAGTAAAATAAAGGTATTGTGTCCAACTACAACTAAAAATATATATTAAAAAATAATAATAAGTCTTCAGGCAAATAATTGTACTTGCTCTATTATCGCGATTGTTTTATATGGAGCTTAGGTCATCCACATGATGACTACTATGCTATTTCAAAGTGGAACCGACCTGGCCTATTAGTGTGTTTAACTTGTAATAGCTTAAAAGTCGGAAGGTGAGGCCGTGTGGATTATGGAGACTATGTTTCACCCAAGCAGGTGATCCAGACCCAAAAACCAGACTTCAGAATCAAATCTCAATCTCAGCTATGTGACCTTGAACATGGCTGCTGTCCTCTTCAGCTGTCTAATGTGTAAAATGAAGATAACAATGCCTCCTTCTCAGGATTGTTAGAGAGATGATATCAGCGCATGGTGTACATTAATAAACTTCAACAACAACAACAACTCTGTTACATTTTCCAAGAACAGAGATCACAGGTAGCAGGATGGCCTTCAGTCCATCTGGAAAATGCCCCCCACTACAGCCTCACCCATGCACCCATTGTCATACATATTCCTCTATATTATAATTTCAAAAATGTCTGGAAAATCCTACTATCCTCAAATCAGTCCTGCCTGCATCTGAAATTCAACAATGAGAGTCATTCCTTTACATTAAAGTTTTGATCTCTATGAGAAGGCAAGTGTCCCTGGAAGAGAAAATAATAACAATTCCAACCTCTTTCACTCATTTATAGTAACTATTTTTTAATCCTTTTCTGAAAACCCAGACAAAAATATATGTCAAGGAAAGCAGAGGCAAAAGGAAGAAAGTAGAGGTTTGCCTCAAAGGGGAAAGAGATACAGAATGAGAGGCTGAAGAAACTGATGAGTATGCATGACATTTCCAAATACAAGGATATTGACACGTTCCCTTGGGATAGAGATTGTTTCGAATAGCATCTGCTGTGTAACCCCTCCATTAATGATATTCCAAAATATTTAGGATTTCAGCCACAATATTCCTTCCTCAAAGTCCCTAGAGTAGCAGAAGATTTAAATATTTTGTCTAGGAGATTATCAGGGCTCTAGACAAGATCAACCAGACTCAAGAGACCAGAAGGGAAATAAAAAATGGTTCATGAAATCCCATTCCTCCTTGTATGCAATGTGCAGCTGCAATAACTCCCTATCCTTCACTGAGCATCTGTGAAAATGAGATTTAGGAGAGAAATGAGATGTGGGAATATCACTGTACCCATCTTGGAAATTAAAAATAAATAAGCCAGTAAAGAAACAGCCTGTGGGATCAACAAGAACAAGCATTCCTTTTGGGTGTTAGATCCATCTTGCATATTTTTTGAATCCCTTAACATGGTGACAGCACATATCAAGTGCATACACGCTAATTTATCACTGATAGACCACAAACTGCATGAGGGCAGAGGTTGGGTTGGTTTGGTTGACCATCAAACAAACATACCTAGTGCAAATGCTTGACTCAATGATGCCTTTCAATAAATACTTGTGGATTGTATGAATAAGTGATGAACCAAGTGGGCAGGTGGATGGATGGATGGACAAATGGATGGATGGATGGATGGATGGATGGATGGATAGGTGGATGGATGTATGTATGTATATATGGATGATGGACAGAAGGCCAGATGGACAGAGAGATGGATGGACAGACACATGAATGAAGAAGCACATGGGTCAGATTATTTAAATCTAGAAACAACAGCCTTAATTCTTCCCTATTAAGCAATCTACTACCGTCCAACATGCATCTCTAAGCTCTATTACTCCCAAAGAAAGAAAGAGGGAAGGGAGGACAGGAGGAAGTACACATGTGCAAGCATGTGTTGATGGGCAGTATATAATATATACACTCTGCCCTCTTTTGTGTGAGACTCTGCTTCCCTATTGTCAGGCAGAGTCTAAGGACATGTACTGCATCTGATAGGAACTGAAAGTGATGAAAGTTGAAGGATGAAGAACTTCCAAGCCAGGACATAAGGTACAAAGAAACCTGTCTTGCCTCAGCTTTGCACCTGCCTGGTGACCTGGATAAAGCAATCTTTCTGGGCCTTAGTTTCCTCCTGTCTAAAATGAAGGAAGTGGACATAGATGCCCCCAGGCCCTGTTTAATCTGACCCCTCCTTGGGACTCCAGTTTCAGGTCAGCTCACATACTCTCTCTCCTCACCCCTCCCTGCCACATGGATACCCTTCCAGCTGCAAATCAGGATTCCTTGACCTCTCAGTCTAAATTAGAACCCGTAGTTACACTCTCATAGCATCCTTTCTTCTTTACAGAACTTATTTAATTTATAACTTTGTATGTATTTATTATTATTTGTTTAGTGTCTGTTTCCTTGTTATAAATATATTGAGCACTTGCCAAACATTAGGCTCTGCTCTAATCCCTTTACATGCATTATTTATTTTAATCCCTTCAATATCCTTTGAGATAGGTACTTTCATCATTCCCATTTCACCAGGAAAACACAGGCCCAGAGACACAAGTAACTTCTCTGAGGTCACAGAACTTAGTGAGTGCCTGATCTGGGATTTGAACTCAGGCAGACTGGTTTCAGAGATTGCAATGACTCTGGTGTCCTGACTTGAACCTCCCAAAGGCAAATATTAGGTCTCTTTTGCTCACCACTGTCTTCCTGCAGCAGTATCTGAGTGTGGTAGTATATAGTAAGCTACAGGGTATCTGATGAAGGAAGAGGGAGGAAACAGATCTCACTCCTTAGCAAATATTTTTGTGGCTGGTATTGGGGGAAGTGCTGGGATGAAATGCAGAGCCTTGTGCCGGCTAAGTACACACTCTATCACCGACCTACACCCCTAGCCTCATCCCTCAGCTTTTACTGCCTCACAGTTTAATTGAAGTCATAGACTTAAAAGAGGGCTGGCTTGGGCTTGGAAAATGCAGACTGGGGAAGGTCGGGTATATACAGGAGTGCTAAGAATTTTCAGGTCACCATAAAAAGCATACATTCATTTTTCTGAGTAATAACACTGTGGCTGATTGTTAGCTATATTGTAAATGCCATTTACTCTACTTTGGGGGTATTCAAATGTCAAAACATGCCAACATATCACTAGATTATATAAATGAACTTCCTCAGGGGTACTTCAACTTTTGACTCTATCCACTTCTGTACCGTTTGCATTATTTTCATTGAACATGTTGCTACTCTTAGAAATTTTTTGCTTCTTGCTTTTGTTTTGTTTTGTTTTTGCAGTGCTGGGGATTGGACCCCAAGTCCCTCACATGCCGGGCAAGCACTCTACCACTAGCTGTACCCCCACTCCTTATACATATTTTCAATCAAGTACCAAAAATAAATCCTTGGGGGAAAAAAAGATACCTCCCTTGCTGGTCCCTGCTTCTGAGTCTTCCTGATGAGCAATTAATTACACAGCCACTATCACTGGCCCTAAGAGACTTCTGAAGAGTGTGTGTGTGCACACGTGCGAACACACTTGTCTCAATTACACTGAGATAAAATAAAAGACAGCTTTCACTGCCGGCTTCAAAATGCTCATCTCTGGAAAAGCAATGAGGATTGCGTGGGCATGGGGATGCGCCATGCCCTGCCCCTCCTCGCATCTTGCTAGCTAACGGAGACTATTCAAGGCTAAGTGTTGAAGGATAATAAAGAGGTTTAAACTATGCCACACACAAGTTCATTAAAAATAATTCCTGTTCTTCTACAGGCCCACAGTTTATAAGAGGATTACAGCAACACAAGCAAGAAGGCTATATGGTGCTTTCTCTTTATTTCTCAGGCCTGTAACATCTTGAGTATTTAAGCTTGTTGTTCATTCAACAAATATTTATTATGGGCCTACTGTGGGCAAGGAATCAGTCAGGTGCTGCCAAGGATTCCAATATGAACAAGATATAATCCCTGCCCTCTGAGAATCTCAAACCACTTGCCAGAACGGTGAATTGCAGAACAGAATCAAATAGAAATAGAATTCCTATCACCAAGCACTGAAGGAGTTCTATATGCTTTTGCTTTTTTTTTCCTTGAAGAAAAGGGGGGAATAAGATGGAATATAAACAACTCCAGAACATGGAGGCTCTGATGAAATAACAGAACTCTGGCCGGTCAATGGGGAGTGTGCTGAGTCATTTGGTGGGACAGGCAATCATACCCTAAAACAGTGTCAGTGGGAAAAACTCTACTGGCTGTGTGGGATTTTGATGGGTAGAATGAATCAAGGAGATTATCCAAAATAAAGGAAGAAGCACTGGGCCAGGGGTGTGGTTCAGTGCAGAGGGCTTGTCCTCTACACAAGGCCCCAGGTTCAGTCCCCAGCACACGTGCAATCTCACACACACACACACACACACACACACACAGTAGCAACAGCACTTAAAGCACAAGGGACTCATCTGGCTACAGCAGTGCTTCTCCAGAATCCCTGGGAACCTGTTAGAAATGAAAGTTTCTAGGTCCATCCCAGACCCACTCTGAGGGTAAGCCTGGCAATCTGTGTTTCAACAAGTCTTCCAAGAGAGTTCTGTAATCCTCCTTCCACAAAAAGACATCCTGAGGGACCTAATAAATGCACTCAGGTCCCAGGAAAGGGCCATAAGTAATGGGAAGTCCCCGCATTCCCACAAAGTAGCATGGTAAGACAATGACCATTCCCCAGGACACTACAGAGCCCTGCCTCCTCCCCCAGCTCAGAAGAGGACCTCGAAGGGCAAAGAAGATCCAGACTGATGTGGAAGCATCCTATTCTTAGAAAACTAAAGGCAAAGATCTAAGAAGTGCGACTGCAGATGCCCCGCCCCCCAGTCCTGAAAAGCCATAAGCTCACCTTGATGGGACCTTGTGCCCCAAGGAACTCAAGCAATATGCAATCTGCAACCCCACAGCACATCTCGCAAAGCCAGATGGAAGCAAAGTTGCTTGCACAACACACTCCCCACTTAAGTGATGGTGAGACTAAGGCACAGCAAAGGAATGTTATTCCCACCTTGGAGGTAGTGCCAAACATTACCTACAAGCATAATCTGAAGACACCACCAGCCCACGTTTATTCACTGGAGTAGCCGGCAACAATGCTCCTGAACACTCGACCATTTTAATAGGCAACAGTGTATGATTCCTTGAGGTTGTAGGTGGAGAAAGGAAACCTATGGAGGCGGGATATATCCCAAATGCCACTGTACAGGAAAACAATAGTGGCTTTTTAAAGGAAGACTGTAAAAGAATCCTCCCAAGGTTCTGTTGGCTCCTACATTGAAATCCTAGCAGAGCCCATAAAAAGTAACAATTATTAAGGCCTCCCAAGTAGTTACCTTTATAAACTAGTCCCTTTTTAATTTTTCTCCATATGCTAAATGCCTTGGAGCCTTATATATTATATTTGGGCTATAGAGTAACCTAGGTCAAACAATTGTTAAAAATCTACAATGCTCTTCCAACACATGCACACACCACACAGAGAAAATTACTGATATTTCTATTATAGCCATTATAGGTTCTTTAAGAAAACACCAATGCTTAATTACAAGCATCTTTATTTTTCTGTTTATTCAGGAGCTAGGGCCAATGTTTTAATTCGAGTCAATTAAACTGTGTTAACACTATAAAGCTAAATGTCAGATTCAAAAATGAAAAGCAAAGCATTCTTTTGTTTCCATGCACTAAGTAGTTTGCAGGGTCGCTATTTTATCAAAGTCCATGCAACTTTAAACCTATGCAACCTGCTCAAAGATGGCTACTATCCATAACTGCCTTCTGCATCAAGCCATCTACATAAAATGAAATCAAGTCCATTCCCAACAAGGGATGAATCTTACAAATGCATTTGCTACAAAAAGAGGAACTGGCCTTCTCCAACACTAAATTGGAGCAGCAATGAGGCAAGAAGGGAAGATTGAGACTTGATTTGGAATAAAATGCCCCATACATCTTCCTATAAATTAATTTTCCTTTGAAATTCAAATGCCCAGCATCCTACATGGACCGCTTTAACAATTACCTTTTTGTATTATTTGAACATTCTTCTCGAAAGTCCATGGAAAATTCATGAACACTAATTGGAAAGCAAAAAAGAAACTTTGAGACGTAGATATAATTTTCTAGCTCCACCTAGTCCAGTTCCTCACAAGATAAATGGGCACCCCTGTATCTCTACTCCAAGGTCTTTCTTTGCCATTGATTTGCCAGATGCTTCATCAGATGGCAGCCTGGGCCCATCTGTGCCTGAGGTGATTCATTCACAAACCACAGATAAATGGTCAATGAACTTGGCCCAGTGGTGGAGAAACTCTGCACTCAGATTACCTGGGTTCAAACATGTGCTTCTCCACTCACTTGACTTCTCCGTACCTCAGTTTCCTCATTTTTAAAACAAGGATAGTAATATCACCTCCCTCGGTGGATTGCTGTGAATAGTAAATGATATAATACACAGAATGCTTAGGGCAGGACCGGGCTCTTCATAAGCTCTTAATATATGCTATTACTGCATCCCTGAAATGAGAAAAGAAATATGGCATTTAGAAATAAAAGGATTTAAGAGCTAAAGCATAAGCTCTCTTATTTACAAAGATAATTGACTGTGAGCTTAGTAAACATGGTGATATTCAGAAGTCAACTATACTAAAGGTGTGGTTCACATGCTCTACTCCTGCCTGGCGACTTATCTTTTGCCCCTTCTTCCTAAAAAGGAAGGAGGTACTGTGAGTTCTGCAGGCACCTTGCTCTAGTTTGGATGGTGAATGTCCTTCAAAGGCCTCTGTGTTAAAGATTTGATCCTCTGGGTGGTACTATTGGGAGACAGTAGAACCTATAGGAGGTGAGGCTGGTCAGAGACTGTTAGATCCTTGGGAGCATGCCATCAGAAGTGATTGTAGGACCCCTGCCTCTTCTTTCTGTTTGCTCCCTGGCTTATGATGTGGATAGTTTTGTTCTGCCACAAGTTCCCACCAGGATATGCTGCCTCGCCACAGGCCCAAAGCAAGCTGACCATGGAGCAGAACCTCCAATGTGAGCCAAAATAAACCTTTCATCTTTGTAAGTTGATTGTCTTAGATAGTTTATAATAGTGATGGAAAGCTGACTAATACACACCTACAATAAACATAATCTTTCCCTCTCTTCTAGACTGTTATATTGTTTTTAAAAGTCATCAGTATTGATGACCATTTAGCAGAATACAGGGTTTTAAAACTGCAACTTCTCATAGATGATTTTTAAAATAGAGAAATTCCTAAAAACAATATGTAAGAATCCAATTTTTGCAAAATGGACCAAAAGAATAAATGTTTGCTTAAACTCATTTATGCCATTTGTGAAATACAGCTTACTAGAGAAGACTAGCAGCCATCTATTGTCTTCTAATATTTTAGAAAATATTCATTTGATTTTTTCCTGTGAATTTAATTGTCTAGGACTTACTCCATATGCAATTTTACATTTGTCCCCCCACTTAGCATGAATTACATCATGAGCATGTCCCTGATAAATAAATGTCATTTTTAATGGCCACACAGTATTTGATCAGATGGACTGATCACAATTTATTTAAACATTTCCATAATGCTGAACATGTAGCCCCTTACTGATTCTTTATAATTGTAAATAATGCTTCAGGAATTATTTTTACGCATTAATTCATGTAGTTATAATTATTCCCTTAAGACAGATTCTTAGAAGAATTACTAGGTCAAAAAGTAAGAATAATTTCAAAGTTCATCATACTGCTTTTCAAAATATTTTTATTAATTCACCCACCATTATATGAAAGATTATCACATTTTTAAAAAATATTTGCTAAGATGGATCAAAATTGGTACCTCAATGCTTCAATTTTAATTTGATTACTTGAGAAGTTGACTTGTGAATTTGATTTTTTTATATATTTGCTAACCATTTCTGTTTCACCTTTTACAAAGTGGTCTTACTGTTTACCTTAGCAATTTACATTAAAGAATTAAAAATATCAATCTTTTATTGTAATTTTTACATTTTTTACCTTTTATCTATCAATTCCAGATGTTTTCTGATACACAATTTAATCTTTATGTAGCTAAATCTGTCTCTATTTTCTTTTGTGACTACTTCCATTCATTGAAGCTTAGAAATGTCGCCAATCATTAATCACACAATCACCTACATTTTCTTATACACTTAAATTTTTTCTTACATTTACTTCTTGTATCTATTTAAAATTTATTTTAGTATACAACATTTTAATTATATTTTGGTGCTAATAATAATAAGTTCACAATTTAATGAAATATTAATATAATTATTAAGGTGATTAAGTAAATAGTTTATAAAAAATAAATAATGTAATACTTTTGAAAAACAGTTTTTCAAAAGTATTACATTATTCCAGTTATATTAGGCACCTAGAGTAGGCAAATTTAATGAAAGTTACCAGAGGATGGGAGAAAGGATGAAGGGGAAAGAATGATAGGGAGCTATAATTGGATATGGAGTCTCTGTTTAGGACAATAAACAAGTTCTAGAAATGGACAGTGGTGATGGCTACACAAATGTAAATGCACTTAACAATATTCACTGTAACACTGAAAAACAATTAAATTGGTTGATATGGTTTGGCTCTTTTCAGAGACCCATATGCCAAAGATAGACAGCCTGTAGTGCTACTGGGAGGTAATGGAACATTTCAGACATGGGGCTTAGTGGGAGGGAGTTAGCTCATTGGGGGCATGTCCTTGAAAGGGGCCATTGGGACCCCCAGGCCCTTCCTCTCTCTCTTTGCTTCCTATAAGGTAAACAGTCGGACTCCATTTTGCACACCATGCCATGATGTACTGTGCTGCCAAAGTAATGAAGCCAAACAACCATGGACTGAAAGCTCTGGAACTGTGAGCCAAAATAAATCTATCCTTCTCTGAAGTTGTTTATCTCAAACATTTTGTCACAGTAATGGAAAACTAACTAATAATAATGATAAATTTTGTTACATATATTTTACTACAATGAAAAATTAGTGTTTAATTTAATCTTGGTATAGAGTTAGATAGTTTTAAATGACTGAGGAATACCTCCAGTAGAAATGCTAGTCAAAGTATTCAACACCAGGTGGTGCCTAACCCCTGACTAATTATTAGAGATTAGAAGAGATGCCAAACCATCCAAAAAAAAGATGCCCAAGAGATCAAAGATAATGGCCATAAACAACCAGGAAGGCCATACTGGTACATACCAGCTAAGCTCTGTCCTACTTCTAGAGATCCTTTTATTCATAACCAGTTTAGAGTTCTCTTTCCCTTGCAAGTTTTTAAGGCACACTGACAAATACTATTAAATTCTCCTTTTCTTTGGTCAGCCATAGCACCATTAGTTCATGATCGATATTATAATGTTCTGAGTTGATTCTAAACTTCTCTTCATAGTAATGATATAGTGATATCTTCCAGTGAATATACAACCTGGCTGTATAAATTTCATCCTTCATCCTTGACAAATCATCTCTTAGAACAGCCTTGATCAGAGGTTTTCTACACATAAAAAGTATCATCTATTAGGCACTGACTTTTCTATTTTCCATATCGAAAGCTAACTTCTTCTTCCCCACTCTCCTCCAAATCCTCGTGGCATGTGATCACAGGAAAAGCTAGATGACAATAAGCAAATATTTATATTTATACATATTTGGTTCTTAACGTATGTAGGAATTGAGGCATTATAAGACTAAGGAAAAAGGACTACTTCCTTCAAATCAAAGAACTCTTTATAAATAAAATGTGCTTTTTTTTTTTTAGTAGATCTGAAGAGATATAAGAGAATTACTCATAAACAACCACAGAAAAAGACATCCTATTTATGAAAGGAAAATAGACACTTACACCATAAATTAAAAGATTATAAGCTAAATGATTTGGTTCTAATAATACCTGGCTCAAAAGGAGAAGGGGCTCTTGACAGGTGAGTCCTAGCAATCTGGTTGTCATTTTGCTCCCTGGGGCTACCTGCCTTCAGCGTTTCAGAAACACCAGTGTGGAGAGGGTGGTACTCTTCCATGCCACAAAGAAGATGCAAAATTCTCACTTTGGACATCACAGGTATTCTGAGGTTGACTTTTCTTTGGGGGCTACTTTAGAAAAAAAACTTGGGCAGATATCAAGAAGGAGAACAGATATCAAGAACTCAGGCCACAAAGCCCTGAATGTACCCCAAATACCCTGAGAGCAAGTCTAATTGTTGACAAGAGGTTTGATATTGATAGCAAGTCTAATTGTTAGTGCAAACCTCTTGTGGCTTAACAATAATAGAGTGAGATAAACTTTCAATGAGAGTTTACTGTTTTGTTATAGAAAAGGTGTGTTTGTCCAAGGGAACATGATTTTGGGTTGTTTTCTTAGAACAAGCAACATTGGAAAGAAAAAGACAAAGAAAAGAAAACATTAACACTGATTAACTGTCCAGGACTGGAACAACATAAAAGGATATTTTATACCCTACTTTCCTGGATCTAAAAGGGAATAAAATCACCAAGATAAGATAAAACAATTCACAATTTCTATTGTAGTAAAATATGCATAACATTTGCCACATTAACCATGTTAAGTGTACAGTTTTACAGCATGAAGTACTTTCCCATTATGCAACCTCACCAACAGTCATCTCTAGAACTTTTTCATCCCCCCCAAACTGAAATTCTGTGCCCATTTTCCCACAACCCCAAGCACCACCACTCGACTTGCCTAGTTACTTTATGCACTATGTAAGTAGAATCATATAATACGTGTCCTTTTTTTACTTAGAATAATGTCTTCACATTTTATCCATGTTGCAACATGTGTTAGATTTTCATTCCTTTTCTGAATAATGTTCCACTGTAAGTATGCACTACATTTTGTTTATCCATCCATCCACTGATGGACATGTGTCTATCTTTTGACTGTTGCAAATCATGCTACCATGAATACAGGTGTACAAATATCTATTTTCAAATATCTCTTTCAGTTCCTGCTTTTTAGGGGGTGCAGGGGGGTATACATCCAGAAATGGAATTGTGGGATTGGATAGTAATACAATATTTGTTTAAGGAGGAGCCACCATACCATTTTCCATAGCAGCAGTATTATTTTACACACACAGAGGCAAATGCACACAGTTCAGTTTTAAACTTTGGACATTTGTGTAAGTGGAACTTACCTGGGTTCTTAAAACATAATTTTCCATTATTTTCATTATTCTCAAGCCTTCAACACATGGGCCTTGAGAGTCACCTATCCAAATTAACGCTCTCTTTAATATTATTTCTTATAACCATAGAAACTGCATTGTCATCTCATCACCCCACAACATAAGTACTCCATCCCACTCACACAACTGAAATGTCAAGAGCCTTCAAACCACATTCACCTAAAACAGACGTCTTGTCTTCTACTGTCTCTCAGGCTAGTCAAAAAGAAGTGACCATACAAAAACTCCTCTGCCTTAGCTACGCCAGTTTATTACCTTTTATTTTAGAGAATTAAATAGTTTATGAATCTTTGCCCCAACACTCCCACAGTTTCTTTAGTGATGATGCCGATGACAATGATGATATAATATACCCCTTACTTTTGATGTCTCTAAACTTTACCAAACACTTCCACGACCCCATTTGATTCTCGTCTGAAAGATAAGCAAGATAGGTGTTAAGATTCCTACTGTACAAGAGACCAAGTTGGAGCTAACTTGGCAAAGGAAGTGAAACTAGAGGCTCTAGTTCTCTGCCAACCTCACAACCACTGACCCTTGACTCTGACTCCGTTCCTCAAAACAATTCCTGTTGACAGCAGTTTACTGGGATTCTTTTTTACTTGTAGACATGGGGAGCTTATTTTATCCCAGGGAATATCTTTGATATTGATAGCTGGTTTAGTTGGACCCAAATAAAACAGAAAATGAAGAAACTCAGTGAAGTGCCAGTGGAATGACATTTAATCTGGGGTTAAGGAAGCAGGGTCCCCTCTTCACTAGCGTGGGTTTTGCACCACTCTCAGGGATGTTGCCAGATCTCCAGAACTCAACTCAGTCTGTGATTTATTCACACAGGAATTTTGCTGTTGTTGTTGTTATTTTACAGACCAGCACACATGGGAGGGGGACAATTTTAAGACAACATACACATCAGAAATACATGTGAATTGATCCTTAAGTCACTAGATGATTCCTTTTGACACAGGCTTGCAATGCACCATTGCTTTAGGCTTTGGGAAGAGAAAAGAGAGACTTTCATGCTTATGGACTGAAAATTAAGCTGACCTTCAAAGTAATCAGACAACCTCAAAAAGAGAGTTTAGATTCACTTCATCCTAATACAACTTGCTTCTCTGGATTTTGTCAAGCCTCTACCCTTATTATAATATTCTTATATTTTTAACATAATATTATAATGTCTTATTAAGTATTCTCACCACCTTCATACATAGCAGAATCTCAAAAGCAACCACAAAATGGGCTCTGAAAACTAACTACAGATTTAAACGTCCTGGATTCTGATCTGGTATCCCCTGCTCTCCCACAGTAGTGGACTGCAAATATCCAGTGAAAAGCTCTGAATGGACTTTTTCAGTGCAAAGAAGTGATTTCTGAGAGACAGGTTAATGCACCTCCATAGATAACGAAATAATTCCTGGAAAATTCATTTCAAAAACTTAATAAGCTTTGAATCAAGAACCCATAACCTGAAAATCTAAAATCCAAAATGCTTTAAAGTCTGAAACTTTTTGAGCACCAGCAATGTGATGCCACAAATGGAAAATTCCACATCTGACTCTTGTGATGGGTTTTAGTCAAAATCCAGGTGCACTAAAAACATTGTGTAAAATTACCTTCATGTTACATGTATAAGGTATACGTGAAATATAAATTAAAGTTATGTTTTGATTTAAGTCCTGCTATAATTTAGAATATCCTGCCAAGGCACATATACTAAAGGTTTGGTCCCCAGCCCATGGCACAACTGGGATGTGGTGGAACCCTTGAGAGGTGGGGCCTGATAGGAGATGTTAGGTCACTGGACGCATCCTCTCAAAGGTGATTGTGGGACCCTGGTCTCTTCCTTTCTGTCCTGACCACATGTCCTAACCACAAAGGGAACAGTTTTACCACTTTTAGCACAGTTTTAGCACATCCCACCACGATGTGCTATACCTTGGTACCGTCCCAAAGAGATAGGACCAATCGATCACAGCTTAAAACCTTTGAAATCATAAGCCAAAATAAACCTTTCCTGTTTTATCTCAGATATTTTGTTATAGTAAGTGTATTAGCTTTTTAACCGCTGTGACTAAAGGACCTGCTCAGCACAATTGTGAGGTGAAGAGGTTTATACAGAGACTCAAAGTGAGGCTGAGCATCATGGTAGAAGAGTGTGTCAGAGGGAAGCAGCTCATATGATGATCAGGAAGCAAAGAGAGAGAGTCCACTCGCCAGACACAAATATATATACCCAAAGCCATGCCCCAATTCCCACCTCCTCCAGCCACACCCTACCACTCCAGTTATTATTCCTCCTCTGAACTTTCCTGCACTTTCTCACACATGAGCTTTTGGAGGATACCTCACATCCAAACCTTAACAGAAAGAGAAAGCTGATTAACACAAAATACTGATAGCAAGAAGTGGGCTCTGGGCCACTTCTTTGGAATTAGTTTGCAGGAAGAATTTGGAAAAGTTGAGAGAAGCAAGCTCAAGAAAGCCTAGAATGCTCTAAGTAAAACTTAATGGGTGATTCTAGTATAGGCTCAGAAGACCAGAATGCTAATAGAAATGCAGAAAGTACAAGCCATACTGATGAGGTTTAAGATTGAAAAGAGGACTGACTACATTGGAAATTGGACAGCCTCACTTCCTAGGAGATAGAAAGTTTGGATGGACCTCTACAAATTATGAAAGAATTCCTGGAAAGTTCATTTCAAAATGTAAACAAATAAAAAAATTACTAGTTGAGCATCTGCCACTTGTGTTACACTGTGGCAAAGAATTCAAATGCTTTAAAAAGACCAGGAGACTGAGCTGGGGTTGTGGCTCAGTGGTAGAGCGCTTGTCTCACATGTGTGAGGCACTGGGTTCAATTCTCAGCACCACATACAAATAATGAATAAAATAAAGGCCCATCAACAAATAAAAATATATATATTAAAAAAAAAAGACCAGGAAACTGAGATGGGTAAGGTCTTGGCATTCCTGAGATGCCCTCAAGGCATCTTTCACTGCTATAGGGGCTTCTGCAGTGCCTATGTTCAGCCATGTTCAGGTACAGCTTGGGCAGGCAGTAGACCTTGGCATTGTCCACATGGTGCTGATTTTATAGACATTTAGAATGTACGAGTAACAGGGTCATGGAGTGTTCTACTTAGAGTTCAAAGAATAGCTGGAGAGACCAGGCAGCGTGAGGCAGAATCAGAGTCCCTGAAAGCAGCCCCTGATAGAGCAATGTGTGTACTTTTGAGAGTCCACTGAACAGTGAAGGCCCCAAGAAAATAGAGATTCCAAGAATGTGGGGCATCTGCAGAAGAAAGCTACAGGCAGAACCAGCTGGAGAGAACAGCCATGTGGGCTACTGTCAGCAAGGCCACAGGCATGGTGAGGCTGCCCAAGGCCTTTGGAGATCACATCCCACCACAGTGTATCCTAGATGCTGGACATGCATCATTAGGGTTTAATGGCTGCCCCACTACATTTCAGTCTTGCTTTGGTCTTATCCCTTCTTTCTAAATTACTATTCTTCCCTTTTGGAATGAGACTATTCACCCTGGGCCCTGATATATTGGAAGTATGCAATTTGTTTTTTAAAAAATTTCACAGGGCTCAAGAGGAGTTTGCCTCAAGTCTAGGGATTTTGAATTTGGAGATTATATTGTAAGGTGGACTTGAACCTTGGGGTATGGGAGCAAAGGTGTAATGCTAGTTTAGATCTAGAATGTCTCCCAAAGGCCCATGTGTTAAAGGCTTAGCCCCCAGTTCATGGCACTATGGAAAGTTGTGGAACCTTAAGAGACAGGCCTGGTAGGAGGTTTTAAGTCACTGGAGGTGTCCCTTCAAAGGGTGTTGTGGGAGCCTACTCTCTTCCTTTCTCTCTTTTGTATCCCAGCCATAAGGTAAAAGGTTTCTTATGTACTCCCTCCATAATGTGCTTCCTTACCACAGGTCCAAAGAGACAGGGCTTATTATGGACTGAAACCTCTGAAATGATGAACCAAAATAAACCTTTCCTGTCTTTAAGTTGATTGTATCAATTATTTTATTATGGTAACAAAAATCTCACTAACACAGGTCCTATTCCCAAGATCACTCATGTTATGTAATATGCAAATATCCTAAAAGTCAAAACATAGGAAATCCAAGACACTTTTGGTCCCAAGCATTTCAGATAAGGGATATATAACCTGTGTTTTGTTTTTGAGAATTGATACTCATATTTAATTTGTTGCATAAACTCAGATTTTAAAATACCAACCCTTCTCTTTTTCCTTCTCCTTCTTCTTCTTTTCATACCAGGGATAAACTTAGGATAAACTCAGAATTTTTATTACTTTTTTTCATTTTCTATTTTGAGACAGTATCTCGCTAAGTTGCTAAGGCTGGCCTCAAAATTGCAGTCCCCTTGCCTCAGCCTCCTAAGTCACTGGAATTTATAGGCATGCAGTACCACACCTGGCTCTTTCTTATTTCTTAGGAAGAGATGAGTATATTTGATTTTCAACACTTTCTCCCCAGATTTTAAAATAAAATAGCAGGTGAAAGAACATCAAATGTGAATCGGTTACCCCAGAGAAAATGCAGGCCCAAGGGTCACGTAGGCACAGTGTATGCCTGTGTACACAGTGGACAAAACACAGGTAAGTGTACAAACACCAAGACTACAGTCTAAAGCCAACCCAGGACCCACTTTCTATTATCAACCAACTTACTACAGGGATAAGCCATTTCTGGCAATGTGTCTGAAGCAATTCAGGACCTGGCCTGGAGCTCAACTTACAAAGTATTAAAGTTCATCTTGACATGCTACCACTTGATTTGTTTTGCTGATTGGTGTCTCTAGAAGAAATATCCTATGAGGTCATTACATCTAGTGACTTTTATCCTGTGTCACTTGTCTTGGTTTTGGATAAAGAGAAGCCCAGTGTCTCATCTCCCCCCTTTTTCCCCACAAGTTATATATGTTCCTTGGAGGACTTAGAAGGAAAATCAGAAACATTCCTAAGCAAACTCCTATGCCTGTCACAGGAGTTCAGAGGATGGGGGGTAAAAAAAAAAAAAAAAAAAAAGTCTGCTGCAAGCAAAAATGAATTTAAAAACAGAGAGACAGCTTAATCAAATAATTGGATGACAGCAACCCAGCAAAAACCCTGATCACTCTGTCTGCCCTCTGACAGCTCGCTTGGCAGATTGCCCCAGTGCCATCACGACTTAATTGCGCCATGCCGCTAGGCCTCTCTCTGATGGCTCATTTGCTTTGTCCCCTCTGATACTGGTGAAAAGGCCAAGCTTTCTTCTGATCAGTGCCAAGGTCTGGAGTCCATCTCCCACCTGCAGGTGGTTTCTGTGACAGTTCTCCCACCTCTCAGAAGATGTGTCAGGGATTCTGGCAGGATCTCCAACCCCCGCCGGCTCATGGGCCAAACTCTCACATCAATCTTTGCAATCTTGACTCTACCCAGCATGTGAACAGCCACTATGTATGTTTTGTCAAAAAATAAAGAACAGGAAAGAAAATCTACAATGGTCATTCTAAATCTATCTTGTTGAAATGTAAATGAGTCTGGGAAATTTTTTTACTAGAAGAAAAGTTAATGATCTTAACTTGTAATGGATCATAGACCGAAAAGTCAAAATTAAAACTACAAAACTCTTAGAAGAATATATAGGAGTAAATCTTCATGACCTTGGGTTAGATAATGATTTGTTAGAAAATTGATACATTAGACCTCTTTAAAAATAAAGTCTCCATGCTTCAGATGACACTATTCAGAAAGTGAAAAGAGAACTTGCTGACCAGGAGAAATTACTAACCAATCATATGTCTGAAAAGGAATGTATATCCAGAAGATATACAGAACTCTTCCTACTCAGTAACAATGACAACTGCAAAATAACCTAATATGGAAAAAAAAAAAAAAGACAAAGGCTCTGAGTAGACATTTTTCAAAGAAAATATATGAATGGGCAAAAGACACGAAAAGATGTTCAACCTCATTAATCATTAAGGAAATGAGAAATTCAAATCAAAACCTCAATGTAATGCCACTATACCACCACTAAATCAAAAGACAGACAATAACCACTGTTGGAGAGGATGTAGAAAAAGGAATCTTTACTGCCGGTGGGATTATAAAATGGTGCAGCCACTTTAGAAAACAGTTTGGAAGTTGCTCAAATATTAAACACACAGGAATCATACCAACTTGCAATTCCATTTCTCCATTTCTACCCCATGAGAATTGAAAACATGTCCACACAAAGATTTATACACAAAAATGTCCATAGCAGCATTATCCATGCTAGTCAAAAGCTAGAAATAACCCACATATCCATCAACTGATGAATGGATATACAACATGGGGCATATCTACACAATGGAATGTTATTTAGCAGTAAAAACAAGTACTGATAGATGCCACAACATGACGAATCTTAAACCATTGTACTATGTGAAAGAAGCCAGACACAATGTGTACTACATGATTCCATTTATATAAAATGATCAGAATAGCAAAATCTATAGCAAGTAGATTAGTGGTGAGAGTATAGGGGAGTGGAGAGTGACTGGTAATGGGCACATTTCTTTTTTAAGTGATAGAAATGTTTTAAAATTTAGATGATAGCGGTGGCTGAAAATACACTAAAACCCATCAAATTGTACATTTAAAGGGGTAAATTTTATAGCACGCAAATTGTATCTCAATAAACCTATTTAAAAGAAAAAAGAATGACCTCAGATTATTAAACACCTAATGGTCTGCATTAATACAATCTGGCCCACAAAATTAGCATCAGCCAGCCCATGGTGGCCCACATCTCCTCCTCAGCCACCTCGGATCCCTCCCTTCTTCATCCCTCTCAAAGCTGAGACTATCAGGGCCCTGCCATAGCAATATACCCAATAGTCTGACCTTTCCCTAAAATCAAGCTTTCTCCTTCAAAATCAATCCTAAAAGGAATAAACCAAAGATGAAAATACTTTAAAACCTGTTGCTAGGTTTCCCCATGCCTCATGCATGACTAACCCAGCTTCACACATACACACACACACACACACACACACGCAAAGAGTTTCTTTCAGAACATACTCAGGTGCAGCCACATTTATTTTACCTAGGATATGTATAATATAATGGAATAAATACTCATTTTCTTGTGGGTTTTTTTTTTAACTTTACCACATTTTTTACTCCTGAATTCTCCTGAGCCAATGTAATACAATCTTGAAAATTTACACCATAATGTGATCAAGAGGGGCTGTCAAGGGTCGGGGCGGTAAATTGGCATCCGTGCTAATCGATAACCTACTTTCAAATGAAAAGAGTCGGGCCCAATCCATCCTCTCCACCAAGGCTGCCAAGCAACGGAGCAGCCGCCTTCTCAGGGTGAGCGCTAATTGCTACTCTCACAAAGCCAGGGGCAATCTTATCCAGGTGATCCATTAGCTGGAAACTACCATAAAAGGAGCAAGAAAAGAGGCAGAAAAAAATCAGGGTAAAGAGGTTAAACAGCACAAAAGTGATTTAAAGAGGGGGAAAAGAGCGCTTAAATTTGTATGTGAAAGAGATAAAGAGAAGAAATTTTAATATAGAAAGATCTCTGAGGGCTTTGGCAGATTTCTCACTGGCACAATAATTGTTGAGGCTCTCGGGCCTTTCTATGTCTGACAGGGTCTGTCACAGGCTGAGATGGGGGACAACAAGGAAGCAGGGCACCCCCCACCCCATCGGGCCCATGGGAATAAGAATTCTGCAGCAAAGACTCCAGGAGGAGCCCAAACCTTACTCTGGTCATGAAAAAGTGCATGAATCTCTCTGAGGTTTGGCTTCTTTCTGTTTTCCCTCTCTGACCACTTCCAGAGTGAGCACAGTTACCTAGACCACATGAGCAGACACGAACATTTTTAAAAGTGGCTACAAATTCCCTCCTGGAGCCCTGGGTCATGTTCCCCAGAGGTCATAGTTTGGGAAATAAAGTTTGGCAAAGACAGTTACCAGACATTACCCACATAATGATGCTAAGTATTTTAAGCAAGGTTGTCTCATTTAGTCTTGTCAGAAACCCTGAAAGGAAGCTGTCTTCCCAATTTTACAGATGTGGAGGCTGAGGGAAAGTTGGCTGAGTAAACTTCTCGAACCACATCACTGATGAAGAGTGGAGCCAGGGCTAGAGCCCAGATTCCCTGGACTCCAATGCCCATACTCTTAGCCACTCTCCTCTACCACCACCTCCAACATCTAAGGATGAACTCCAGGGTGAGAGAGAAACACAGGTCCCTGACACACTAAGTACTGTAGTTTGGATCTTGAATGGCCACTGAAGGCTCATGTGCTAAAGGCTCCAAAGGCCCATGTGCTAAAGACTTGTTCACTAGCCTGGGCACTACTGGGTGGTGGTGGAATCTTTAGGAGATGGGGCCTAGCGGTAGAAAGTTAGGTCACTAGGGACATGCCCTTGAAGAGGTTGCTGAGACCTTGACTCCTTCCTGTTTCTTTTCTTTGCTTTCCAGCTACCATGAAATAGGCAGCTCTGCTCTACCACACAATTCCGCCATGATATTCTGCCTTACTACAGGCCCAGAAGCAATGGAGGAGCCAACTAACCAAGGACTAAAACCTCTGAAACCATGAGCCAAAATACTTTTTCCTCCCTGTACATGGATTCTCTCAGGTATTTTGTGACAGTGATGGAAAGCTGACTCACACACTCAGAAACACAGGGATGGGAGGATCTGACATTCTTAAAAATATTTCCTAGGAAAACAGAAGTTCCAGTGAAATCAATGGTTTAAAAAGAAAGAGATTTCTTTTAAAGTTTCTTGCCTGCCTCTAACTTTGGTCTTGTTTCCTTCCAATTCTCCTTGATGCTGACAGCAATTATCCTTGAGCACAAATCTATCCTGCTTAAGAATTCTGTACCAGGATGCAGTCCGGGTGCTGGGCCAGGCCCACAAGGCCCCAGACTGTCTGCCAGTTCTCCACCTTTGCCCTGGCCACCTTGGCCTACACATGCTACTTTCAGGTGCTTTGTGCCTCACTGCCTCTACCCTGCAGCTGCAGGTCTCTGGATGCCCCAGGCCCTCTGTCACCCAGCAAATACCTGCTTATCCTCTTCAGCTCTGGTGAAGGGTGGACCTGGACTTTCTGACACCTCATGCTCCATTACACCACCCACACTTGCACTGATCCCTTTGTCCCACAGACTGGGACTTATTTGATTGCACATTTGTCTCCCTAGTACTTTCCAGAGCAAAGTCTGGGCTTTGTTTGTTTTTAAATCCGTAGAGTGTAACACAGAGAAGGTGGTACATGTTAGGAGCTTAACAGATGTCTGACAAACAGAATAAGTGAATGAATGGTTCGATCAGGACATTTCTCTTTAGCGCATTCTCCAGAGTGTTTCAAACCCTATTTTGTTTTAAAACACCTTTAAGGAGGATGGAAAGTTACTGTTTGATGGATACAAAATTTCAGTTTGAGATGATGAGAAGGTTCTGGAAATGAATAGTGGTGCTGGCTGCACAACAATGTGAATGTACTTAGCCACACAACTGAATACTTAAGAATGGTCCAGCTGGTGAATTTTATATGTTTTGTATTTTAACACAAAATAAAAGAAAAAAAATATAATACAGACCACCAAGAGACTGCTGACTAAAGAAATAACCCAAGAATATAATCATGGAAAGGAGTAAGAAAAAGCTCTTACACAAAGTTTTAAGGATGTGATCTTGCTATTTTAAAATACAGCCCCAAACCCAGGAGAAGTGCTCCAGAGCCACACTCAGTTCTTTGGTTGTACTTGAAAATTCTGAGCTCCTAGCATAGTGCTTGATACATTAGTATATGCCCTAAATATTTCCAGAATGTGTCTAGAATCACTGGCAGAAATAGCACACGGCTTAGGAATCATTTTGGTGTAATGGTCTTTTTCCTGTAACAGCAGCAATAGTGAGATTTGACCTCTGCATGATACTCTCCTAAGGAACAAAGGATCTGTGCTCAGAAATATCACAACCTCACTGCCAAAGGGAGCTCCACTTGCTGGCACAACCTGACCTGGCCCTTCCTCATCCAACTCTGTGTCACCATTTCAGGTAACCCCTTCACCATCCCTCTCAAGAAAAAGTCATAGTCCCCCCGGAACAAGCCTTTCATTTTTCAGCTAAAAATG
Organism: Marmota marmota marmota; assembly: GCF_001458135.2. Taxonomy (NCBI): domain Eukaryota; kingdom Metazoa; phylum Chordata; class Mammalia; order Rodentia; family Sciuridae; genus Marmota; species Marmota marmota. The sequence continues at coordinate 19,632,610 of NW_026000016.1, read as the reverse complement.
TGGAACCCAAGGCCATTAAACTTTTGATAGAAAAAAAACCAGGGCTCTACAGGGTCAGACAAGCATTTTTCTCCTAGTCTCATTTGAAGGGTCATTTTACTAATCAGAAACAGGCCTCAACTGCCATCACCACTATCCATCACCAGAAGGCAAGGGGAGAAACACACACACACACACACACACACACACACACACACACACCCCAAGACAAGCAAAATCAAAACCAAAAGGCAATGAATCCTACCCTTCGTTCCTTATGTAGTGAGGGTAATGATGTCTCCATAGAGATTTCATTCAACCAAAGAGCCCAGGATGCCAGGAAATCACCTCATCTACAATTCACTTCCGGAGGCTTGCTCAGCTGAGCCACTTGTCAGTGTGTGCCACTTACAATGTCACATGAAACATCCCCACCATAGCCTTTTGTTCTTCAAAAGTTTGACACTCTACAGTCCATCCCTACAAAGAGACCTCAAAATAGGGTTACTTGGCCATACTCTTTTAATTATTAAGAGAGAGTATTCTCCTACAAGGAATTCAGAATCAATAAAGACAGAGTTGTATTTGTTTAAAAAAAAATTAAGGGAATGGCCACACTCCTGAATTTCTGTGCTTTAAGGGGTTATGGAAAATACCTGGATAAGCTACCACAGAACTCTAAAAACCTCTATTCACAAAAGTTTCAGAAGTAAACATAAACTATAAAAGTCATAGAAAGAATTACCTGAAAGTCACAGGCCCCATCATCTACTCACATTCCTTCTATTGCAGTTGAAGGCACCATTTATGGGAGGAGTTGACCCTCTGGATCCCTAGAAGCCTTGATGCTGGGCGTGGCAGATAGCAGGGATGCATCTTTCCTGAATTCCTCTGGTCCCCTTCCATGAACTATGATGTTCTATCTCCTAGTAAGTTCCAGTATGACCTCCACAGACCTGATAGTACTTGTCCCTGAACAAATATGTTTTGCAAAAGAATACCAATGGGCTGGGGTTGTAGCTCAGTGGCAGAGTGCTCGCCTTACATGGTGAGGTCCTGAGTTCGGTCCCCAGCACCACATAAAAATAAACAAATAAAAATAAAGATATTTTTTTAAAAAGAATACCAATGTATTTGCTGGGAACAAATACTGAAATTTCACAGAATACGATTTCCCTACCTTTGAATAAAACAATGCTTCCATGCTTAGGGCTCTTGCCTTTAAACTCTTTAGAAAGAAGAAACAATTAAAAATTGAACAAACAAAAGAGCTTTTTCAGTTAACATTAATACAATAAGAGATTTTAGAACTTAGACTAAATGACCTCTTATTTTTATAACCATGGTTGGATTCAGCAACTTTCTGCATCTTACCACAAAACTACATCTCCTCATTTTTAGTACTTTCTTTTTATTTTTTTCTTCAAATCCTGACTTCATAGAATCTCAGAAGATGTTGACCAACAGATACTCGCTTTTGGCTAGCATTTCATGGGGAGAGATGCCTACCGCATCAAAACAAGCAGGCAGCCTACTTCCAGTGTACTTCCTATTCTCTGTGTTCACATTCCACCTTACCTGAATAACCCAGCGTTCACAGCCAGGTGACTCCCAGAGCCTCCCAAAGCAAAGGAGTCTAAATACTGGACCCTGAAACCCAAAAAGGAAGTGAGTTTTAACTTTCTAAGAGTCTTGTCTCAGACCCGCACTAATTTTTTGTGGAGCCAAACAACTTACTGAAGATTGCATCCTTTACAGCAGAGGAATAAAAAAAAAAAAAAATCTGGACCTAATACTTTGTAATATACATATATTCACAAATATGTTCATATATAATATGCACATAGATGTTTGCTATACTTCAGGAATAATATGATGACATTGCTGATCAACATTATGCATCAACATTGACATGGATAATGCATTTTACAAAAGTATCTCTAGAAACTGATGCTCCATTCTTAAGCTTTTCCAGTACCTACTTCTAAGTTCCATCTAGTGTGTATGTCACCCTATCCTCCTTCCTTTCTCTGCTAAAATACACTGGAGGCTGGAGGCTGGTTGGCTCAGGGTTGTAATGGAATATGTAGCCTTTCACCTTTGGGTCACAATACTAATGCCAGGCCACATTAGCAGCATCTGAAAGCAGTTACTGTACCATCTAATGGCCTTGCTCAAGACAAAAGCTACTCACTGTTGTAGCTTTTCACCTTGGTAGAAAGTTTTAACCAAGAAAGGCAGCAAGGGATGGATAACAGGCCCCCCAAAGAAACTCCCAATTAGCCTCAGTCCATGAGAATGGTTTGAGGGAGCCCTTTGCAAGAACAGCTTGAGAGCTTGAGAGTCTAGTGACTCTGGTGCTTCATCTATGGGCAGAGGCCCTCGATGTGTGACACTATGGTAAAATTCTCTTTCTTTAACCTGGGAAATGTCAGACACCAAAGACAGGTGTTTCAATAACCTATGAAACCCTACAGCTCAGAAGTGTCATTTTCTAGAAAACAGCTGGCAAGAGCCAAGCCTAAAGGACATCAGGAGTCTTAGGGTCTAACCTAAGCCCGCTGATGACATTGATCAAGGGTTAGAGCCCTGAACAGGGACTGATACAGAAGAGATATTGAATAAATAGTTGTTGAGTGGGATAAAAATGTTTCTTGGCCTCTTGATTGTTCTCTTTCTTTTGTCTATTAAATAAAGACAGACCACCCCCATATCCAGCCCTCACGTTTCCTTAAATGGGTCCTTTGAGAAGAAGAAGGAAAAGTGGCAATGGCCCAATGAAGTAACCTGAGAAAGCAGCTATATAAATATAAGGTGGTATTAACTTATCAGAGCTTTAAAAGGGTCCATTTGGTCCAACTCCAAAAAAAGTCATACGTGCAAAGTGTGTTGGCAAATTTGGAAAAATTACACTGCCATTCAACATACTACTGTCAAGGACCCAAGAGCTCAATAAATCTTTTTTTTTTTTTCTTGGAGTTTACTGTAAAATGAGCAATGTAATTATAGCAACGTATTAATAACTATTATGCAGGAAACCATTTAACGTGCTGCTCTCACAAAGATTTATTTGCTAGCTTAATGTGTTTACTCAGTGATGATGACTGCCCATGTAAACTCTTCAAACTATTAGAAGCACAGATGAGATGGCTGCTTTGCGTTGAGATCTACAGAACAGAATAACATGGAGCTGGCCTATTGCACATGCTATTCCACAGCAAATGCAGAGGGAGGAGTAGACAGGGGTCTTGGCTAGTCATGGCCAGCTCTCTTCTCAGAAGGCAAGTAGAGATAAGAGAAAAGAGAGGGAGGGTGGGGGATCCTATTCCTACATCCCTCTATAGGTGTTCAACTGGCTCCATTTCTGGATTACCTTCCCCTTTCCCTCCTGCAGGTTCCTAGGGCAGAGGACAATAAGTAGAAGCCATACAGCAGATAGTGCAAGGATCACCTCCTGCCTTGCACCAAATCTCGCTGCAGGATCTTGGTCCAAGAATCTAACCTTGCCAAGTTTCCTCTGTTATAAAGTGGGGCAGTAATAGTGCCTGCCTCCTAGTGTGTCATGAGGTTCAATGTGAGATTACTCATAATGAGTAACAAATATTATCACAACTACCTTTCATGTATCATTACTGCATGATCAAGCAGACCATGGGTCTTGATCTTCCCTCTGAACACCATTTTGTGACACAATTTGTAATGTATTATTGGAGGCAGAAAAGGTGATTTTACAAAACATCAAATGTCATGTAACATAAAACTGATCATTTATCTATTTTCCAGTGTACGGTTCCATAGCATGAAGTATTCCCACCATTATACAACCACACATCCCCACTTCACCCAGAACATTTTTCATCTTCTCAAACTCTTGGTAACATCCATTCTACTGGGGTTTTTTTGTTTGTTTGTTTGCTTTGTTTTGTTGTGTTTGGCGGGGGTGGGGGGGGTTGGGTACTGGGGATTGGGACCTAGGAGTGCCTTACCACTGAGTTCCATCTCCAGTATTTTTTATTTTAAAACAGGGTCTCACTAAGTTGCCCAGGCTGCCCCTGGACTTGCGATCGTTCCGCCCCAGCCTCAGCCTCAGCCTCACTGAGATTACAGGTGTGTGCCACCACACCTGGTTCCATCTATGAATTTGATGACTCTAGGTGCCTCGTGTACATGGAATCATGTTTGTCATTCTGTGGCTGGCTTACTTCACTTAGCAAAGGTCCTCACAGTTCACTCATGTGTAGCTTGTGACAGAATGTCCTTCCTTTTTAAGGCTGAGTATTCCACTGTACAGACATAGCACATTGTATTTAGTCCTCCATCTGTCAATAGTCCCTTGGGTAGCTCCCAGCTTTTGGCTTTTATGAATAAGGCTGCTATGAACATGGATGCTGTGCTGCTAATCTCAACATGTTACACAGCATCATCCTCTGTTCAAACTCAAGCATAAACCTTATAGTATTATTTCACTTCTTTTGAAGCCCTCCCTCTTGGGACACTTTATGTCTGTTAAAATCTGCAGGGCTCCTGCAGATCTTCAAGGCTGTTTCTGGTCTCTGGGTCTGAGATTCCTCAACTTCCTCACTAACTCCTAAGTATCCATTCCCACTATCACCTTTCCCCTCCATATCTAGCCATGACATCCCTCCAAGGGGTATTGAAGGAAAAAAGGGAAAATGGCAATGGTACCCTACACAGAAGCTCTGGTGACTGTTCCCTGTGTGCATGACCCCATTAATATCTGTGGACAAACCATCCTGCCACCTGCCTCATGCCTCTTTGATGTTCTGCACCAAAGGACCTGAAACCAGCCCACAGATTTCTCCTCTCACCTCCAATCTTTGAGGGAGTCTGAGGAAGAGTCTTAAAGGAAGGGTGATTCCTTTATTATTACCACTCCTCCTCCACCCAGGATGCCATCATGTGTTACCATCTCAACAAACAATGGAGATAGTGAAGAACCCCATTACCAGATAAAGGGAAAAATTAAACCCAATACAAACACCATCAGGGAGCCAGTGTCTGGGGAACGAGCCTCATCCTTGCTGTAACAGATGAAATGTTTATGTTCCCACAAATTCATATATTGAAAGCTCCCCCCAAGGTAATGGCATTGGGAGGTGAGGTCATTACATCTTTCACAATTAGGTCATGAGGTTGAAGTTTTCATAAATGGAGTTTGTGCCCTTCCACAAGAAACACTAGTGAACTAGCCAGTCTTCTCTACCAGCTGAAGATACAGGGAGAAAGTACCCCGCCCATGAACCAGAAAGCAGGCGCTCATCAGAACCCAAATCTGAGTATCTTGGACTGGATCACTAACTACACACAAGGGGTGCAGAGTCAAGAAGGAGACACACGTGGGCAAAGAGCGGGGTAAATAAATTCTATCAAAACCACCATAGAGATTCAGAAGCCCAAGTTTTTCTGGGTGACCCTGGGCATGCCTCCTAACCCTCTCCATCATTCTGTTATCTCCTTCCTGATCCCCATAAAGGACCATTATGAAGAATCACTAAAAACTAGGAGCACTCTATTAAAAAATAATAATAATAATGTTAATCAGCACACACCACCACCACAAAAAGCCCACAATCCAGCAACTTTCTTCCCCCAAGTGGATACCTCACACAGGAAGCAGAGAGCCCAATAAGGCATATTAAAATCATGCCTTTGTATTGCATTTACCACCCTGGCTGCAAAATATGTATATATATACATACACACACACACACACACACACACACAAATGTATGTGTGTGTGTATATATATGTATATACACACACATATATGTATATATACATACAAGTGTGTATATGTGTGTGTATATACATATATATGTGTATATATATGTAAGTATATATATATATATATGCTCATAAAGCCATCATGGGCAGACTTGCAGCTGCCACCCTCCTCCTCTGCTCCATTCTCAGCCTGCTGGGACAACCCACCGTCTTCTCTGCTGAATGCCCTTTTAATTGCACATCCCACTTTATTAGCTGCCTTGACCTCCAATAAAAGCTTCAGCCTAACAATGTCTGAAACCTGAGACAGGATGTCTACCGTTTTACCAACTTGTATGCCGCCTTTAGGGTCCACAGACACACACCCTTCACACATACATACACACACACACCCCAATTGGCCCATTAGAAAGTCTCCTTTAGAAATTTCAGAACCTTGCAGCTGGGGTTATAGCTCAGTGGTAGTGTGCTTGCCTAGCACATGTGGGGCACTGAGTTCCATCCTCAGCATCACATAAAAATGAATAAATAAAGGTATTGTATTCATCTACAACTAAAAATTTTTTTTTAATTTTCAGAACCTAATTTTATGGTAAATTTAAGGGTAAAGAATAAGAAAAGTAATACAGGATACGCTATCATAATCAGTGAGATCATTAATTCACTGATTAGTGAAAACTTATGTAGAAGCTTGGCTGTGAACAGGCCAAAACCCCGTGTTGCGTGGGTTTGGCTACAGGATGCTCTGTTAATGTTGGAATAATGTGTGTGCAGAGAACACAGAGGAATGATGAAGAGGAGCACGTGGTACTTCTGTAGCTCCTGCTGCTCTGTGCCTGTTCTCAACTATATTTGCTCCGAAGTCTTAATGTGCTCTGGGCTAGTACAAGCCAAATGAAGCTCTGCTTTTAATATCTGCACTCCCTGAATTGTGTTTAGACAAAAACATAAAGTATTAGATTTGAAATAAAAGTTGGAGAAACCTTCCCCAGGAAGCAGATAGTTTAAAGAGGCAACCAGGGGTAAGGATAAAGAAGAAAAACCAAATCAATATTAACTGAATGTGTTCTGTTGGCTCAGCAGGCAGCTACCTGTCATATCCTTTTCCCAGCCTACAGCACAAACACTACAGGACCATTAAACCCAGGCCATGGGCCAATAATATGTAAAAACTGGCCTCAACAGTTATGGTCCCCTCTAGACACTTGTAAATGCAGAAAAAAAGAAATGAGAAATCAAAGGATTTGAGGAAAGTTTCAACAGAGAGTCTATTTTTAAGAATGATGAATACAGTGTTTGGAGTCTTGGTATTCCTTTATTGCTATCCCCCCAAACTCTCCGCAAATTGTTTCTAAATCCTAATCAACATGGCAGATATATTTAATGTAAAACTAACTAAAAGTAGGCCTTTCTAAGTCCTAAGGCCATTCTTTGCCTCACATACTCCTCAATCCAATTGCTCTCAGAAAGTCAACTGTCCTTTTTGTTCAAGTTTATTTCTGTTTACAAACACAAACAACTATAAAGCAAAGAGCTTTACTAAAAAACAGGAAGAGGGTCTGGGGGTGTAACTTAGTGGTAGAATGTGTGCTTTGCATTCATGATGGCCTAGGTTCAATTCCCAGAAGAAAGAGAGAAAGAGAAAGAGAGAGGAAGGGAGGGAAGGAAAGAAACAGGAATATCTTTGTCAGTCATTTATGATCCAAATCCCAAAGTCAGAAGCTTCACTGAAGAGAGGGCTACGGGCACCTTCAAAGCCTGCACCGGCTGACTAGTGTGATCCAAAGTCTTGCCTCGTGGCAGCCCACAGAACAGCTTGAGGCTCTTGGTTCAGCCAGAAATCCATCCAGGGTTTTGTCAAACATATTCCTCTGGAATGTGGGAGCCAGGAATTGACTCCATAAAGCCCTGGGTTCCACACCCAACACCACAAAGAGAGAAAGAAAGCACAGTGAGCTGGGTAACTTTCCCAAGATCATAATGCTAATTATGCTGGAGGCTGGACTGTACCTCTGTCCCCAGCTCTAAGGACAGTCCTTCTTCACTAAAAATTTGGGATTGTAGACAACCTCTGATGCCTATACCCCTCACTTCTTTGTTTTCTATTTCTCTCACCCTCTCTCTCATCCATCTTCCCTCTCTTCCCCTCCTCCCCCATCTTATTCTCCTTCCAGTCCTTCTCCCCTCTGTCCCTCAGTTCCCATTGCCATGACTCCTGGCTTGGTGGAAGACAAATGCTGCTCCAATTCCCAGCCATGGTGTCACAGGGAAGATATCCAAGGCCATCTCTTTAGCTGCTCAGGATATAGATCTCCCTCTACAAAGAAACACCAGCTGATTGCTTTTCTTAAACAAAGGTGATTGCTAGTTGTCTGCCTGAATTCGACTTTTATTTTCTGCATAACCTCTTTATTAGATAGCTCATCAGCTTTTGGTTGTTGTTATTTTTGGTGTCTAATTAGTTAATACCTAAATCTCCCATTGCTACATGAAGCTACCAGTTAGATGGAGTAGAAGTAGAAAGCAGTGATTATAACTCCAAAGAAAGCAACCACTATAAATAAGGTGATAATGATTCATAGGAAAGCATAACTGCTCATCACTGCTAATTAATAGATGAAATTATACCACAATAAAATCTCAAGCTCTCTAAGTTCCTATGCTATCTTAGGGGGGGAAAAAAGTCCTAGTCAGATGAGATAAAAGAATTATGAAACTAAAATTTATATTTTTGTTATCCTGTGGTGGAAAAGAATGTTTTGACTTATTATTTCCAATTCATGCTTTTAAACAAAAATCAAACAGAAATTTATCGTACATGTAAAAACTATCAAAGACCGGAAAAGCACGCTATGTGGAGAACTAAAAACTTCTTCCAAGAACCTTTTGTGGTTCCCACTGTATTGAACTTCAATTCTAAAAAGTAGAAAAAAATGAATTAAAATAGCCCCTCAGCTGCCACCTAGTCTATGGCACTTAAGATACATTCAGATATACATCTGCTTATCAAAATAACTTGCTCTAGCCTCAGAGCCTTCAGATCTGCAAACCTATATAGCATCATTCAGAATACATCCTCTTTTTATACTACAATTTACAAGAACCCACTCCTTCCATGTCAACTCCAGCTCTCAGAGCTGAGATAAGGGCAGAAAATACTGCTTGGTGGGGGAGGGTATCATCTCTATTTCCAGACTTCTCCACAGGGTCTGGTCGGAATTGATGCAACAGGATCAGCAAACTATAACTGCAAAGAAAACTGTCTGAGAAAGATAAAACTGGATTGGAAGGCAGATAAGCCCAAATTCCTAGTGCTGTTCAGATCTGCATATCACATGCGCAGTCACTGGAGGAAATCTGCTCTCCTTCATTCACCAGAGCCTGAAATGTCAAATGCCATGTCTACAATACTCCCTTTGGGGGGAGGGGGATTCTGAGAGGGGCAGGGCTTCAAGCAGGGATTTGCATTTGTGACAAAGACTCTCAATCCACATTCATGGTAACCCAACTAAAAGGAGTGGCTATTTGCATCAGTGGAGCTCTCTTTAAACTTTCAATGGTGCTACCTATGAATGAATAAGTATGAGATGCTTTATTGACCTGGAGGTGAAGAAACAGCAAAAGAAGGAGCTCTATGGCTCCAGTGTTCTCTGACTCCATTTTTTTCCCCCTCCATTTTGGTGTTAAGCCACTAGCAATTGGGGGGAGTAGGGAAGAAGGAAATGAGAGAGAAGAGAAAGAGTAGGAGGGAAGGAAGGAAGGGGGCTTTCATTAAATTCAATTTTCTTCTTGTGGAAAGTCATTAGAATAATAATAATAGAAAGTGGCGGTTAAATATTATCTCTCAATTTCACCTAATCTTCACAACCACCCTGGTGGGGTCCTTTCATTATTCCACTGGACAGATGGACTAAGGGACTTGCCCAAGGTCACACATGAAGTGATGGAGCCTGGTTTTGCACTAAAGTCTGTGCACCCCAGGTCTTCATAGTCATAAGAACATCAAAAAACGGATCTCTCATAACTTTCAGTGTTCTGACAACTCCAGTACTGACTCACATGTCCTCCTCTCCATCCACTCCTAAACTTACTGTCATTGTCTGTCTTTCTCCAGGATGCTAGAAACTCTTCAAAGATCCCCAAAGACCTTTTTATTTGCCAATTCAGTGGTAGTCTCAGTCCCTGCTTCTTTGATCTCACCAAAGTATCAGACCTCTCACACCGAGCCCCTGAAGCTCAAGATTGCCTCAGTTTGTAAATCACCACTTCTCCTATATATTTTTCTACCTCTTTTTTGGCCTGTACTTCTTGGTCTATCTTCTTGACTCCCTTCAATGTCAATGAGCCCCACAGCTCTATGTTCCACTGGTTATTTTCCCCACACACCCACACCCACAGGGAATCACACCATCCGTGAAGTTATTCTATCACCTTGTTCATGTGGGCATCTCCCAGATCCATGTCTCCATCTCTGAACTCACCCTAAGGCCCCAACTGGATCTTACTGGATCACTCAGCCTCCAGCTCTAGAAAGCCCAAACCAGTTTCATTATCTACAACCATCCTTGAAAACCAGACCTCTAATAACAAAAACTCTCTCCTGCCTCTATTTCCTGTCTGAATAGCTGGCCACACTGGCTTCACATTTGTCCTAGCCAGAAATCTGTGAGAACGCCTCCTCTCCTTCCTACCCTGCATCTCAGGAGCCACCTAACATGGGTTTTCTACTCACTCTTTCAGATCAAGCTGCCACTTCATTTTTGCAGTCAGTTGACACAATTTCACTCAAGCCACTGCAAGGAGTCTCCTAATTGGTCCCTATGACCACCCTTCCAGTCCAATCTCTCTCACAATGAGCACCTCATTTCAGTCCCTTCCTGTACATCCTCTAATAGCTGCCCATTGCCTACAGATAAGTCCAGATTCTTGCCCACAAGACCCTTCAACCTTTCCCTGCCACCTTCCCACCCTGTCATTCATTCAATGCACTATGTCAGTTCCCCTAGTGTACTGAGCATACATAGCCCTCTTGTGCTTCCACCTGCCATTTCCTCTGACTGGAATGTCTAGGCTTCTCCATATTCATATCCTACCCAGCCTTCCAAAGCCAGTTCCAGGCTCCCCTGTCTGCATTTTGATGCAGCCCTGTTGTAGCACTTGATACACTGTTCCAACTCTTACATTCCATGTCTGTCTAATACTAGACTGAGTGGCTCCAAAGCAGGGATTTTAGTCTTTTTCATATTTTGGTTATAATGTGGCACAGTTACAGTAGCAATTGGTACCTAAATGACTGAAATAATCAGTGGCATATGAATATCAAGCAAAACAATAAATAAAATATTAACAAACTGAATCCAGCAGCATTTTTTTTTTAATGCACTGGGACCAAGTAGGATTTATTATGGGAATTCAAGGATGGTTTACTGTTAGGAAATAAAAGATAATAATTTGCAATATTGGGCTGGAGATATAACTCAGTCGGTAGAGTGCTTGCCTTGCATGCACAAGGCCCTGTGTTCAATCCCCAGCACCACAAATAATAATGATAACAATAATAATAACTAATAATAATAATAATTTTCAATATTAATAGATCTAAAGAGAAAATTCACATGATTATCTCCCTAAGTACTGAAAAGATATTTGGAAAACAACACCTATCCTAAATAAAATAGGAATTGATAGATATTTCCTTAACTTGTAAAACTGTAGGTAGATCTCAGACTAAAAGCCAAAATCTTACATTAAGACAGGAAAAAACTATAGACACACTACCATTTAATATCATGTTAGAAATATTAACCAATGTAATAATCAAGATAAAACAGACATACATGCAGCAAAGAGAGTAACAACATCTATATTTGAACATCATTTTTTAAACTCATGAGTATTAATTTTTTAAATGAATATGTTAGTAGAATTTAATAAAGCACTAGGATTATAACTAATATGTAAATCAATATTCCTCATGTATATAAATATCACTTAGAAGAGATAATGGAGGTAAAGACTTCATTCATAATAGTAACAAAAGATAACACCTAAGAAATTTGAGGAGAAATGTGCAAAACCTACATGCGGAAACTCTTAGAAATTGTTGAAAAGTAAAATTGTTGAAAAGAAAGCCATTTCAGGTTCTTGGGAAAGTCTCAGCATCATAAAGATGCCAACTATCTCCCCAGATTAACATGTAAGTGTAACATGGTCCCAACGAAATTTTTTTTCTGGAGTTAGGCAAGTTTATTCTAAAGTTCATAAGGGAAAATGATCAGGAAGAATAACCAAAAACTCCTAGAGAAGTAGGGGATTGTTTGGGTCATAGAGAGCTAGTCCTACCAAACATTAAAAGGTGCTATAAAGTTTCTAAAATGGTATGGAATTGGTGCACAAGGAGACCAACAAATAAACAGAATAGAAAATCCAGTAAAAGATCCAAATATAACTGGAATTTTGTTTTATGATAATGGTGGAATCTGAAATCTCAAAGGGGGAAAGATGGATGTATTAATAAAGGGTTTGGGGACAATGGATACATATTTAGAAAAAGATAAAATTGATCTCTACCTTTGTGATACCTCCAAATAATCTCCCAATGGATCAGAAATCTAAATACTAAAAAGGCCACTCCATATAAGAAAGCAAGCATGGTAAATTCCTATCACACCTAGAAATGGTGGACAGACCCCCTTTTAACCGTGATTCAAAATCCAATTTTCTCAGATGAGTTCCAGATCAGGTCCAAAGGCAAAACAGGATGATAGATACAAACTAATCTGGTATTCTGATAATTATCCCAAGAGTAATTTAGGAATCCTTTTGCACCTATACAAGTAAACTTAAAGATATTTCAGATTGGTGCATATAAGCATGAAAGTTCAATTGAGAAACCAGTCTAAACAATGTTCCTCTGTCATAGTAAGAAAATAGAGAAAGTTTTCAAAAAGGAAAGAAAAGATGCTTATGAAGCTTGTGACTTGAAAGTGGCTTAGTTTTGTATTCCTGAAAAGAGACAGGGGACCCCCACAGACACTGACCAATTTACAATCTTTTCGAAGACAGAACAGCCTAGAAGTCCAGCAGTCCTGCTGATGTGGCACTGAATGTCCAGCTGCAGGGCTCTTCATCTCAGAAGGTCAGGACAGGACCCTCAGGCAGGATTTTCTGTTGGAAAAGGACTGACAACAGCATCTCAGCTGAATGCATTCAGAAACAAGGAAGTTCCCTTCCCACCCCCACCACAAGCCAAGAAAATCTAGTCAATTCAGTCTTGACAGTCTTGCATATTTCCCCCAACCTCTCTGCCCCCCAAAAGTGAAGTTACCATCTGTGAGCCCAGATAATTATAACCTTCTCAGGCAGGGGTCTTGGAATCACTTATACTGTGTTAACAGTGACCCCCCAAAAAAACTTTGGGAGACAAAGCATGCTTAGATTTCTGTTCCTTGTCTAACTTTTTCCTTCTTTTTGTGACCTAAATAACTATCTCAAGCCTCTGGAATTCCAGAGTGAAGAAAAGAAATCATGCTCATCTCTTTGCTATGTGAGATTGTGTGTCTTGGTACAGCACCCAGCACATAAGGACAATAACTGTTAGCCATTCGTAACCATCATTATTACCATCACGTTATTAGCTGATGAATAGCACAAACTGTGATATGATGCCAAACAGCAACTGATGTGGACTAAATTTTAATTGACTTAATCCTTCCAAATGCTAACAAACTACCAGCCTCAGGCACTTAAAAGTCCCATATCTAAGGCAATAATCCTATCTACAGTGAGTGTGGAAGAATTGATTATAGGCCAGGGATTTTTGCAAAGTGAATTAAGTTACTACAAAAACTGACCATGTTGTTTCCACAATTAAAAGTCTAGGAGAATGAAATGTCATTATTCCATAGCTTGCTAAGCCTTAAAGAAGAAATTACAACTCTCATGGCTGTACTGGGAATGTTTTCATAAACTCCTACAATGTTTCAGAAATTCTTTCATGATAAATGCTGCAGGACGTTTTCATTACTGATATTTTCAATTAACTACTCCTCTGTCTACAATACTTCCAAAATGAGAAACTCTAATGAAGCTTTTAGAAAATAACCATGTGTTCTTAGAAGGAGATTTCAACTAGAATTCCTCCATAATTAATGAATACTTAAAATGCAATCTCTACTTTTTCTATTTATAAAGTGTTTATGACGGCTTTGGGGGGACCTTTTACATAGGGTTATTTTCCATACCCCTCTTTTGGAGCCAGCAAAATACAGAAATATGTATTTATATCTCCCCAAGTCTAGACTTCCCTGGGCTCTGGCTATTTAGAGTCCACGTTTGGTGTTTTTAACCCCTAGGACACATTCCTTTCTTTCATCTCTGTGATTCCTGGCTTCCCTTCTCAGGGTGTCTGGCTAATCTTCCTGATATTTCTGGGGCATAAATAGGCTCAGAATATTTGACTGCAAAAGGAACATAGTTCTGGATCTTCTCTATATAAAAGAAGATTTTCTTTTATTGATATAGAAATGAACAGATGCCTGATAACCTTTTGCCAACCTGAAACATTTCTTTGTACTTCATGGAATTTCTTTGGACTGATGTTTTGCAGAACTTACACAGTCCTTTCAAAAGTTCTATCACCCAAAAATAGAATGATCTGAGCTAATTCAAAAATAAGAGACTCATCCCCTGGCCTCTTCTGGCTTGGTGTCTTAACCATTGTCATCTAGAAAGCAGAAAAGACACTCTCACCACTGGACATGAAATAATTTTATATTTACACAATGTAACACTGTAGTGGGTAAAAGGACTGTCCTCACTTAGAAACCCAACACTTAACACATCCATCCACATTCTTTTGTTTTATCTGACCACTACCACTTACCAGCACTAGAAGAGAAATGATATAAACCGAATATGCCCTTTTTACTGACTAGGTAATAAAAGTCAGTCCAAATGTTTTACAATCTGCCAACAGGCACAAATCTCTCCTTACCCAGGTAAGTTGCTATTGGAAAGATGAATTCAGAGAATCATTAAACAGTTATGTGAGCTCACACTTGTCATTTCAACATTGCAGAATCTTGAAATAGCCAACAACAAACTGTCTTATGATCAAATCTTCCTCCATTTTCCATTTCTTTCCAGAAAACTCAAATTCCATCCATAGGAACTCAAATCCATTATCATCCTCCTCTCTGTGCTCTATCCAGATCTGGGTCTCCTATCATCACCATTTCCAGTCTCAGCACCATCACCACCAACCTTGCTACCCAGTAACATCCAAGTCATGTCACCTTCTATTATAAAACCCTGTCATCCATGGGGCCACATAATTCCTAAGAGTGCTCAGAGTAGAGCAGTAACTCTCACATCACCATAGCCAGTCAATAATTTGAGGGACCAACCAGATACCCTGCAGGGACCTTCCATAACCTCATCTTCTCTCCTTACCCAACTGTCCCAAAGATAAAACTAGGGGATCAGGGCTCGCTACCTACAAATGGACAAAGTGTGAGAATTAATATGGCAGTGTGATATTTGGGAAATATACTAATGAAATTAGAACTTGAAAGTTGCTAAATTTTTTAGGAAATAAATTCTATAACATGAATCTAACAAAATCTTTTCTAATTAATAAATATCAACCCGTACAGTTTTCACTGAAGAATAGAAGTGCTTTTTGAGCTTTACCTTGGATAATTCTTATGACATTCTAACAGTTTGAATCTTTTTTTATTAGAAATTTAATGGGAAAGTTAAAAAATAGAGAGGAAAACTGATTTATTCAATGTCACAAAATAAACCAGTGGTGGAGAAAGAACCAAAGCCAAACCCATCCTAAAATAATAGGGTTCCTGGGTATACTATTCTGCCTTTGATGTTTAACTGCTTACCTATGAGACTTGTAATGCTACCTAGTAGAATTTAATACTCTATTCAGGAATATATTCCCCAAATATAGTTAAGCATCTTATGCAAATTACAAAGATGATTTTTACTAATTATCCCTCAAAAACATATCATTATCTTCCAGCCTCTAACTCTCCAGGGTGAATTACTTGCTGGAGTTACAATGACATCTCTTTGTTCTAATGAAACTTAACTCTTTTGGTGCCTGAGGGCTTCAGAGGTCCACAGTTTGCTCATAAATCCTGCCCATGAGGATTTATGGCCCACCATTCATGGTTCCCAGAACATGGCAATTGTTTGATTAAAATGTTATGAATAGCCACAAGAGGTGGCACACGCCTGTAATCCCAGCTGCTGTGGAGGCTGAGGCAGGAGGATCACAAGTTCAAAGCCAGCCTCAGCAAAAGCGAGGTGCTAAGCAACTCAGTGAGACCCCTATCTCTAAATAAAATACAAAATAGGACTGGGGATGTGGCTCAGTGGTGGAGTTGAATCCCCAGTAACCTAAAAAAAAGTTGCGAACATTAAAAGGTATAATGGAAATTGGACCTAATGAGAGAGTAGAAATACTTAAACACACACACACACCTAAAATTATTATTCCTAGAGACATACAAAAGATTGGTAGTTAAAATTGAGGCCCCGTATCTCATTACTAATCCTGAGCTTAACCCAAAGCACCCTCATTCCTGGCTACATCCCTTGTACCTAATGTCATGCTTCACTGAGCTGCTTCACATCTAAAACTCAGGCAACTATGGTTGTGTGTAATAGTCATGTGTGCACTCAGAGTGATCCTGATGACTATCCCTGTGATGGCAGCTCTTCCCTAGATCACTGGAGTCAGTGTAGAGCACTGAGGTTCAGCCCATCCAATGCTGCTTCCGGAGCTATCACCTCGCTCTGACAATATTATCAGTTTCCCAACATCAATAAAGTTGGCAAATATATTGAGCTATCTCTTTTAACACTGAATGACATTTCCAAGAAGATTCATCAAAAACAAAAATCCAGTTTGTCACATGACCTCACAAATCATAATGGATGCATTTAAGTTTCAACGTTTGTTTCTTCTACCTGTAAGTTTTCCTTCCCCTCTTCCATTTTTACGAAAAGAATATGTTTTGATTTACTTTTGCACCTGAAGAGCACTCAAACAACAATACAAAGAATTTATTACAAGAATGGGTTCTCTAGAATATTCTAAAATAATTTGGTAGGCTGCAACTTATTAAGATTGCCAAATATCAGATGCTATATATCTGCAACAACCAAGACCAAGGTTCTTTAAATTTTTATCAGATGGTCTAGTCCCATTATACAACCTCACAGAATCCCACACTCTCTCCTTCCTAGCACTCAACACAAGTGAATAAATAAATTATGAATTGCAACTTGTAGTTAATGTCTGTATCCTCTATTAGAATACAATCTCTATGTAGACAAGGACTGTATGTTTCTGTCATTTTCTCTGCTGTACCTGACACTTTGCTTTGAATGGGAGAGGAAATCAATGAATACTGGCAAATGATCATAAGAGCAAACAAATCTGTGAGTGAAGAAATGGTGTTATATTGGAGGGTCTAGCAATGCAAGGGTGAAATAAGTTTTCAGACTCCCTGGGATTTATTCTTAGAGTGTCCTGGAAGATTTATTAACAACCTATAAAAATGGCAAACTTACAACAATCCATGAGTTAATTATTCTTGAGAAAGGTTATGGATTCAGAAGACCAATTCTGGTGGTGAATTTTCCATATTTTGAATTTTATAACAGTCTGTGGGGATTTGTTTAATTTAACCCTTGTATATAAAAACATCAAAGTGTGTGTTTGGGTAAACAGATGAGGCAAGCAGATGCAGTTATTCCTAAACTCCACTACTCGAAATCACAATATTTCATTTCATGGAAACATAAACCAGAAAATGTCATTGAACGGTGACAGAAACCTCCACAGCAACCCACTGTTTTCTTGATATTTCTCTCTAACCACTGATAAAAACTCTTTGAAGTGGTAGAGTAAATATTATCATTTGATAGTACTTGGACCCAACAGTGCAAATACAATTGCATTGTGTTACACTCTGGGGGCTCCCCTGCAGGTCACACAACGCGGCAGGGTTGCTATGGAAGAACCAATGCGCGTTAGCGCAATAGCAGGCCAGGATGTGGTACTGCTCTTATGAGCTATCCACCTCTTCTTAATCTTCCTCAGATACACACACACACAGAAAAAGTGCTGGCCTTTGAATGTGTTTCTGTTTCTGTAATCCTGGGGAGGAAGAACCACAAATATGCGATGGGAAACGACAACACCCAAATATCAGCTTGCTGTTACTGCTCCCATTGACATTCTTGTAAAGGATCCCATGTGGGGGTGGGGAGAAAGATTTCATAAGCAGTCTGGAGTCCCGAGTGGCGGCACAGCCAGACAAACCACCTGGGGCATCCACCTGGGGCATCCCGGGTGGACTGTGAGGCCTGAAGCTGCGGGTGCGCCAACACACTCGGGAGCTAGTTCCCCTGTCCCATGGGGCCTAGGTAAGGGTCCTCCCCAGGGCCGCCATCTGCGTCCCCTAGGGTGTGAAGCAGCCCCCAGAACCGCCAAGGCCCCTCCGGCGGCGGCGCTGCTCACGTTCTCTATGGGTCGGGCAGCTACGCCCAGCAATCGTTGCCCTGGCCGCTGCCCTCCCGGCACCTCCCCCGCCCTGGGTCGCCCTCCCGGCTGTCCTGTCGCGCCTCTCACCTTGCCCGGGAAGGGCCCCGGGAGGAGCAGCTTGAGAGCCTGCCTCTTCAGCTCCACCAGGCGGGCGTTGCAGTTCTCGCACCAGACGCCGCGGTCCGAGCCGGGGGAGGAGCCGCCGCCGCTGCCAGAGCCCGGGGAGCCGGTGCCGAAGCCCGGCGAGCCGCCCAGGGAGCCCGGCGAGCTGGTGCCGATGCCCGGAGAGGCGGGACCCGGGGATCCGGTGAAGGAGCTCGGGGACGAGGTGCCCGAGCCGGGGGACGGGGTCCCCGACGAGCCCAGCGCCGAGCCTGCGCCCTCGGGGGTAGGCCGGCTCCCAGCGCGCGATTCCTCGTACGCTTTCCTGTACCAGCTCTCAGGGGAGAAGGGAGCCGCGGGCTTGGTGGGCGAGCAGACCTCATTCACCTGCAGGGGGAGACACGCGGGTGTCAGGGGCCGCGAGGCGGCGGACTCCCGCTCTCTGGAGCTGGGCGGGCCTGGGGGCGCCGTTCTGCCCGCCCGCCGGGGTATCCGCATGCCACCGAGCGCCTGGCCGAAAGCCCACGGGCTCCGGTTCCCGGCTGCTGCTAGCCCTGCAGCTAAGTTGCCCTCCTTCTATCTCGTTAATTGTCCTAAGGTGATACCCCGCCTTCCGAGTGACCCCTGCTCCGGTTTCTGGGTGCCTCAGGTCAGGAGAAGGGTTTACTTGAGGGGTTTTCAACGGTTTCTGCAGGGGGTACCCACTGATTCAGCGCCCCGTGCTTTTGGACCTGGCACCCACCCCAGCAAGAACCCAGTTACAAGATCCTAGAAGACCCTATTCTGAGGGCCCTGTGACTTATGGGTTTTTATTCATTCAGGGAACAGCCCACCGGATCCTGCCGGTAAAATGAAAGGATCTCCCGGATCCCGGGAAACGATCCGTGCAACCAAAGGCAGAGATTTCATGGGAAACATTCCTTACGGCTTAACTCTGCCTAGAAGTCCAGGAATACCGCAAAAGTTATGGATCCGGAGAAAAGAAAAGATTAAACCGACTGAAAAAAATCCAAGAGCTAGGCGAGTGTGCGGGTGTCCTCGCAACAGACCCGCCTCCGCGCACGCACAGCGGAGGTGTCCCTGCAGCGGGAGGAGAGCTCGGATCCGCGCGCTGGCCACCGGCTCCTGGGGGTAGCTCTGCCGGAGCCACCAGTTCCCGAGAAAGAAGGACCCCGGCCGAGATGGGTCTGGTAACGCGTCTCGGTGTTGAACCCGTGACAACTTACCCCGTATTTCTTGCCCCGGTTGGAGACCGCAAGCCTCTCTTTATTCCCAGCTACCGAATTCATGGTGGCTTTTCCCGAGGAGAGTCTAAATGTTCCAATAATGTTACATCCAAAAGATCTGCCAACCAGAAGCGTTCCCCAATTGTAAGAGGTTGTCTCTTGGCCCTCAAATCAAGATTTCTTAATTGTGGGTTAGAAAGAATAAAAGCAAATGGACCCCAGAAGTAATTGCACCAATTTGCAGAAAACGTTGGAGTGGCTGGCTTATTCTTCTCTTCAAATAACGCTTTTCCTCATCCTCTTCTGCCTCCTCCAGTCACACGTTCTCTTTTCATGGTCACATCCACATCATTGGCATTTTCCTCAGTCAAGTAAGTCCTCAGTTCTCCACGAGGGAAAAGAGGAATAGGATCGGGACGCACTGCCGCTGCAGGGAAGGTGGGCGAGCCCTCGCGCTGCCTCGCCTGGGTCGGCGCGCGGACCCCGTCTACCGAGCCGGCTGTGGGAACTTGCCTCCTTCACCGAGCTTGCTAACTGAGTTCAAAGAAATTCTCCCAAAATATAAAGATCCAGACTCGGGGAGGAGCCTCGGCGTGTNCCACCCGCCCCTCGCGCAGCGCCCAGAGGCTCAGGAAGCCGGCATACGCCAGGCTCCACACGTGGCTGCTCCGGGGTGTCATTTTTCATTTCTCTGGAGGACATTTCTTCTGGTGAGCCGGCAGGTCTATTTTATTGTGACCTTTAATTAACACCCCGAGAGACACCTCCAGAAGGACCAGCCCAGCGCGGGGATCACGTGAGGTGTAATGGCATCTCCAAGCCCCCAGGAGAGACCGGGTCTAGGGGTAGGCGAGGGAGCAAAGGACTTCTAGGGCTTTCCAGTCGGGGGCTTCGTTCTGAGATATGGGTGAGGCAGGAGGGGACAGGAAGAGAATAATTAGGGGTACTGGAACTCTGGGCAACGTCCCCCACCCCACGTTCCTGGGGAGGGGGAATCTTTCTTGGCCTCTCTGGCGCTTGCCATCCCCCGGGCTGCAGCCTTTGCCTGGGAATATTTCACAGCTACCAAGGCGAGGTAAGAAGGCCAAAATAAAGATGTTGAGAACAGTGTGGAAGTTTCCATTACGTTCCCACTTCCAATTTAAAAGCGATCATATCAGTAGAGGACCTTAGGGGGATAGGTACGCCTCCAGGCAGCACACGCCAGCTCCAGCCGGATCTGTATTCCGTAAAGGTGCAGCGGAAAATATAGTCGCCATTAGCTATGCGCTGCTTATCAGCCGGAAAGCAGCGTGTGGCCAGGTGAATGGACGAGCCCGTGAAGACGCGGGTGGGAAGGTCGGGTGTCGAAGGGGAGCAACTGGGGAGCTGCGCGATCCACCTTGGAGACTGATGAGCCCATAGCTTATCTGATTTGCATCCCAAAGTATCTGGGGCCCCAGATTGTGTTTGATGGGCTCGGAGCGCCCTCTGTTGATAAAAGTCTATAACTGGAGGCCCCTCAAGTGATTTGAAGCGTTTAAAAATGTACATTCAGTGAAATGCAAAAATTTTAAACGCACAATTCTGTGCGTTTTTATAAATGTATGCTCGTTTTTATAAATTTTATACTCTTGTATAATCCACTACCCCAATTAAGATATCAATTTCCATCACTCCAGAAAGTTCTTTCCTGCCTCTTTAGGCAGGCAGTCGGTCCCCACCCCTCATAAGAAACCACTGTTCTGATGTCTATCACCATAGATTAATTTTGACTGATTTCGAATATTTTTGTATATAGAACTCTTTTGTGTTTGGCTTAGCATAGGTTTTCTTCATTCCATGTTGCCTTTTATGGGTCTGTTTTCCATTATTCTGTTTCTCATTCCTCCATCTTTCCCACCCTCTCTTATTAATTGAATAATTTTTAGTATTCCAATATCATTCCTCTATTAGGTTTTTAGTTCTAATTATTACAATATGCATCTTTAACTTATTACAGGATAATTAGTGTTAATATTGTACCACTTCACCTAAAATATAAGTTTGCAACAGTTCAATTCCGTTTTCTCTCTCACCTTTAGGTTAATATTTGAATATACTTTATGTGTATATACATTATAAGATCCTGTTTTAGCTAGCTTTTTTGATGCTGAGACCAAAATACCTAACAGGAACAACATAAAGAAGGGAAAGTTTATTTGGTGATGGGTCACAGTTTCAGATGTCTCAGACTATAGATGGCCAACTCCATAGCTCTGGCCCAAGGTGGACAAAGGGCATGGCAGAGGAAATCAACTCAGGACATTGTAATCAGGAAGCACAGAGAGAGGGCTTTGCTCACCAAGAACAAAATATAAACCCCAAAGCCATGCCCCAGTGACCTACCTCTGCCAGCCACACCCCACTTGCCTACAGTTACCTCCCAGTTAATCCATATCAGTGGATCAATCCCCTGATTAAGTTACAACTTTAATACTCTAACCATTTCACTACTAAATGTTCTTGCATTGGCTCATACATGAGCTTTTGGGGGGACACCTCATATCTAAACCATAACAGACCCACGATACAATTTTATCAATTTTACTTTAAACAAACTGTTGTCTTTCCATGAAACTAGAAAAAATTCAGTGTTTTGTATATACCCAGTTTTTTATAATATTTTTTTAGTTGTAGATGGACACAATACCTTTATTTGATTTATTTATTCATTTTTATGTGATGCTGAGAATTGAATCCAGGGCCTCGCAAGTGCTAGATGAGTGCTCTACCGCTGAGCCACAACCCCAGGCCCTATACCCAGTTTTAACATTTCTGAGACTGTTCATTTTTTTCCTATAGTGCCAAATGTCCAACTAGATTGTTTCCTGAAGAACCGCCTGAAGAAGTTCACATAGCATTTTTTTATAGTGAGGATTTCTTGGCAATATATCCTTTCAGATTCTGCTTATCTGAAAATGTCTTTATTTCACTTTTGGATTTGAGGAATGGTTTAATTAGATGTAGGATTCTTGGTTGGCAGTTATTTTTCTGCCAGCCCTTTAAGAATGTCATTCATTGTCATTCCATGCTTCTGATTAAAGGTAAGCAGTAATTCTTATGGACATTCCCCTGCATGTATTGCATCCTTTTTTTCCCCCCTCTGGGTGCCTTGAAGATTTTCTCTTTATCTTTGGTTTTCAGAAATTTGACTGATGTTTTGGGTATGATTTTCTACATTTATCCTGCTTAGGGTCTGCTGAATTTCTAGGACCTATAAGTTGATTGGTAAGTTTTTTATCAAATTTGAGCAATTTACAGTCATTGTTCAAATACCTTTTCTGCCCTATTTTATCTCTGTTTGGGACTTTCGTAAATATGTATATTATTATGCTGTTTGATATTATCCCATGGGTTACTGAAGTTCTGTTCATTATTTGCATTTTTATCCTTGTATTCTACATGTTGAATGACTTACATTGTCCTTCATTAAATTCACCAATTCTTACTTCTTCTATTATGCCTATCCAGTGAATTTTTCATTTCAGATTGTGTGTGTATGTGTGTGTATGTGTGTGTGTGTGTGCGCGCGCACACACACACACACACATAGGAGAAAGAGAAAGATATTTCCATTTCACTTGTTCTTTTCCTTTAACTCTTTGAACAAAGTTATAATAGCAGCTTTAAAATTCTTTTCTTTCTTTCTTTCTTTCTTTCTTTCTTTCTTTCTTTCTTTCTTTCTTTCTTTCTTTCTTTCTTTCTTTCTTTTTTTTTTCCAGTGCTAGGGATAAAACCCAGGACCAAGTGCACTACCACTGAACTACATCCCTGGCCCTAATTCTAATGCTTGTCTGAATCCAACATTTGACTCATTGGGGAAATCACTTTCAATTAAATGATTTTTCTCTTTGACTCTGAATCACATTTTCCTGTGGGTTTTTTTTTCATAGCCAATAAACTTTAACTGTATACTGAATATTGTGGATACTACATTGTAGAAATATTATATTCTGTTTGTCTTCATTGAAGAGTACTGATTTTTAGTCCAGCAGGCAGGTAAGTTACCAGTGGATCACCTTGAACTTGGAGAGGCTTGACTTTTTACCTCTAATGATTATAATATGCATCTTTAATTTGTCACAGGCTGCTTAGAGTTAACATTTTGCCACTTCACCTAAAATGTGAACTTGCAACAATACAATTCCATTTACCCCCTGCTTTGTTAGAGGGGTTCTATTTAGTTTTTGCCCTTAGCTGCAAGGAAAATTCCTAGTCCTGGGACTTGTTATTTACCCAAAGGTGTGGCCCTCTGGTGTTTCAAGGGAAAGTCCAACAGGTTTGCCAAGTCCTGAACCTGGGACTCCACGTTCTGCTCCCCTGCAGTAGGCAGCACTTAAATCTCTGCTCACTGTTTTCATCTTATAATAATAGTTTTCCATTAATAATTTGGAAATTCAATGTTGTACATAGAGTACTCTAATTCTAGTTTTAATGTGACTCTTTCAAGTCTACCTTTAGCTTTTAGAAGCCTTATCATTTCAAAGTTTGTTTTTTTTTCTGGAAGTTAGCAGCCTATAGAGGCTAGCTATAATTTTATTTTCTATTAGACTGAAGAATCCCAGTTACTGAATTCTGAATTCTGCCCGGAGGGATAGAGAGATAGATGATAATTACTTCTCACTTCTTCACATTCAAGGATGTAACAGCATTACTTCAAAATTTAGGTTAAAAAACATCCATTTTAGGAATGAAAAAAAAATTGTATACTGACTTTTTAAAGCCCAGAGCATCTTTGAACATTACTTTATTGATTCCATTGTTGTCCCTGGGTAAAAAACAGTATCTCTCTGGTATATCCATGAGTACAAAGTACAAAAACAGTTAAGGTTCATTACCTGTTTAAAAATGAAGAGTTTTTTCCCATAGTCCTTGTTGCTTAGTTATTAAATGAACATTTGGGAATGTTTCATGGGATTTTCATATTTTCAGAGAATGCCTTCCCATTGTGCATTCCTAAGAAGTGAATAGCTCCTAAGTTTCATAGCTAACATGGATTGTCATTGTCTTTTGGAAAGCCTCAAGGTATAAATCAGAAATAAAAAACCAGAATCAGGCTGGCAACTTCTAATTGCTAAGCAGAATGCAGAATATAACAGATTCCACCCCTTTTTAATATTTGTCTTTTGAACTAATTTCCATATCAGTTTAGGCAGTGACATGCCAACAGAGCCAGTGGAGCGCATGTGCCAGAGGCGGCTGTGTTTCTCCTTGAAAGATAATTAAAGCAGCTTACACTGTCCATGTGGTATCTTGATGAATATGCAGACAATATTTGCATATGATCTACTGGTGTTCTGGAACCATATGATCATGTGTGGGCTGCCAAAGAGTCCCCAGAAAGCTAATGACTTTAATCTATATACTTGGTCACTACTGTAGTGGAAGAGGAAAGTGGTTATCTTGGCAAGCTGATAATTCCTTTTCACTTTTAGAATATCAGTTCAGTTGTTAATAATTTTATTCTTATAAAAGATTCTGCTTATAAATTTATGCTGCTAAATTCCACGTTGTATGTGTGTGAGTGTGTGTGTGTGTGTGTGTGTTGCTAGGAATGGAATGCAGGGCTTCCTGCATGTTAGGCAGGATCTCTACCCCTGAGCCACATGCTCAGCTCCAATTCTAAGTCTTGATTTCAGCCCCAAATTGAAAATTAAGAAGATAAAGGCATTGGGGCTGGGGTTGTGACTCAGTGGTGGAGTGGTTTCCTGGCATGTGTGGGGCACTGGGTTCGATTCTAAGCACCACAAACAAATAAATAAAGATCCATCAACAACTAAAAAATATTTTTTTAAAAAAGAAGAAAAACAGAGCATGTGAACCACATTCATGTGGCCAAAGTAGTGATTTTTTTTTTATTTCAGTTATTTTAAAGAGTGAAGGTTAAGCTGGGCATGGTAGAGCAGGCCTGTAATCCTAGCAATTCAGGAGGTTGAGTCAGGAAGATCACAAGTTCAAAGCCTCAGCAACTTAGTGAGGCCCTAAGCAACTTAGCAAGACCCTATCTCAAATTTTTAAATTTCTTAAAATATAAAAGGATGGGGATGTGGCTCAGTGGTTAAGTACCCTGGGCTTTGATCCCTGGTACCAAAATAAATAAATAAAATAGGAGAGTGAAGATCAGACAACAAGTGCTCAGCCTGCTGACACTGGGCATCAGATGCTGACAACCTGGAGCCATGCTGCCACATATCCCAGAAAATAACCTGCTTTGAAAAAAATATCACAACATCCTAATGGCTCACTATTTATAATAGCAAAGGAAGAAAAACAACCTGCCTGTGGTTCAGGAGGAGATGGCTTTAATAACTTAACAATCTAATCAGACAGTGGAATACCATGCAGTCCTTAAAATGTTTTCATAAAAAGAAGATACAATGGGAAGATTTGATGAGATACTAGTGTAAGTTTTAAAAAATCAGAGGTATACATAGTACAGCCAGAAGAAAATTGTATATGCAACAAGAAAAAAAATAACGACTGGAATTTAACATCAAAATAGTAAGTGTGTAATGAAACAAGATCTCTGTCTCTTACCATGCACAAAATCAACCTAAGGTGGACCAAAAACCTAGGAATTAGACCAGAAACACTGCAACTGTTAGAAGAAAACAAAGCTTCACCCTCAGACATATTGGCACCAAGACTGCTAAACCTCAAGAAATAAAACCAAGAATCAATAAGTGGGATGGCATCAAATTAAAAAGCTTCTGCACAGCAAACGAAACAATTAAGAATGTGAAGAAAGAGCCTGCAAAATGGGAGAAAATCTTTGCCAGCTACTCTCCTGACAGGGGATTAATACCCAGAATATATAAAGAACTCAAAAAACTTAGCACCAAAAAATCCAATCAATAAACAAGCAAATAAACCAAATATTTCTCAAAAGAAAAAACATAAATGGTCAAAAATATATGAAAAAATTCTACATCCTTAGTAGACAGGGAAATGCAAATTAAAACTACACTGAAATTTTATCCCAGTCTAGTTAGAATGGCATTCATCAAAGAATACAAATAAAAATTGCTGTTGAGGATGCGGGGATTTTAAAGGTACACTTTAACATTGTTGGTGGGACTGTAAATAAGTACAATCACTTTGGAAAGCAATATGGAGAGCCCTCAAGAGGCTAGGAAAGGAATTATTGCCATATAATCCTGCTGTCCCACTTCTTGGTATTTATCCAAAGGAACTAAAATCAGCATACTATAGTGATGAATGCATACCAATTCTCCTAGTAGTACAATTCACAATAGCCACATTATAGAACCAGCCTAGGTGTCCATCAACAGATGAATGGATTATTTTTTAATGTGGAATATACACATGAAGGAGTTTTGCTCAGCCATGAAGAAGAATGAAATTATGTCATTTGCTGGTAAATGGGTGGAATTTAAGAACATGATGCCAAGTGAAATAAGCTAGACTCAGAAAGTCAAGGAATGTTTCTCTTATTTGAAGAAGCTAGAAAGAAATAAGGGGGAAATGTAGGGGTGGGGAAGAGATATGAAAATTAAAAGGGGAACAATAAAGTAGAGGAAGGGGCTGAGGGAAGGGAGGATAAGGGAAGCAACTTCAAAATGAAATTGATCAATTTATGCTGTATGCATGTATGAATACACCGCAATGAACTCCACTTTAATGTATTGAATGCACCAATTACAAAAACAATAAATAGAAGTAAGACTAGTAGAATAGAGGAAGGGGATCAGGAGGAGGGAGGAGGGAAAGGAAAGGGGAAGTACTAGGGAGTGAAAAGAACAAATGATACTATATGCATTTATGATTTATGTCAAAATGAACCCTACTATTATATATAACTGCAATACACTAACAAAAACTTAAAAGTATTAAAGAGTATAGCAACTGGGGGAGTGTCTTCCTGTATACTGTAAGACATTTAATATTACAGAAAAAGCTTATTAAAATAAAAAAGGAAATTAAAGTAAGTTTTGGTTATTTGGAAAGGGAAAATAAGGCGTGTGAGTACAAAGGATGTGTGTGCCACTCATGGGGCATCCGTGGCCAGGCACATTCAGATACTCACACTTGCATGCACATGCATACATAACATACATGCACAAACACACATGCCTTCATGCCTAAGCCAGGGACAAAAAAGGGATCTGGTTAACAAATGATGATTAAAATAAGCATTTTATAACATATATTTTTAATTCATTTTCCAAAGGAAAAAGCCAATAACTCTCTATAACTTCCTAAATTTGGAGTTAGGACTATAAGAGATGGAACCCGGAGTGCTCTACAGGAACTTGCCCAGAGACAGAGCTGCAGCAGGGAGAGTGCCAGGGAAAAAAAACAGACCCTTCCTTCGTCCCCAAACAGGGATGATGGCCTTGGGATTACAGGTGCAGCACGTGGGTGACAGGTGGGACACTAGAAAGTTGAGCAAGGTGGTGCAAGCCCATTATCCCACCTGCTCAGGAGGCTGAGACAGGAGGATTGCAAGTTTGAGGCCAGCCTGGCAGCTTAGTGAGACCCTGTTACAAAATAAAAAATCATAAGAATGTAGTTCAGTGGCAGAGTGCCCATGGGGTTCAGTCACACACACACACACACACACACACACACACACACACACACACACCCCGAACTGCAGAAGTCCAAGACACAGAATAAAACAAAACCTCTACATATCTAATTGATGGCCATTCAAATGAATTTTGAACTAGAGTATCCTTCTGGGCAAGTGGAGGGGGTGCCTGGAAACATTTATATTTAAAAAGTCTAAAAACAGTACCCCATTTATAGATCAGCGAACAGGCCAGTAGGACAAAGGGAAAATACAGAGTTAGGAAAGGTCAGAGTGATAACAAGAGATTTCCAGAGAAGAGATCAGGGCAGCACCTCTAGGGAAAGTGGCTTTGTGCTGAGCCTTGCAGAATGGCTGGCTAGGAAACTGAGGAAGACATGGGGAAGAAACAGTCTGCCCCACAGAAAACAACAGGGAGGTCACACATGAGCCATTTTTCAGTGTCTGTAGGAATATGGAACCACATCACATAATATTTCAAATGTTAAGTTAGGAGTTTGAACTGTAGGCAATGGGGAAAACACTGAGGGGTTTAGAGTATGTGAGGGTTCACATTGTGTTCACATTGATTTGGTAGCAGTTTATAAAAGGGTTGAGGTGAGCATACTAGTTAGAAGGTAGAAAGAGATGGAGAAAGGGCATTACAGTTAATAATTAGAAAACAAACAACCTCATCAAAGGTGGCAAAAGGGAGCTGGAGTTGTAGCTCAGTGGTGGAGTGTTTGCCTTGTACAAGTGAGGTACTGGGTTCAATCCTCAGCACCACATAAAAGTAAATAAAGTAAAATAAAGACATTATGTCCATCTATAACTAAAAAATCATTTTTAAAAAAGTGGACAAAAGCTGTGAATAGATTTCTCATCCAAGAACTGATCCATGGGATGCTGCTCAGCATGTCACTAGGGAAATGAAAAATTAAAGCCACAGTGAAATATCAATTCATACTCTCCATGACAAAAAATAAAGGCATAGCAATACTGTTGAGGATGTGGAGAAAGGAGAACATTCATACATTGCTGGTGGGAGTGTAAAATGATATAGCCACTTTGAGAAACAGTTTGGTAGTTTCTCAAAAAGTTAAATGTAAGATTATTACACCACCCATCATTTCCACTAAGTGTCTACCCTAAGAGAATCAAAATCAAAAATCTGTGTTCCCACAAAGACTTACATGCAAAAAATCCTGACAGCATTATTCATAATAGCCAAAAATTGAAAAACAATCCCAATAGCCCTCAGCCCATCCATTGTTTGAATGACATATCCATACAATGGAATATTACTTGGTAATAAAAAGGAACAAAGAACTGTATATGCTGCAATAATGGATGCACCTTAAAAGCATTACACTAAGTGAATGAAATCAGAAATGAGAGACCACTCATTTTATTAAGGTGATGATAATGATCTGAAACTGATTTATGATGATAGCTACATCACTCTGTACATTCATCAAAAAAATATTGAACTGTGTTGCATGGTGTGAATTTTACCATATGTAAAATGTAACCCAATAAAGCTGTTTTCACAAGTGATGAGGGAGGTAAAGGAGGAAATAGTAATGAAGGATCAGTTTCAGAATTAGCAGCACTCAATCAGCTAGGCTTGTGGAATAAATAGGTGTGAGGAGGGAACTGGAGGAGTCAAGGGTGACTTCCAGTCCTGTGAGCTGGGCAGGAGAGATGGAAAAAGTGTTTAACAACAATTTTTAAAAAAATAAAGTAGGGGCAGGGAGAATAATAATGTGTTTGTTTTAGAAAAGACACAACCAGAATAACACAATTTTCCTTTCCCTTTGAAGTAAAGGTCCCAGAGTTAATTTGTGTGCCCATTTCAGGAATCCCAGCATGTCCAGTTCCAAACCCAAAGGGTCTAGCTTCAAGTCAGATCAAAGCATCTTGGGAGAGTGAACCCCAACACTGGGAAGAGCATCAAAAGGCACTACTAGTTAATCACCATTAGCAATAGAAGAGCCATTTAAAAAACAATGATAAAAACAACCCTGATAATGTGTGCTTAATTTAAAAGTTGTGATCTCTGTAAGGAACTGCCAGAATAAGGTCACCATGGCTAGGAGGAGGAGGTGGGCTGTCTCCACCTAAGCCACATGACTCCGCTGGTGCTGGAGTGACCAAAATTAGGCTGCACGAGTGACAGGAACAGGGGTGATAGGCAGAGAGGCTCACACAGCTCAGGAAAGATCTTCCAAGACCCTGGTGAAGAGGGAAGCTACCTGACTGCTCAGGGGAGAGTGGGACTTGCAGCAGGGGCATAGGATCCCAGGATTCATCCAATGAGAGCTTAAAATCAAGGCCAATTTTTCTAAATAGTGTTATTGTTGCCCACACCCTAGATTGTGTCTCTCAGCTGTGTGTTGTCATTTGCGGAGGCCAGGAACCAACAGGGGGAGCTTCTGGTATTTGCAAAGCCTCCACCATCACTGCCCCAAACACTCCCTTTGTCACCCGCCTTTAATCCCCCTAGTCACAACACCTGCCATCACATCTCCATCACCCAAAGAAACCCTGCATTGTTGTAGTCAATATTTCTGATCTACTCACATTTGGCCCATCTAGCTCATGAGTTGGGAATGAGTGTTTCTGGATGGATGGATGAATAGATGGATGGTGGATGGATGGATGGATGGATGGATGGATGATGATGGATGGATGGATGGGAGACATGACCTTGGGGGGAAACAAAAGGGAGGGACCAGGTGGTAGAACTGGAAAATAGGTGCTCGTGGATAGGAAATGATGGCATCTCATACAGTTTCTTTTTAAAAAGACTGAGATAGAGATCAAGCTGTGATCCTTCTTGTTACTTTTTCAACATTAAAAAAAAAGGACTTAAATGTAAAGCTTCATTTAAAGCATAGACAAGTGTCAGGGAATTCAGGAGTTATGGTTTCCACAGCAACATTCACGTGGCTACCCAACTACTATTAAATAAATGAAATTAAGCATTTATATTGCCCTTGACATTCAGCCATATGCTAAGCAATCACTTTATTGGTTTATAATTCCTCACAGCCACCTGTTTCCCAGCCATAGCCTTCTCATTTCCACAATAAGAAACCAAATCTCAGGAGAATAATGAGGCACCAAGAGAACCCCGGGCCATGTGACTAGCTGGCTGATCTGAGTCTCCACATTAACAGGAGAGCAGAGTGAAACGTCACTCATAGGGTTGCTCAGAATGCATGAGAACCAGTCATTATTAAATGCCTACTGTTCATGAGGTCCTGCTAGTGAGTCTTTTCAAACCCCTGCCAATGAGGACTGAGTCACAGGTAACTAAAAATTAATAATAAAAACCAAAGACCTCAGTGTTCTGAATGGACAAGAACAGATGAAAAGGAGTTGAAAAGAAAGGCCTGTAACCCCCACTTAACTGCATTTTCATGTGACCAAGTTCACTGTGTTCACAGAACTGTGGACACTTACTAAGAGAAAGAAGGAAATAAATTCCTATAGGAAAGAAGCCCTGCCCTAGCATCCCTCACTGCTTTTGGATAGTTTCACTTGATCTGCCAGATGAAAAGACTCCCCTAGAGGTTACAGATGTTTGTTTTAGTAAAGCTTTTACCACAGCGAATCTTAGTAAATTTCATCTTTCAGGAAAACACAGGTGCATGGATTGAAAAATATAACCAAAGCCTCTAAGCCACAAATTGGACCTGTGGCCCTTAGTCCAAAGCAGAGAGACCTGAGGCCAGCCTCAGCTATGGTCTTAGTTGTCACCTTGCGGTTTTTTTTAGACCAGGTCTCACTATGTTGTCCAAGCTGGCCCTGAATTCCTGGGCTCAAGTGAGCCTCCTGCCTCAGCCTCCTGAGTAGCTGGGACCATAGGCATGGACCATGGCACCTGGCTTTACTTGTAATCTTAACAAATGATCTTTAAGGAGGAATAAACAGCAACAGATAAGAAGCAGAGATGAGCTAAATTGAGAGGTGTTGCCAACACTCCTGAGAAATGTGAAATAAAGTGTGAAAGCACAGTCTCCAAAGTATAAGAAAATCAAAATCACCAAAGCAAGCCAGAAACATCACATCTCCCACATCAAGGAGAGAGATTTTGAACCAGGTCTACATGGCAGCCATTTAGAAAGCAATTCTCCCTAAAGACAAGCAAGAGATAAAAAGGCTCAAAATTAACATAAACGTGTGCTATATCAAGGCAGGCCCAATTCCTACAGGAAGCATTTCCCAGTTCATTCCACTTACACAAAACATTCTCCACAATCCCTCCAAAACTACAATCTTATTTACCCAGCATCCCTAATAACTAACAATATGCTTGAGCTGTCATAGGTTTTCATTTGCCCTCTTTTCCCTGCTAAGCCCTGAGTTCTCCCTAACACCATGAATAAAAATAAATAAATAAAGACAAACAAACAAAAAAAAAAAACCCTCAGACTACAAAGTGAGACAACCTGAGTTCAAATTCTGGCCCCACAGCCAGCCTTCTAGGTCTGCAACCTTGGGTAAGGTACTAAAGAGTCCTAAAGCCATTGAGCAATGCTAAGGTACAAAATGATTGTTAATTACAGAGCTCCAACTTAAGGTTTGAGATGTCCATTTGTACATTTAATGGTTCAATGTCAAATGCACGGTGCCCATGAGTCTGTGAGTTCCCTGAGGCCAGTGGCCAGGTTCTTAATCTTTAAATCCCTAACACTCAGCATGACACTGAATATTACATGCATATGGAGGAAATCAATGTGTGTCCTGATTCAAATGCTTTTTGAGGGAAATAGTTCTGGGGATAGAAACCAGGGATTTATGCATTCTAGGCAAACACTCTATCACTGAGCTTCAGCCCCAGTTCCTCTAGTTCTTTATATGAAACTTAATCTACAATATTGCATTCTGTTCTGAACATCTTGTAGCCCAAAAAGATAAATGTAGCCTGTGATTGCAGTAATTAAAAAACTTAAGAAAAGATGGCTTCCAAGTGAAGATCAAAGCAACTAGAATACACACGAAATCATAAAGTGCTCAGCTATGGTCTTAGTTGTCAAGACTGTTTTCAGTGAGTCCGTTCCTAAGGGTGAGAACAAAAACAGAAACACATTTAGTTCTCGAAGATTAAAATTAAGAGTGATAGCTTTAAATTAAAGTGAAGAAGGTGCATGGTTTCAAGGTAAAAATAATGACTGCAAAAGCTGGCAGACTGCAGTCAGCTTCCTTTGCTACCAGAGACAAGCCCATCACCACTGAATTTTAAATGACACCTGGAAGATCCTCTAGTGCAATGTTCAATTTTCTGCCAGCAGAGAACATCACTCTTCAGCAGCTGGGGTTTCAGAATAGCTCATACTAAGTGATTAGGATTCCCCACACCCCCGTTATCCTATGAGTAAAGTTAACACAGTTATTTCACTTTTAACTACGAGAAGCCCCCAAACACAAAAAGGTTAAATAATATGCTGAACATCGTGAGAGAAGTCAACAGGGCAAGGAAAGGATTAGAATTACAAATCACAAAACATACTTCTCTCTACTTACCTTTCTCCTCTCTCCAGGATTCCCTGACCCAGGGGGATATGCCACTTGAGACATATTCCTAGCTTGTTTTTAAAATTCTCAAGCATTACATTCAGGTAATCTTGCTTGTTTTTATGTTATTAACAAGTTTACATAGATTTAGAAAACTCTTCCCTCATGCATGTTCTTATAGCTGACATCCAAGGATCCCTAGAACTGTTATTTTTGCTTCGGGGGGACAATGGAATCTAAGGTTTATGAACTCCAGCTCCAGGGCTGGGGTATGGCTCAGTGGCAGGGCACTTGCCTCATGTGCATGGCCCTGGGTTCTCCCTAACACCATGAATTTAAAAAAAATAAAAATAAAAACAAACAAACAAACAAACAAAAAACCCTCAGGCTACAAAGTGAGACAACCTGAGTTCAAATTCTTGCCCCTCAGCCCTCTAGGTCTGCAAACTTGGGTAATTTGCTTAGTCTGCAACTTTCTCCTAATCTATAAAATGAAGAGGAATAATAACGCTTATGTCATGAAGACTAAATTATATAATTTGTATAAAAGTCTTATATACTTAGTGCTTGACACACACTATACCTATAAGCATTTCATCTCTGATTACCTTTTTTTTTTTCTTTTCTTTTTTGTTACTGGGGATTTAACCCAGTTGTGTGTTACCACTGAGCTACTTCCTCACCCTTTTTGTTTTTTATTTTGAGACAAGGTCTTGCTAATTTGCTTAGGGCCTTGTTAAGTTGCTGAGGCTGACCTCAAACTTGCAATCCTCCTGCCTCCATATAATTACCTTTTGGAAATTCAAGGTAGACATTCTCATCACATGGAAATGCTGAAGTCCAACAGACCCCAATCCTTGAAATTAGTATCATTAATCTCTTTCTGGAGAAAAATCTCTCTTCCACTGTAAAAATATAAGTGCAGAGCTGGGGTTGTAGCTCATTGGTAGAGCACTTTCCTAGCACATGTGAGGCATTGGGTTCAATCCCCAGCACCACATATAAATAAATAAAATAAAGGTATTGTGTCTATCTACACCTAAGAAAGTATTTTTTTTTAATGTAAAAGTGAAGAAAAATTAAGAAAACACGGTGGACACTGTCTACTTCTAATGGGTTGTCAGCCCCTTCTATAGCAATCTGCCCTTTGTATTTGCAGGAGCTAGAAGCCGAGGCACTATGTTTTCCAGGACACCCACCAGGAGGGTTCCCAGAAGGGGCACTCAAGTGAGGTTTGAAATTGGAAGATTTACAAACCCTCTAGCCTCCCCCACCACCACCACCCCACCCCCGCTGTCAGCAGTGGGGAAGCCTGGCAGATAAGAATTTTGCTCTAGCATCAGTGAGTCCTACCTTAGTTGCTGGAGGCAAATGTGATACTGGCAGTGATTCCTGCAGGTTCTATTAAGTTCCTGTTTTCCTAGAAGCTAGAGGTGGGCCTGACAGCTAGTGATGGCTTTCCCTTACCTTTGTATCGCCACTCTGTCATTTTGCAAGCCCCTAATTCCTTGCACAGCAGCCCCCCCTCTTCCAAGGGTGATACATTCTAAGACCCTTCAGTGGGCATATAACTGAACCCAATCTATATTATGGGTTTTTTTTCCTGTACCTACATACCCATGCTAGTTTAATTTATCAGTAAGAGTAAGAGACCAACAACAATAACTAAAGATAAAATAGAGCACTTTGGACGGGCAATATGCTGACACAGCAACACTTGGTCTGATAACCAAAATGGCCACCCAGTGACCAACAGGCAACTACCATATACAGCATGGACATGCTGAACAAGGGGCCAATTCAGGTCTCAGGCAAGAAGGAGCAGAATGGCACAAGATATCATCACGCTGTTCAGAATGGTGCACAATGTAAAACTTAAAAATTGTTTATTTCTAAAATTTTCCTCATAATATTTTTGGGCTGTGGTTGAGGAAGGGTAATAAAGTAGCAGAAAGTAGATAAGTGAGACTACTGTATCAATCTCTTCTTCTTTGAAATACCTGGTGTGGTTTCTGCTTCCCTGACTGATTCTTTGCCTGATGTGGTGACAATTTATTGAATGTCTAGGAGCAAGGCATTGTTCTGTGTGTTTGGAAATAAGCAACAAGCCTAACAGAAAGGCTAATTCTTCTGGAACTTAGGTTTTAGTGGGGACAACAAACTGTTAATAAATTAATAACCTAACAAATATGGTAGGGTTGGTAAGTACAAGGCAAGTGGGGCAGATTGTGTGGGGTGGGGTAAGGGGCAGAAACAGAAACCACGTACGATGTCATCGCTATAATCGAGATGAGAGAGAGATGGCCTGGACCAGGCTGATAGCCTGAAGGTGCTCAGTGCTGACTAGGTGTCTGTGTGTGTCAAATGCAGATCTATTTTTAAATGGTGGTAAAATACACATAATTTTACAATTTTCTTTCTTAAGTCCTTTTTTTTTTTTCTGTACTGGGATTAAACCCACTGAGGGCTTTACCACTGAACTACATCCCTTTTTATTTTTTTATTTTGAGACAGGCCCTCATTAAGATGCTGAGGGCCTCACCAAGTTGCTGAGGCTGACCTTGAACTTATGATCCTCCTGCCTCAGTCTTCCCAGTCACTGAGATTATAGGTGTACACCACCACATCCAGGGGTCTTAAGCATTTTTAGTTCAGTGGCATTTCTAACTATACACTTCAGTGACATTAAATATATTCACACTGTTGTACAAGCATCACCACAATCCATCTCCTGAGCTCATTTCATTTTGTAAAACTGAAACTCTGTGCCCATTCAACAATTACTCCTCAATCCTCACCCTCATCCCCTGGCAAACAAGATTCTTTCTATGGATTTAACTATTATAACACCTCAGATAAGTAGAATTATACAGTATTTGCCTTCTGCGACTGTTTTATCACACTTAGCATCCATGTCGATTGGCCATAAGTTCATCCACGTTGGCTGGTCAAAGGAGGGTAGAATTTGGCAGACTGGATGAAGAGTGAGAAGGAGAAAGAGAAGAGGCAAGGATAATCCTACAATTCAGGGCCTGAGTTGGGTGAATAGCATGCTTACTGGAGAGTTGAGCTAAAACTTTGGTCCATGAGATGTCTCACTTCCAATGTGTTCTCCCATCTCTTCCAACACCCACACCACTGCCCCCGCTCTTGGTGGACAGGGGAGTCTTCAGGACTTACTACAGTTTATGTGTCAACAAAGACTGATGAAATATTTAAATCCTTCTATGGCCCAACTGAAAGGCAAATGTGGATACCCATCCTCCCATTCCCCAGTATATGTGAAACGGAAAATTTGAGGGAAGAAAAATATCAGAGAATAAATGAGCATCTCATCTCAGTCACTGACCTGCCTGGCCTCAAAACCAACAGAGCATCAAGAACTACCATGAGATAAGAGGCTGAGAGAATCATGTGCACAGTATCTTATCCTAAATAAGGAGTGAGCAGCCAGCAAGAAAATCTTTCCCCCTGAATCTGGTCCCACTGGTGCTGTGCTTCACGAATAAATAAGATCTCAGGGCCAGTTGCTTTCCTTTTTTCCTCTTTACAGCTACTACCTTCGATCAATGCTCATTTCCTCATAACTGCAGTGATGGCAGTGGCCTCCCTGTGGGACGCTGCCTCTGATCTCATCCCACCCCCATCAAACCTCACAAGTAGCTGCAGGTGACTGTTCCTCAAGCCCAACTTGGCAGTGCCATTCCCTGCTCAAAGCTATAAGGGTACTAACATGTAGGTCACTAGTGACAGGGTAGGAGACTTATTCTGGGGAGTGCACTAAAGTTTTTGGAGGCGCTCTTTCCAACTATTCCACTCCTTGTAGATTCTCGAGCCACCCCCACTCCCCAGGATGTGCCTTCTCTTTCAATCTAAGAATGTATTATCTGCAGGGTAAAATTCTTGGTTTGGTCCTTAAGGCCCTCCATAAACCAGCCTTGACCAACCTCACCATGCCTAATCCCAACTACTTTCTTCCACAGACTCTAACCTACAACCCAATGGAACCACTCACTCACTATCCCCCTTACATACCATGAGCTCTGTTACAGTTTAGCTAACTATCCTCCAAAGACCCATATGCTAAAGCTTGGTTTCCTGCCGCAGTCTGGATGGGCACAATTCAGGAGCCACTTGTCAAAAGAAACGAACTTTATTTTTAGAACCACACACGCCAAACAAAACCGCTCCTCAGGAAAAACCCTCAGAGCCCAACTGCCACCACCGGCTTCCCACAAGCCTCTCTCACAACCACAAGCCTCTCCACTTCCCACAATCCTCCTGCTCTTGAGGTCAATTGGCTGGGTCGTGTGGGCGGAGCCAAAAAAGTCCCCCAATGAGCAGCTCCATGGTCTGAAAGGGCAGGGAAACAGCCCAATGAGCATCACCGCAGAGGAGCCAATCAGCTAGATGTTGCTGGGGCGCTGTGAGCCAATCATCAGCTGGCAGTCTGAAAGTTTGCTGGGGCCCCTTCGCTGTGGCTCTCAACAGTTTCCAGCTTACAATACTGTTGGGAAGTGATAGAACCATTAAGAGGTGGGGCTCAGTGGTAAGAACTTAGATCAATGGGGACATTCCCTTGAAGGGGATATTGGAACCCCAGCTACTTCCTGTCTTTTGTTTTCCAGCAGCCATGGGGTGAACAGTGTCCTCTGCCATACATTCCTGCCAGGAGGGACTTCCTTGCCTAAGCCCAAAGCAACAGGACCAGCAGATCATGGACTGAAACCTCTGAAACCATGAGCCCAACTTTTCCTAAGTTGTCTATCTCAGGTATTGGCCACAGCAATGGAAATCTAACACTAGCTCCCCCATGCCTCAACTCTACTTTTGCCTGTGCCCAGAAGGACTTTCCTCCTACGCCACACATTCAGACCCTCCCTCCAGGAAGCTTTCTGTGATCCCTCCCACTGAATTCTCTGTATCACCTTTCTCAGGACTCCCTTCTCAAGGCTGTGACTCCAGACCCTGAACTCTCTGAAGGCACCATCCAGTCACATTCTTAATGGTTCCCCTCACAAGGCCTGGGATGGGACTTTGGAGCTTCAGAATCTGCTAAATTGACAGAAAAATGAGATATTATATATAATGGAAAATCTTTTAGCACAGGGATCCTTGGAAATAGAATCATATCTGTTGCTTTGCTAAATGCCTGTTATATACCATTTGCATTATCACAAACAAACTCCAATGACATAGTAACAGGAGAATACATCTCTTCTATCAGAGGTTTCTTTCAACTTTCAGGTTTTCAAGTGCTCTGATTTTCCTGTTATACTCCAGGGGTTTTGTTTGTTTGTTGATTGGTTGGCTGGTTTTCGTTTTGTTTTATTTTGTTTGGTTTATGCTGGGGGTGGATCTCAGGCCCTCCTCCTGCATGCTAGGCAGGAGCTCCAACCATTGAGCAACAGTCTCAGGCCTCAAATTTTTAATATGTTCTCATTGAGCCATTCATGTTAAAAAAATTTTTTTCTTCTTCCTTTTTTTTTTTTTTAAGGACTTAAATTTTCTCCCAATTGTCTTCAGGAATTCTCCCTCTTGAGAATGCCATTTAAGTCACAAAGAGGATAACAAGTGAGTTGAATAATTGTCACCTCAAAACCTAGTCCCCTGCCTTAGCCAATTCAGGCTGCTAGGACAGATACTATACCCTGGGTGGCTTTCATAGCAAACATTTATTTCTCTTAGATCTAAAGGTTAGGAAGTTCAAGATCAGTACACCTGCATGGTTGGGTCCTGGTGAGGGCGGCAGAATGTCAACTTCTTCCTGCATCCTCACGTGCTAAGAGAGGCAGCAAGCTCGCAGGCCTACTCTTTTTTTTTTTTTTTTTTCAG